>NW_006292094.1:5673504-5674026 GCF_000327345.1 Myotis davidii | reverse complement strand
TGAGTGCGCCTGCGCCGCGGTCTCAGCAGCAACCAGAGCTGCTGGCGGGGCCTCCGGGAGCTCCTGCCAGGGCCGCCGCTTCCCTTTCATAGTTAGAGCTCTCCGCACAGCCTGCCCGAGAGGATGGGCATGGTGTGACAGGGACTGTGTCTCCCCCGCCAGGGCCAGGAGCTGTGGGGCACCTGAGCTTCACGGAGATCCTGGACACGTCCCTCAAGGTCAGCTGGCAGGAGCCGCTGGACAAGAACGGCGTCATCACAGGTGAGCGCCTGTCCCCGGGGAGGAGCCTCGGGTTTGCCGCCCGCAGGCCTGGGTCACCTTCAGACAGAGGCCGCCAGAGCACGTGTGTGGCTGCGTGTGCCACAGCCAGGGCCCGTCCCCACCCCAGGCCCTGCCACCACCAGCCTGGCCCCTTAGGGGTGTTCCCTGTTCAGCTCCAGCCTGAGTCAGAGACCAGTCTCCTCTGTTGTCAGGACACACCCCCATGGCCTGCCTGGAGTGGGAGCTGGGCAGGGGCCTGGG
>NW_006292094.1:5672934-5673327 GCF_000327345.1 Myotis davidii | reverse complement strand
TGGGGTCGGGGCTGGGGTAGGGACCCAGAAGCCGGGAGCAGGCTTGAGGCGTCAGCTGTGCTGTGCTTTGGGGAGCTCTGGGGAGCACAGGGGCACCGTGATGGGGCCACCCCTCTGCCTGTGTCCCTGGTGTCCCCGCCTGGAGCCCTGCCAGCGCTCGGAAGCCGTGGGGCTCAGAGGACTGGGGGTCAGCAGACAGGCAGTGGCTTCTGATATTAATTTTTTTAAATTAAAGTCCCGAGACACTGCTCTCTGAGCTCTGTTCACCGGCAGTCCTGCTTCCTACTGTGTGGCCACTTTCATCCGAGGAGCGTCCGACGCCCCTGGAGCGGCCGGGCCCAGCGTACTGCCTGGGAGGGGAGAGCCGCGTTTTCAGCGGCCTCGTGCTGCCCG
>NW_006292094.1:5672384-5672680 GCF_000327345.1 Myotis davidii | reverse complement strand
GGCCCAGTGAAGCCGCGCCCGTCATCCCCGGGGAGCGCGGGCAGCGGGCCCACAGATTAGGTGGCGCCCAGGACCGCGCTGAGCGAGGTGCCGCCTCATGAAAACACGAGCTTATAAAAATGGAAATATGACCGAGATGCAGCCATAATTTGAGGAGAGAAGGGGAGGCGTGCACAGCGGCTGGCAGCCATCTGTCGTCACGCTGCGGGCACTGAGGGTGCCCACGTGTCGGGCAACCTGTCCTGCAGGTCACTGATCACCGTGGACAGGACGCGGGCGGTGCTGCCTGGGTGGGG
>NW_006292094.1:5670507-5672107 GCF_000327345.1 Myotis davidii | reverse complement strand
CACGCTCAACAGCACGACGCACGAGTACAAGATCCAGGGCCTGTCTTCGCTCACCACCTACACCATCGACGTGGCTGCCCTCACCGCCGTGGGCGCCGGCCTGGCCACCTCGTCCACCATTTCCTCGGGCGTGCCCCCAGGTCAGTGAGAGCAGGGCTCCAGCCCTCCTTCCCCCTGGAGTCCTGACGCTCGGAGGGCACCCGCCTTTGAGGGGGCCAGTGTCCTGCTGGACGGTGGGGTAAGTGGAGGGTGACCCGCTGCGGCCTGTTTCCCAGCGTCTTCTGACCACGACCCCCGTCTCTTCTGTGGGGGGTGGGGGGTGAATCCCCTCAGGGAGCTGGACTGGGGCCCCGCCCTCCCGGGAAAGGGAACCCCACAGAAGGAATTGCAGGCCTTGTGAGAGAGAGAGGAAATGCCGATGTTAAAATAAAGAATAGTGTCACCAGCCGATGTGGCTCAGGGTTGAGCATCGACCTGTGAACCAGGAGGTCACGGTTCGATTCCCGGTCAGAGCACGTGCCCGGGCTACAGGCTCCATCCCCAGTGCGGGTTGTGCGGGAAGCAGCTGACCTATCATTCTCTCTCATCACTGACGCTTTTCTCTCTCTCTCCCTCTCCCTTCCTCTCTTTGAAATCAACAAAAACATATTTTTGAGAAATAGTGTCAAAGAAGAAGGCCCAACCAGTAGAAAAATTTTATAAGAATTTGAGTTTGAGCCAAACGAATGCCAACTGCCAGGAAGCAAGAGTGCAGGCGCCCAAGGAGCACGGTTTTGCAGTTGCTCCTCTGCCTTTGGAATTAAGGGGGACACGGGGGAGATTCCAGGGAAGCGGAGAAAGCGGGCAGAGGTCCAGAGACAGGCGAGTGAGGCAGACACGTGCGGGGGCCACACCTCGGAGGGGCCGGAAGGAGGCTCCGCTGCCGTGGCGAAGGCACAGAAACCACGGGCAGCGCTGGCAGGCCCTCACCAGGAGTTACGGCGGGCGTGGCTCCCTCCTTAGCCTGCAGCCAGAGCTGATGGTCAGATCACCTGGGAGGCTGTCTCCCAGAAGCCCCTTTTGCAGGCACAGTGGGAAGCATCCAGCTTCGTTCACTCAGGGAAACAATGGAGACGGGTTTGGGACAGGAAGCGCAGTGGGAGAAGGTGGGGAGGAAAGGGGCAGGGCAGGGAGAGAGAAGGTGGGTGCCGGCCGTAGCTGGGAGTGGTGCCCCCCTCTGCCCCCCAGCATCCCTGGCGTTGGCCGGAAGGAGAGCCCAGGCGGGGGTCACGGATCTGTTGCTGTCCTTGAAGCTCACATCCTTAAAGGCTGAGGGACCCTGTGCCGAGCCCAGGAGCCCAGAGACGTAAAGAAGAGTCACTTGCCTTCGATGTGAACATCTGCTCGGGGTTCATTAAACTAGACGTGGAAGGCACCGAGGTCCCCTGCCCTCCTGGGCCAGCCCTGACCGGCCACCAGGGGCTCTGGCCCCGGCCACACTGGCCCACCTGCCCCGGCCAGGGCAGTAGGACGCGTCCTCAGGACGCCTTCTCTCTCTGCGGCCCTGGCTCCCTCCTTCCTGCCGCCCAGCCTTCTGCTCTAGCGCGTTGTCCGCGCTCCA
>NW_006292094.1:5669940-5670271 GCF_000327345.1 Myotis davidii | reverse complement strand
GCACAGAGATCCCCACTGGGCCTGGCGTCCCCGAGGCCGCGGGGTCTCCTGCGCCTGCCCCAGCGCCAGCGCGAATGGGCGGCCCCGTAGAGCAGGGCCATGCTGGGCATGTTCCCAGGGAAGCTGTGCTCCTCCCGGTTGTTTGTTGGTTTTTAAATATTTATACTGATTTCAAAGAGGAAGGGAGAGAGAGAGAGGAAGAGAGGGAGAGATCAATGATGAGAGAGAATCATGGATCAGCTGCCTCCTGCATGCCCCCACTGGGGATGGAGCCTCCAACCTGGGCCTGTGCCCTGACCGGGAATTGAACTGTGACCTCCTGGTTCATAGG
>NW_006292094.1:5647839-5650118 GCF_000327345.1 Myotis davidii | reverse complement strand
CCTCAGAAATGTCAGATAAAAAACAACCACCCAGGGCTATATTTTTATTGGAGGAAGGGAGAGAGAGAGGAAGAGAGGGAGAGATCAATGACGAGAGAGAATCATGGATCAGCTGCCTCCTGCATGCCCCCACTGGGGATGGAGCCTCCAACCTGGGCCTGTGCCCTGACCGGGAATTGAACTGTGACCTCCTGGTTCATAGGTCGACGCTCACCCACTGAGCCACGCCGGCCAGGCCTCTCGTGGTTTGAAAACACGCCCTCTCTGTGGTAGGAAGGGGTTTGGGAGGATCTACTCGCCGGCGTGTTGCTCCGCGTCCTAAACGGTGGCAGAAGCTCAGTCTGTGCCGCCCTCTCCCGTTTCTCTCCAGAGCTTCCCGGCGCCCCGTCCAACCTGGTCATCTCCAACATCAGCCCGCGCTCAGCCACCCTGCAGTTCCGGCCGGGCTACGACGGGAAGACGGCCATCTCCAGGTGGCTCGTGGAGGGGCAGGTGCGCCTCTCGTGACGGCGGGAGCGGGAGTCGCCAGAGAGCGGCGCCGGCTCCAGGGTTCAATGGGTCCTTCCCTGCAAGTCGTCCACAGCCGGACGGAGCGGACGTGGGGCGGGTGTGGGGAGGCCGTGCTGGCAGGACCAGAGACCCACGGCAGGGCGGGTGCTGGGGACGGGGTGGGAAGCTGAGGGGACCAGCTGACAGGGGGGTCTCACTGGACGTGGAGGGAGTGGTGATGAGAATTACTATTCAGGCTGTGAGGGGTACCCGAGTCTGAGAGCATAACTGACTGTTTAACTCTGGTCCCGGTCAGCTGCCATCACACCAATAGGATGGATCGTGGGTGCAACGTGTCTTAGCACATGAATGAATGAATGAATGAATGAGTGCAATCCATTCAACGTCTGTGGAGCACGCTTCCTTCCAGGAGCTTCTCTAGGCGGGAGGGATAGAGCCGTAAGCGAAGCGGACCCGTTTCTGCGGGTTAAGGGGAGATTTCTCTCGGGAGGAGGTGCACACGGCCCCCCGCGGGCCAGCAGGAGGCGAGGCGGGAGGAGGAGAGGAGATGGGCTTGCCCAGGCCTGGGCGCGGCTCCGAGCTGCCGGGCGCGCAGGAGAAAGAGCCGGGCTGTGACAAGTGGGAGTTTCCTGTGGTTCTTGTGGGCAGTGGGTCCCCCTCGAGCTGCCGTGCAGCAGTTCACTCCTGGGAGCAGGACTGGCCTGGGCTCTTCCCATGCGTCCCGTTTCCGCATGAGGAGCGGCCCTGTGCTCCTGGGAAAGGGCTCTGCTGGCTTTTGGCCTGATCTCTCCCTGAGTATCGCTGTTACCGGAACACCGATGTTTAATGTGCTCCCCACCACGGCCGACGTTCATTGTAAACCTCACACTGGCCCCGCTGGGTCAGGGCATCCCTCGGGTTCTAGGCCTCTGAGCCGAGCGTCCTAACCTTCGGTGAGCTCCTTGCTCCCGGGCACCGCGGACGGACGGCCTAGGACCACCCCCCTCCCTGCCCTGGCTCACCCTGGCCCTCCCACCAGGCCTGGGCCTAGGACCACCCCCCTCCCTGCCCGGGCTCACCCCAGCCCTCCCACCAGGGCTGTGGCTGCCCCAGTGAATGGGCCAGGAAGGGGTGCTCGCTGCTGCTGGCTGGCGGCTGCTTCCAGGTCTTTCCGGGGGATGGAGAGGAGAAATATGCACTTTGAAACATCATGAGTTCATACTGATACTTCCAATTCAAATTTAAGGATATTTTACTTGGCGTTTATATTTTAAATACCGTTTCTCTTCACTAAAAATGTGGGGTTTTTTTAGAAATATTAGCATAATTACTTATTATCTTTATCCGACTATTACAGAGTTTCAAAATGGTAATTTCAACGGTACCGCTGACAATGAGACCGCCGCGTGCGGTTTAAGGGTTTGCCCTCAGCCCATGTGACATGCGATGGGCCCCCCAAACGCTGCCTGGGCAACCTGGTCGTTCCTCGGGCGGCTGACCCAGCAGCTCCCAGAGGTCTGTGCCCTGTGGGGGGTGGTCTTGTTCTCTGGCTTCAGTCTGTAGGGGACGCTTTCTGTGAAAAGCACCTCTTTAGCACGCGTTCAAACCCTCCAGCCGCCTTCCTTCCTGAGCCTGTAACTCGCTGCGGGATCCCAGCGTCACACCCATGGGCGGGCGTGTGCACAGGCGTGTCCCGAGCCGCCGCCTCTCCCGGCCCCGTCGGGGCTGGGTCTGTCCCCTTTCCTTTTGTCACATAAGCAGCTGCAGGAACCTGCACCCTCTGACCTGGC
>NW_006292094.1:5645450-5647799 GCF_000327345.1 Myotis davidii | reverse complement strand
GGGGCGGGGCCGCCTCTGCCCGTGGACATCGGATGGGCACGCCTTTCCCATCGCTGCCAGAACAGATGCCAAGCCCGTGTGGCTTATACGGCACCCGCGGGTCAGCTGATGGCTCTTCCCAGGGGACGTCCGACTGGGTTTCACAGGCTGAGATCCAGGGGTGGCAGCGCTGCCCCCTGCCCGGAGGCTCCAGAGGCGTCCCTCTCCCTGCTCATGCTGGCAGTGGTCAGAGCCACGTCCTGTGCTGGTGGGACCCAGCCGGCTGTCACCCTCCCCAACTTAGCCAACAGCTTTCCTCAGCTCCCGGCCCCTCCCTGCACCTCTGAGACAGCAGGGGCCAGAGGGTCTCTCCCAGCTTCTCCGCCCCTCCTCCTCCCTCATCTCCCTGACCCGCCCTTCACCTCTTCCTTTTAGGGGTCCTGTAATCAGATGGCACCCCCAGATAATCCAGGGTCACCCTGTCTCAATGCTTGTAACTTTCGTCACACCACAGGGTCCCTTTGAAACAGAGGTGGTCTCCACCTTTCGCATCATCATTATTGTGTGTTTTTGCTGCTGAGTCATTGGCATGCACTCCTAGGAGTGGGCTTGCTGGATCAGGAATCAGATGTCAATGGTCTAGAAGTTCTCTTCAGGACCTGATACACAGTGTGCCTGAAAGGCCATGGCATTGGGTGATTTTCAAGACTGAGTCCCTCCTTTTTCGAGTTGCAACAGCCAATGGACATGCTCTAAAAGATCCCCCCAGAAAAGTATATTCCACTGTCTCTATAAATAGCTGCCACATTTCTAAAAAGGCCCAAGAGACAGAAAAACTCAGGATTCAGGAGTTCCAATCCCAGGTCTCGCATAGGCACATGATACCAGCCTAGATTGATTGACTCAGCGGTCGCCAACCTTTGGGACCTCATGGACCACCAGCGGTCCACGGCCCACTGGTGGGCGATCGCGGGTCTAGACTTCACCCGGCCCACTGCTGGTTGACATTTCGCATTCTCGCTGCAGCACGTAACTGACGGCTGTGCCAACGCAGCGGAGGTCAATTGACCAGTCTCCTCGCGGCCCTGGGTGCTGAGCCCCAGAGAGAGGGTCCCCCCCACTCTCGGCTGTAAAGGAGTCCGCCCCACGCCCCACGCCACCCCGTGGCTTCGCCTCTGCATTCAGCTCTCCCTCCAGGGGGATTGTCCTTGTGCGTGGAGTGAGGTGTGAACCTCTTGTATCACTTTGCAAAGAGCTACCTGACTGTCCCACCGCCAGGCGCTCAGAAGTCCGTGTCCTGCCTCCTCCTGATCCGAGGAGGTCGCGTTTCCGTGCACGTGGGTCTGGGTCTGCGTCTGCACTTTCCATCCTGCTCTTAGTCTGGTTATTCGTGCGCCGGCTCCACGTTGTCTGCTTGTAGAGGCTTCACCCTGCGCTGTGATCTCTGAAAGGTCTCTCCACCCACAGCAACACACGTGCACACACACACGCACACAGGTGTGCACACATGTATGCTGATGTGCGTATAATCATGCACACACTCACAATCATGCAAACATGCATGTGCACACGACCGTGCACATGCAGGTACATGCATGCCTGCACTCGCACACACTCACACACATGCACACACTCATGCATGTGCGTGCACACAGGTATGCACCCAGGCACTCATGCACACACATGCATGTGCACACATGCTCCCATGTGCTGTCCTCCAGGAAGCCTCACTGAGGTCCCTGCAGCTACTTCTCCAAGAATGTCTCCGTGGCCTCCCTGGTCCAGGCAGCTCCCCTTTCCTAAACCCAGCAGGTCCAGGGGTCCCCAAAGGTGTGGACGGAGTCGGCGAAGAAGGAATGACACAGAGGTATTGTTTAAGTGATCATCATAGCCGGGTTCTCTTGTCAGGGTCTCCAGCCAGGTTCTGAGGCTAGTTCTCCAGCCAAGTTCGGTCTAGGATCTCCAGCCAGGTTCTGTAGCCATATTCTCTCGCTAGGGTCTCCAGCCAGGTTTGGTCGCCAGGTTCTGTAGCCGGGTTCTTTAGCCAGGTTCTGTCTAGGTTCTTTTGCCATGTTCTCTCACTAGGTTCTGTCTCTAGGTTCTGTGTCTCTTGGTTCTGTCTTCTAAGTTCTGTGTCCTTATTCTTTTCTAAATTAGTAAATTTTAATTAAGATTATTGAATTTTTAGATATTTTGAAATAATATGAAATACTGAAACATTGATTGCTAAATAAGCCTTTAAATTTGCCTGCTTTTGTCTTTATTGCCTAAAGTCGGACTGACAGCTTAGGCCATCTCCCCAAGGGAGTAAGCCTAAGCCAGCAGTAGGACAACCTCAGTGCTGCTGCAGAGGCAGGAGAGGGTACTGCC
>NW_006292094.1:5644126-5645243 GCF_000327345.1 Myotis davidii | reverse complement strand
CTCTACCTGGGGAAACAACCTTTCTCGGAGAGGTGACCTTGGTTAAAACATATAGTGCCAAGAAGGTGAGCAAGCATATTAAGAACAGTATGCCATATATTCCAGGTCCCTTGAAACAGCAAGGATGGACCGGCTCCCGGCAAAACTCAGATCAGTGGGGCCCTTGAGTCTGTAACTGGTATAGATGAAGCCTTCTGGAACATTCCGCACCTAATTCCCTTTGATTGGCTGCCAGCCAAACCAGGCCTCCTCTGCTGCAGTGAGACCCCGCGTTCCCTCATCCCACCTCCCGCCCGGGAAGCGGCTGTGCCCTGCTCTGTGCCAGCCACGGACTGGATGCGGAGCGTCCATGGGTGGCGCCTCTCACCCGTCAGTCACCTGAGGAGCAGGCGATGATGTGATGGTGGTTTGCTCCGGTGCTGGTGGGACACCAGGACGGAGGGATGCTCCAGGGGCCGTAGAGGCCCGTCTCCAGGTACCGCGGCCATGACCTGGCGGGGCCACCGGGCGCCTCACAGCCCCCACCAGGCACTCCGGACTCAGTGTTGACTTCCTCTCCGGGACCCTCAGTCAGCTCTTCTGTGCACGAGGTCCCTTCAGCTCGGCCCCTCTGCAGTACGCAGGCGCGGTTCCACGGAGAACTCGGCAGGTCTCACCCACGCGGAGCCATTGAGGGGCCTGCAGTACGCGGATGGGGTGCACATTGTGGAGAGCAGCTTTTATAGGTGTTTCTGGCTCAGTAATGCTTTGCTTAATTAGTCACCGTTGACCCTGCAGTGAGCAAAACACCCCTCCCCACACTCTCTCGACGCCCATAACAGGGAGAATGTTAATGCCCGTGTTCATCTGGCTCCCGCTGCCTAGCGGTCCCTGCGGACCCGCCATCCGAGGTCCTAATGGCCCACGCTGCGCCCGGCCTCTCCAGGCTGCTCCAGGAGCAGAGGAAACTGCACCTGAAATGGAGAAATGGAGGGAGAAAAACCCACTTAGTGCTCATTTGTGCATAAGAGCAGCCCTTGGTGCGAAAGGATTTTCGGAGGGTGGTGGGCTCCACTGGCCGGGCTCCCTCTGCCGAGGGCGGGGCTGGCAGCTAGAGCAGCGGGGGGGCCGGCCAGGG
>NW_006292094.1:5639594-5644067 GCF_000327345.1 Myotis davidii | reverse complement strand
CGGTCCAGCTCCTCCGTGTTCCCGAGGTCACGGTACCCGCACCCACTCCTTTCCTGGCCTGTGGCTGTGGGGTGACCACGGTGCTCGTCCCTCCGCCCTCGTTGGACGCCGCCTGCGCCCCTCGGCTGCTGGGCCGCGCTGCTGTTCGAGGACTGGTTTCCTCTGGGGTGTAGGCCTGGGAAGTCTGTAGCCTTTGCGGAGCTGCTTTCGTGTCTCAGCCGAGAGCGTGTCGGGTTGTGTCTGCGTCAGTTCCTTTAGGAAGGCACCGGCCCGCACGCGTGTTTTCTGTCTCCTCCCCGTCCCCGCGCCCTTCTCCATGTCCCTAGGTCGCCTCGCACTCCTGTGCCACCCTCTGGCCCCGGCCCCCCCAAGGCTCCCTCGCAGACGTGATGGGCAGGCTCCCGTGCGGTCGTGCAGGTCTGGGATGGAGTGCGGAGGCCCAGGCCCCGACTGCCAGCCTCGACACAGCCCGTGGGGCCTGACTCCGTGCTCAGCCCCACTCTGCACCTGTCCTCTGGGTCCCAGAGCCTCACGCCTGCCCAGGTGCCAGCGAGGGCCTGGCACGGGAGGCGGGCACCTGCAGGTGGAACCCTGAGGGTCTCCTGGCGGCCTGAGGTCCGGGTGGGCCCTGGGCTCTCCTGCTGGGTCGGCCCCTGGCACCTGCACGGCCGGGTGAGTCCTGTGGTCAGACTCTGTGGGCAGGACTCGCAGCCACTCGGGCAGCACAGGAAGTCATGAGCGGGTAGCTCGGGGCCCCACGCGGGTCGGAGGCATGAAGCCGCTTCCAGAGGCCGAATGAGGCAGAAGCAGGAGGCCCGCGGGGCACCCAGGAGCTGGTCGGTGGGCTGTGTGTGCGGGAGTCAGCTCTGCCGGAGGCGGCTTTCTGACCGGAAGGGCTGCCTGCCGGTCTGGCTCCGGGCAGCGGCGAGCCCTTCTCTGTGGGGCCCTCCCATGGCCCAGCCTCGCTGGTGTCTCCCGTGTGTTGGGCAGAAAGGGCTGGGTGCGAGCAGGACAGACAGAACCCTGGTCAGATGTGCTGGGAATTGTCTGGACCCTCCGTGAGGACGCTCGGCCATGGGGGTCACATGGGGTCCTGGCCACGTCTTCTCCCACTGTCAGTTGGGAGGAAGGACAGGATGGCATGAGTCCTCTCCGCCCCGTCATCCCCAGAGGCTTCAGGTCCTGACCAAGGCGGGAACAGCAGGAGCCCACGTCTCCACAGCTCGAGTGGGAGGTGTGTGTGCAGGGCGTGTGGGGCCCCAGGGGACTCATCCAGCCCCACCCACCGTGGCCTCTGCCCTGCGGCTGTCCAGCAGTCCCAGGAGGTCCCTCTCCACAGGTGGGAGCCATTGGTGACGAGGAGGAGTGGGTCAGCCTGTATGAGGAGGAGAATGAGCCTGATGCCCAGACACTGGAGATCCCAAACCTCACGCCCTACACTCATTACAGGTGAGACGGGCGGCCCTCCAGCAGGAGGCTCTGTCTGCACGTCGGTGCATGTGAGACGTCTCTAAGGGGCAAGAATGGAAAATGGAAGCTGCGGGAACAAGGTGCACAGTTGAGTCTGTCACCTTCAGGGAGGTCTGTCCCTGATGCCAGACTGATAGTGACCCTTCCGTCCACCCAGCTGGCAGGGCGCCCTGTCGAGACTGGCTCACTGTGTGCAGTCAGACACGAGCTACTTTTCATTTAAAATTGTTTTAATATTTTTATTGATTTCAGAGAGGAAGGAAGTGGGAGAGAGAGAATCATCAATGATGAGAGAGAATCATGGATCAGCTGCCTCCTGCACGCCCCCCACTGGGGATGGAGCCTGCACCCCGGGCATGTGCCCTGACTGGGGATCAAACTGTGACCTCCTGGTTCATAGGTCGATGTTCAACCACTGAGCCACACCAGCCAGGCGTGTGCTGCTTTTCTTTACAAAACTTCTGGTCATGTGGGACGTCCCACTGCTCCCCCTCAGCCAGGGGCCGCCGGTCTCACTGATCAGCACTTAACGTGCCATTTCACCTTCTGCTTCTCGACCCTGAAACAGTGCGGGCGTAAATCCTCGGCCTTCGCGAAGGGCAGCGTGATGATGAGCCGTTAGCGAGGTTATAACTTCCCGTAAGATGATCGAGGGCGATGCAATTTCCCGTTATCGCTGCGGGGGCAGCTGGATGGTGCCGTTGTCCTGCCAGGAGAGCATCTCCGCGGCTGGGGAGGGAGCAGGGACGGCGTCCTTGCAGAGAACACTTCTCGGTCCAGCAGCAAAGTCAGGCTCCAAACAAAAACCCAGCAGGAGCGACTGCTCAGCGCCTGTTCCCTTTAACCTTTCCCTGAGATGGGAGCGGACGATTCAGGATGCCACACACTCATTTTTAGAGAAAGCATTGAGCGTGAGACCAGCCATCGGGATTCACGACTTCCCTCATGAAATCGGTGTCGGCCACGTGGTGATTTCCAAGATCAGAAGCTGCAGTCAGAGCCCGGCCAGTGTGGCACAGTGGGTTGAGCGTTGTCCCACGCCCCGAGAGGTCTCTGGTTCAGTTCCTGGTAGGACTTGCCCGGGTTGCAGGCTTGGTCCCCATTTGGGATGGTGCAGGAGGCAGCGATCGATGTTTCTCTCTCATCGATGTTTCCGCCTCTCTCTGCCTTTCCCTTCCTCTCTCTCTAAAATCCAGAAAAACATTTTTAAAAAAGAGGCTGCCGTTAGAGACCCATGTCCCTGTCTCAGCTGCGTGTAAAGTTAGGAAGCCCCTGTAGGTAACAAGGACGTGTGTGCACATCAGATGTTTTCCTTGTGTGTAAGTTCGGTTCAAAAAGGGGTGGATCTAAATGCAGGAGAGACAGGGCTGAGGACCTGGGCACGGGCTGAGAGAACATCTGACTCCACCCTCACCCTGCAGACCGGGGACGACCGGTCGAACCCGGCGTTCTCACCCAAACTGGCGGGAATGGGCCGCGGGGCCCTGGGTCGTCGAAGAGACATTGGACGTTCAGAGCTGGTGTTGGGTGTGACAATCTGACGCTCCATCTGTTCAACAGCTGCCTGAACTCCGATCCCCTGCACCAGCCACTGGCAGCCGGCGGCACACGTCCTTGGCCACAGAACCCACCCAGTCACGCTTCTGGGGATCTTGAAACCGCTGATTTGCAGATTACCATGCTTTGAGGTCTTTCAGGGAAAAAGACCAGATATGTAATTTGCATTTTTAAAATATTTTTATTATAGAATAACTGCATAGTCATTAGGGTCAACAATCAATTTTTTGTTGTTAATCCTCCCCCGAGGGTATTTTTCCATTGATTTTTAGAGAGAGTGGAAGGGAGCGGGAGAGAGAGAAACATCGATGTGAGAGAGACACACCAATTTGATTGCCTCCTGCACATGCCCTCACGGGGCTGGGGATGGAGCCTGCAACCGAGGTACATGCCCTTGACCAGAATCGAACCTGGGACCCTTCAGTCTGAGGGCCGATGCTCTACCCACTGAGCCAAACCGGCCAGGGCTATAATTTGCATTTATAATGAAACCAGGTAGAGAGAGGGCGCCCTTGAGCATGGGCCTAGGATACAGGTAGACACACGCCTGAGCCCCCCCAAGCAGCCTGGGGGTTCTCCTGGTTCCTCTGTCCCCCACGCTGCCCTCTGCTCTCACTGTTGCGCCCCCAGGTTCCGGATGAGGCAGGAGAACGTGGTGGGGGCCAGCCCCTTCAGCCAGTCCTCCCGGGTCATCCAGACGCTGCAGGCCCCCCCGGATGTGGCTCCCTCCAGCGTCACCGTCCGGACCGCCAGCGAGACCAGCCTGCGGCTGCGCTGGGTGGTGAGTTGGGTGGCGAGGGGCTGCAGGCGGGGGTCTGGGGCCCCCAAGGGCACGCACGCACCCAGGGCTTGGTCTCTCCGCCCTGCCTTTGTCCCGGTCCAGACCTATCCTGGTTAAGCCGCAAGGTGCCGCCTGCCTGGCTGTGTTAATTGGGGCGCTCCTCATGGCGCCTGGAGCCGAGCGGCGGCCGGGGGAGGAGCCCACGCGGGGCGGGCTGAGCGCCCTGGGTCTGGGCCACACGGAACTGTTTGTAAGGGTGCCAGCTTGACATGCTATCGGAACATCCCCCCAAAACAAAGCCAGAATGTGGTCAGAGAAATCAGGTCCAGCCAGGTTCACAGAGGGAAGTTCCAGGGACCCGTGGTTTGAGCACATCTCCCCAGAAAAGGTTGTCCAGTGACTTGGCCCATACGACAGGCCCACCCGGGGCCCTGGCAGGGAGGGGGCTGAGACATCAGCTCACACGGACTGTCCCCCAGCCCCTGCCCGATTCCCAGTACAACGGGAACCCCGAGTCGGTGGGCTACAGGGTCAAGTACTGGCGCCCGGACCTGCGGGCCCCTGCGCGGGCGCACGTCGTCAGCGACCGGCTGGAGAGGGAGCTGACCATCGAGGAGCTGGAGGAATGGACGGAGTACGAGGTGCAGGTGCAGGCCTTCAACGCC
>NW_006292094.1:5637406-5639308 GCF_000327345.1 Myotis davidii | reverse complement strand
TCACTCTCCCCAAGGGTGGAGCTGGCCCCCACCCCCACTGTCCCCCAGAGCACAGCTGACCCCCACTCTCACTGTCCCCCAGAGTAGAGCTGACCCCCTCTCTCACTGTCCCCCCAGAGTACAGCTGACCCCCACTCTCACTGTCCCCCAGAGTAGAGCTGACCCCCACCCTCACTAGCTCTTCGCTGGCTCGTCCCAGTATGTGTGTTGCCAGGACCCTACCAGGACCGTCCGCCTCCAGGGTAATCTAAGTGACCTTCCTTAGAGCCCACGGCACTCGCGAGCCACGGTGAATTCCATGGGGGCTGGGCTCCGTGGTCATTCTCAGTTAGGGGTCACTTCACCGTCAGTGGGACGAAGCATGAGTGGGGAGTCTAAGGGACCCTCGTGGTGCAGGGCACCCGGCTTTCGGACCTGGCCGGTGGGAGGTGGTCAGCGCTAGCGAGGCAGGATGCGACTGGGCTGGGGCTCGGGGGACAGGCCTCCTGCCTCCCTCCTCGCTCCTCCCTCCTCCCCATCCCGGCTCATCCTGTTCGCACCCGGGCACAAGCAGGTGCGGCCTGGCCTGGCCGTGTCAGGAGGCACCTGCAGGCTGTGGGACAGCTCGACCTGGACCTGTCCACTCGGTCACGCGCTCCACGCTGGCGTTCCCGCAGGAGCTCAGCTGTGGGCTGGGCTGGCCTGGCGGGGGCTCCATGTCCTCCTGGTCCCCTCTGGGGGCAGAACAGCCGCTGGAGAACCAGCGGGTGTCAGGCAGGGGCGGTGAGTGAGCAGGGATCCTGGGACTGCGCGACACACGGATAGCGGGGCCCCGGGGCACAGGCTGAGGCGACAGCATCAGCTGCCAGGAGAACCGCGTGCGGCGAGGGGGAGCCGGAGCGGCCAGGGCCGCGTCCTTCCGGGCGGCGGAGTTCCTTGCGTCAGGAGGAGAGGGAGTCGCGGAGGCCACCACAGGACGCAGACGCTCTGCGTCCCTCCGAACCAGACTCTGCGACACGGAGAGACCCTGCCGGTCCTGCGGGCAGTTCTGGGCGCGGGAGCGGGCAGGTGGCTAACACGGCCCGTGCTCGGCTCTGGGGAAGGCTAGGTTCGGGGTGTTCCAGGTGCAGGTTAGTTTCAGGGGTGTCCAGGTGCAGGTCAGGTGACAGGGTCGTCAATCCCCGCCTCCCGGCCTGGCGATTCCGCTGCCAGTTGCTTCGTGCTGGGAAGGGGTCCTCGGGGCCCGCCTGGGCCAACCTCCTGGACTGACCCCTCAGGACCCTCCTGGCCTGACCCCTCCTGGCCTGACCCCTCAGAGCCCTCCTGGCCTGACCCCTCCTGGCCTAACCCCTCAGAGCCCTCCTGGGCTGACCCCTCAGGGCCCTCCTGGCCTGACCCCTCAGGACCCTCCTGGACTTTCCAGGTGCAGGTTAGTTTCAGGGGTGTCCAGGTGCAGGTCAGGTGACAGGGTCGTCAATCCCCGCCTCCCGGCCTGGCGATTCCGCTGCCAGTTGCTTCGTGCTGGGAAGGGGTCCTCGGGGCGCCCTCCTGGGCTGACCCCTCAGGGCCCTCCTGGCCTGACCCCTCAGGGCCCTCCTGGAATGACCCCCCAGGGCCCTGGTGCCCAGCTGTCCGTGCCATCAGAGCCATCCCACCCCCTGCAGTGCTGGGCCTGTGGGGCCTCAGATTCTCCTCTTCTGAATGGAGCTTCCAGAACCTTCTGCCGCAGGAGCTGCCCTCTGAGCCGCAGTCCTCCCGGCACAGCAGGTCTAATGTCCTGCCCTCCCTGTCCTGCTGGTGTCCACACTGACCGTCCCCAGCACAGCCCGCCCTGCAGAGCTGGTCCTGCAGGCCCTCCCGTGTTTGAGGAGGAGGTGCAGCAGGCAGGGGTGAGGGGTGGAGGGAGCTGATGGGGAGGGGGGA
>NW_006292094.1:5636764-5637201 GCF_000327345.1 Myotis davidii | reverse complement strand
GGCTGCGCCAGGGGTGGCAGCGCCCAGCGCCGGGCTCCTCCCGTGGCGACGAGCACGAACCAGAGGACCCTGCGCTGCGCGGTGTTTCTGCAGAGCAGGTTCTAAGGCTCCAGCTGACGCTGTCGGGCCAGAGGAGCTGAGTCGCCTGCGGGTCGGTAACGGGTGTGACTCTCCCACATCTCAAACGTGAACACTGACGGCTTGGCAGGGTTTGTGCTGGAAGCATCAGCATCGGCTGGAACGTTCCTTCTGCCGCGTGTCCTCTGCGCCCCAGGGGGGAGCCTGCTGTGCTCCAGGCGCCGTCTGGACCACTGGGTCACCCCTGCCCTCGTGCCAGGCGTGGGTGCCCACAGGAGACGGGTGCCCACAGGAGACAGACAGTGCCCACAGGAGACGGGTGCCCGCAGGAGACGGGTGCCCACAGGAGACAGACGGTA
>NW_006292094.1:5636015-5636258 GCF_000327345.1 Myotis davidii | reverse complement strand
CAGGAGACGGGTGCCCACAGGAGACGGGTGTCCGCATCACCACGTCACAGAGGGCCCGCCACCACCTGCAGGCCTCAGTTCAAAGCCGGACCTGCGGGGCCCAGCTAGGAGTCTGAGAGGTGGCTGGTGCGTTGCTATGGCACCCCCCCTTTCCCAGGCAGGGCAGTCAGGGCTAGGGCTGACATCGGGGCACACAGCGGGGCTGGCTCTGCTCTTGTCCTGATCAAGTCAGAAATTGACTCG
>NW_006292094.1:5633286-5635139 GCF_000327345.1 Myotis davidii | reverse complement strand
CCCCTTAGGCTGCGGGCCCGCCTTCCTGTCTCCCGCAGCCTCTGTAGGACCTGCCGGCGCCGAGTGGCCTGGTCAAGCCACCCCAGAACCTCGCGACACCCCGGCCGGACCTCTTGGCACCCTCGCGGCGCCCCGGCAGAACCTGCGCTAGCAGAACCACAGCCTGGTCTAACAGAACCACAGGCTGGTCTAACAGAACCACAGGCTGGTCTAACAGAACCACAGGCTGGTCTAACAGAACCACAGGCTGGTCTAACAGAACCACAGGCTGGTCTAACAGAACCACAGGCTGGTCTAACAGAACCACAGGCTGGTCTAACAGAACCACAGGCTGGTCTAACAGAACCACAGGCTGGTCTAACAGAACCACAGGCTGGTCTAACAGAACCACAGGCTGGTCTAACAGAACCACAGGCTGGTCTAACAGAACCACAGGCTGGTCTAACAGAACCACAGGCTGGTCTAACAGAACCACAGGCTGGTCTAACAGAACCAGAGCGTGCTCTAGCAGAACCACAGCCTGGTCTAACAGAACCAGAGCCTAGAGCCACAGCCTGTGGTAAAAGAACAAGAACGTGCTCTAGCAGAACCACAGCCTGGTCTAACAGAACCAGAACCTGCTCTAGCAGAACCAGGGCCTGGTCTAACAGAACCAGAACCTGCTCTGGCAGAACCAGAGCCTGGTCTAGCAGAACTCGGTGTCCTAGCAGAACCTCCCATGTACACGCATCAGGGACAGAAGGTGCAGCTGCGCCCCGTCTGTCCGTCACGGGGCCAGTTTCTCTGGCTTAGGCTTCCCTCTGCGGAGCCGCGTGTAGCACGGCCCACCTCGGCTGTTGGGGGATTAGCTGTGAGGTGCAGATCGTGGGTCTCCTCCCTGGAGCCCCGCCTGTCCCCTCACAAAACGCCGTGTTTATAGAGGTCAGTGCACGGGGGCTGGAAGCGAGGATTTCCCATGAGAGATGGAAGCCCGCAGCCTGCAGCCCTCCTGTCAAGAGGAAAGCAGACCCCTCACTTCCTTGCATGGGGCTCGGATGGGGCTGAGCTCCTAAACACCAGGGCTTACAGCGTCCGCTGCTCACACGGAAGACATTTGCATTTCCGTCCGCCCCTGCGGTTTCATCTGCTCACTCACAATGCCCAGAATGCATTGCGCTTCCACGGGCACCCGCTATTTGGGTAGAAACGGGCCCTTTACTTGTCGGGGCCTTTAGACTCTGCTTCTAACCTGTTCCACTCTCTTCACAGTCCCCTCGGCCGCCCCTGGGAACGTGTCCGCTGTGGCGGTCAGCTCGACCCAGATCCTGCTGACATGGGCCTCGGTGCCCGAGCAGGACCAGAACGGCCTGATCCTGGGCTACAAGGTATGTGAGAGGCGACCTCGCTTTGCTCAGACACACGCCTGCCACCCCTGCCCCGCCCTGACCAGCGCGGCTCTGGCCTCGGAGGGACCACAGCTCAGCTGCTCCCTGCTCCCTGCTCTCCTCCTCGCATGTCTCATGTGAGATCGGCACCGCCCGGGACTCAGTGCTGGCGTCGCCCTAACAAAGCCAGACCGGCCCAGAGCCTGTTCCCACAGGAGCCCGCTCGTGAGGGTTAGATAAATGCCAGCGTCCTGGCCATCCTCCACCTGACACCTCCGCTTCCCTGGAGTCCGCGTGACACGCGTTCACCCGGGCCCCCAAAACGCACTCCCTGCCTGTCCGTGCACCTCCCTCCCTCAGCCTCCCTGCTCTCCTGTTGCCCCTCCCCGGGCATTGCCGCTGCTCGCCCGGGCCCCATGAGACAGGGTGACTCCGTTAGGCCTGGCGATCACACAGAGTGGGGTCGGCGATCGACACCACACACACCCC
>NW_006292094.1:5632971-5633219 GCF_000327345.1 Myotis davidii | reverse complement strand
CCTGCCTGTTTAACCTTGGTCACTGTGTGAGGCCAGGTTCCGGGGCAGAGGGGCCACTCCTGAGACCGTAGCCCAGCCTCCCAGTCAGCGGGGCCTGGGCAGGGGTTGCCCCTGTGTCCACCATGGAGTCCTCGGTCAGTGGCTTTGGTCAGCGTGGCCGCCTTTGGTGGCCTCAGACCTTGCAAATTATGGCGAGGCAGCCAGCCAGCAGCCCCGGGCCGGGTCCCAGCTCCAATGTCTCGGGTACA
>NW_006292094.1:5632490-5632744 GCF_000327345.1 Myotis davidii | reverse complement strand
GCGCGGCAACCACACGCAGTCGGCGCTGCTGACGGGCCTGCGCAAGTTCGTGCTGTACGAGCTGCAGGTGCTGGCGTTCACGCGCATCGGCAACGGGGCGGCCAGCGCGCCGCTGGTCCTGGAGCGGACCAAGGACGACGGTACGTGCCGGTGCGCCTCCCCCTCCCCCGCCAGAGAAGCAGCCTCTGGCCGTGTCCCCTCCCACAGCCGCTCCTCCCCGGGAGGATGGGCGGACGGACAGCCAGGCCGACGGC
>NW_006292094.1:5629747-5632042 GCF_000327345.1 Myotis davidii | reverse complement strand
CCCCCACCCCCAGGAAGTGCGGGGACAGTGACGGCTCAGCAGACCGCGTGGGTCAGTGTCATTTCCAACTCGGTTTCCGACCACTGCTCTTTCCAGTGAGGAAGACAGCACAGAATAGCCTCTCAGCACGGAGCAGCTGGAGGGCCAGTTGCAGCGGGAGTGGGTTTTTACGGCCAGTTATGAGCCTGCACGGGCTTTCTGTGGTAACTGCAGCAGGCAGACAGGAAAGGCCGCTCCGGTAGGGTCTACACCGTCCAGTCACTGCTGCCCAGGTGCCCGGGGTCCTGGTGCCCACGACCCTCCTTTGCATAATCTGAGGTCATTGACCTGCGCGTGGAGCGGCTGCTCAGGGCCCCGGCACCCAGCGCGCTTTTCCAGACCTGCACCCAGGCACCCAGGAGCGGGCAGCTGGTGTTCATGGGCGACTCGCTCGGCTGTGAGCAGTCGCCCTCTTTGCAGGAGCGCCTGTATTTTTCCCCCTCATGCACATCCCTGATGCCTGTCCGAGGGAGGCCCTGGTCTGCCAGCCCTCCCGCCCGCAGCAGCTGCTGAGGAAAAACAATGTAGATTTCCTTTTTTCTTTTTCTTTTTTGATATATATATATATATATCTTATTTCAGAGAGAGGAAGGAGGAGGGAGAAACATCAATGATGAGAGAGAATCATTGATCGGCTGCCTCCTGCATGCCCCCTACTGGGGATAGAGCCTGCAACCCGGGCATGTGCCCTGACTGGGAATTGAACCCTGACCTCATTGTTCATAGGTCGACGCTCAACCACTGAGCCACGCCGGCCGGGTCGTGGCCAAGTGGGACGTCCCGCTGCTCCCAGCCGGGCAGGGGTAGATTTCCTTAAACATCTTCGCCAACGAAATGAAATTAGTCCCCAGATGTCCTTCCCGCGCTCCCCTGGGAGGGGTACTGTGGCCACACCTGGCATGGACGGGCTGCCGTCGGCCTGTCTGTCCGTCTGTCTGTGCATCCTCCCGGAGCGCAGCGTCCCGGCAGCTGTGGACGGGAGGGCACACGTGTCCTGAGGCTGTTTCTCTGAACTGTACGCAGCCCTCGTGCGTCCCAGGCTGCACAGTGAGACGGGGGCAGGGCGGGGGGCGCCTTAGAAACCGCCCTAAAGCTCGGCCGGTCGGAACGGTTTCTCCCTCGAGCGAAGGTCGGCCCGTGCCGGTGACGCTCTCCCCTGGGACGGCGCAGGGGCCGAGGCCACAGGAGACGCGTCAGGCTGGGGCGTGTGTGGATCTTCCCAGCGTGTGAGCCATAGCCGCCTCCCCACACTTGTTTTACCCAGACCCACGGTCATCACACATTGAAAATATCAAGTACTGTCCTCAGCTGAGTGGCTCAGACAGACGCCGCGCCCGGGGTGCCTGGCACACAGCACTTAGTATTGATCACACCGCCCACGGCCCCTCCCGGAACCCGCCAGAACAGCAGGATGTCCTGAGAGCGGCCAATTCCATAACCCTGACTCTGGGGGCCCCACCGCATCCTGCTGTCCCCATCGCTGGCGCACCGTGCATGGCCACAGCAGGACCTACTGTGTGCACCATGCAGCGGGCCACAGCAGGACCTACTGCGTGCACCGTGCATGGCCATAGCAGGAACCGCTGGCGCACCGTGCAGCAGGCCAAAGTAGGACCTACTGTGTGCACCGTGCATGGCCACAGCAGGACCTACTGCACGCACCGTGCATGGCCACAGCAGGACCAACTGCACGCACCGTGCATGGCCACAGCAGGACCTATTGCGCGCACCGAGCATGGCCACAGCAGGATCTACTGTGTGCACTGTGCAGCAGGCCACAGTAGGACCTACTGCGTGCACCGTGCATGGCCACAGCAGGACCTACTGCGCGCACCGATCATGGCCACAGCAGGCACCGCTGGCGCACTGTGCATGGCCACCCTCTGGGACAGGGCATGACTGTACACGTGGCGTTTTGTCCATGTTTGTCACCTCCCTGTGAGTTGGGAGTGGCTTTCGAATTCTTGCTTCTCTGGCACGTGCCTTGCAGCTATCGAGCCCAGAAAAGAACTCGGCTCCGATTGGTGAAATGTTTTATTATTGAATGTGTGGGGGCTGCGTTGGTCAATGATAGTATGTAGTTTTTAGGTGTATAGGCTTGTAGTTCAACACCCAAACACAAATTCCCTTCGCTGCCATGTCCATTACCCCCAACACCCGCTGCCCCCCTTCCCCACTCCCTGACCCTCACCTTGACATCCACGCCAGGCCCCCAGCGGCTGGTCTGGCCCCGCGGCTCCCAGCCCGGCTGAGCAC
>NW_006292094.1:5616862-5617562 GCF_000327345.1 Myotis davidii | reverse complement strand
TAGCCTCTCAGCACGGAGCAGCTGGAGGTCCAGCTGCAGCGGGAGTGGGTTTTTACGGCCAGTTATGAGCCTGCACGGGCTTTCTGTGGTAACTGCAGCAGGCAGACAGGAAAGGCCGCTCCGGTAGGGTCTACACCGTCCAGTCACTGCTGCCCAGGTGCCCGGGGTCCTGGTGCCCACGACCCTCCTTTGCATAATCTGAGGTCATTGACCTGCGCGTGGAGCGGCTGCTCAGGGCCCCGGCACCCAGCGCGCTTTTCCAGACCTGCACCCAGGAGCGGGCGGCTGGTGTTCATGGGCGACTCGCTCGGCTGTGAGCAGTCGCCCTCTTTGCAGGGCCCAGCGCCTGTAGGCGGCTGCTTCCCACCCTCATGCACATCCCTGATGCCTGTCCGAGGGAGGCCCTGGTCTGCCAGCCCTCCCGCCCGCAGCAGCTGCGGAGGAAAAACAATGTAGATTTCCTTTTTTCTTTTTCTTTTTTGATATATATATATATCTTATTTCAGAGAGAGGAAGGAGGAGGGAGAAACATCAATGATGAGAGAGAATCATTGATCGGCTGCCTCCTGCATGCCCCCTACTGGGGATAGAGCCTGCAACCCGGGCATGTGCCCTGATGGGAATTGAAACTGTGACCTCTTAATCCAACCACTGAGCCATGGCAGCCTGGCTAAATCAATTATTTTTATGGTTCAAGGAT
>NW_006292094.1:5615461-5616749 GCF_000327345.1 Myotis davidii | reverse complement strand
CTACTGTGTGCACTGTGCAGCAGGCCACAGTAGGACCTACTGCGTGCACCGTGCATGGCCATAGCAGGAACCGCTGGCGCACCGTGCAGCAGGCCAAAGTAGGACCTACTGTGTGCACCGTGCATGGCCACAGCAGGACCTACTGCACGCACCGTGCATGGCCACAGCAGGACCAACTGCACGCACCGTGCATGGCCACAGCAGGACCTATTGCGCGCACCGAGCATGGCCACAGCAGGATCTACTGTGTGCACTGTGCAGCAGGCCACAGTAGGACCTACTGCGTGCACCGTGCATGGCCATAGCAGGAACCGCTGGCGCACCGTGCAGCAGGCCAAAGTAGGACCTACTGTGTGCACCGTGCATGGCCACAGCAGGACCTACTGCACGCACCGTGCATGGCCACAGCAGGACCTATTGCGCGCACCGAGCATGGCCACAGCAGGACCTACTGTGTGCACTGTGCAGCAGGCCACAGTAGGACCTACTGCGTGCACCGTGCATGGCCACAGCAGGACCTACTGCGCGCACCGATCATGGCCACAGCAGGCACCGCTGGCGCACTGTGCATGGCCACCCTCTGGGACAGGGCATGACTGTACACGTGGCGTTTTGTCCATGTTTGTCACCTCCCTGTGAGTTGGGAGTGGCTTTCGAATTCTTGCTTCTCTGGCACGTGCCTTGCAGCTATCGAGCCCAGAAAAGAACTCGGCTCCGATTGGTGAAATGTTTTATTATTGAATGTGTGGGGGCTGCGTTGGTCAATGATAGTATGTAGTTTTTAGGTGTATAGGCTTGTAGTTCAACACCCAAACACAAATTCCCTTCGCTGCCATGTCCATTACCCCCAACACCCGCTGCCCCCCTTCCCCACTCCCTGACCCTCACCTTGACATCCACACCAGGCCCCCAGCGGCTGGTCTGGCCCCACGGCTCCCAGCCTGGCTGAGCACCACAAAGCAGGCAGCTGATGGAAGCTGGATTCTCAGAACCACTGGGGAGCCACGCAGAGCCCATCAGATCCCAAAGCCATTCGCCCGAAGTTGGAGTGTCCCCACGGACAGTGTCACGGTGCAGTGACTGTGTGTCCAGTTCCCAGACCCGCACGAACCGTGTCAGGGGCCCAGACAGCATCATCGGGCGCCCGGCTCACGAGACTTCCTTCCCCTCCAGCCCCAGGCCCCCCGGTGAGGCTGGTGTTCCCGGAAGTGAGGCTCACGTCGGTGCGGATCGTGTGGCAGCCACCGGAGGAGCCCAACGGCATCATCCTGGGTAAGGGCGCGGGGAG
>NW_006292094.1:5610478-5615283 GCF_000327345.1 Myotis davidii | reverse complement strand
AGAGAAGCAGCAGGTGGGTGCTGGCATCTAGTTCCATCACGTGGGGAGGTTCCCATCTCCAGCACCTGGCGTGTCCTGGACTGAGAGGGTGACCCCGCGTCTGAGCTGGGAGCTGAGGTTCGACAGGTCAAAGTTCACGGGTGGTGCTCCCAGAGCTCCTGCCAGGCGTGGGGTTCGCAGCAGAGCCCCCGTGACTACACCGTCCTCTCCGAGGTGGCCGGCTCTCCCGAGGACGGGTGCTTGGAAACCACTCGTTCCCCCGGGACCCAGTTCCCGGCCGTCCCCTGGCTCCCCGCCCCCCGGCACCCCCGCCGCGGCCGCACCGTCCCTGGAAGAAGGGGAGAGCGCCGGACACCAGGGGCCCCGGGAGAGCTTGCTTTCATCTGCGTCCGCGCTCTGCTCGCAGTGACACAGGCCACGATGTCTCCTGCTTCCCTGAAGGTGGCAAATTTCACTTTAAAAAACCATCAGTCCCTTTATCTAGTCCCTTCACCGGGACAGATTACGGCCTCTACTTGCTGATGTCACCTGCACGGTGAGGAGTAAGGGGGGAGGGGGACGACCATCCCAGAGATGCTCACGGAGCCGCAGAAAGACAGCCTCACCCGGGGACAGGTGGCAGGGGCGGTCACGAAGTGGCAGGGGAGGTCACAAGGTGGCAGGGGCGGTCACGGGGGGACAGGGACAGTCATAGGGCCCCCGGGCTGGGCTCTCAGTGGAGGGAAGGCTGTTTGGCTGGACCCTCAGAGCCTGGGGAGCAGGGAAGGTGGGGGCACTCGGCCAGAAGGGGCCTTGTCCCAGGGCTGCTCTGTGTCCCGTGTGCTTTGAACGCTGCGTCCCGGACAGACCAGTGGCGGGCAGGGGAGGCTGTGGACGCAGAGGCCACACCGCCCAGGCCCGGCCTTCGCGCAGGGATTGGCCTCTCGTGCCTCAGTGTCCCTCCCTCAGAAGGGACATGTCCCTCCCGGGCTAGTGGGCTGAGCAGGAAGAACTCGGGCAGCGCCTGCCTCACCCACGTGCCCAGTGCCGTTCCCACAGCGTCGGCGTCCTCTCACTCCTCCGGACAGAGACGCTGCTGGATGGTGGCGGGCCGACAGCGCAGCACCCACTGCTAGTCACGGGGGTGAGGGGCTGCCTGGACCGTCCCCGTTGTCCCCAGCTCTGGCTCCGGGACAGAGTTCATGCTGGCAAGACAAGCAAAGCCGGAGCCGGCGCCTGGGCCGCTGAGAGGGCCTCGGTGCGCTGAGAAGCTGAGCTGGGTCTGTGGCCCGAGCCTAGCAGCCGCGGCGAACAGCGCTGGTGAGACAGCGCCGTGTCCCCGTCACGGAGAGCGGTCCGCCCGCCGCTCTTGTCGAGATGCAGCCGCGGGTCAGCTTCACGGAGGCCAGTCACCGTCACACACCAGCCTCAGGCACCGAGGCCGTTCCGGAGGCTCGGGTCGGGGTTCACGGAGGGGAAGGAACCATCTCTGCGACCCCCGAGACGCGAGGCCACTCGGCTCTGGCCCTGGGAGAGTGTAAACACTGCCGCTCCGGCTGTGATCTAGATCAGACGTGTTCCTGCATTTCCCACGGAGATTAACCGCCCGCCCGCAGCGCCTGCGGGGAAAACATCGCGCATTTGCATAAACATTTACTGGGCGCTTCCAGCGTTTAGACTTAGAGCCTTCCTCTGGGGATGCGGCTGCTCCAGCCTCCCGGCCTCCCTTGCCGACGCCCTTAAACGCTCCTGAGCGGCAGTGAAGCCTGTGCCCCTCAGGCCCACGCGGGGTTGCCCCACCTCACGCGCCAGAATCTCCCACCCGCCCCCACCCGCCTGTGAGCGCCTGGCATTTGCCTCTGGCTCATCGGGAAGGGCGTGCCAGGGCCCGCTGGGGATCAGGAGCAGTGAGTGTGAGCCTCTGCCAACGCGGTCGGAGCCAGATCGCACTGCCTGCTCCCAGCCCCCGATGGACAAGCTGTAAAACCAACAGGACACTCGGCGCCGTAGCCGGGCTGGCGCGGGCCTCGCGGGGCGACTCAGCTGCTCTGGGTTCCCTGAGCGACGAACAGGTGTTGGGGGGCCGTCACCACTCACATCCCAACAGTGGCTACGGAGGGGTCAGGCAGCACCAGGCCCCCAAACAGGAGCGTCCGGGCCCAGTGATGCATCACAGAGCAGACGGCGCTCAGAGTGATGCCGGTGGGTTGCCCAGGAAACAGCCCACAAAAGGCCTGCAGCACAGATGAGGTGTCTGCCGAAGTCACCCCCGACCAGGCAGCTGACAGCCCCGCCACAGCCCGTCTCGGCCTTTCCTCCTGTTTGCCTCACCGTGGATGGTTCTGGAGCTCTCTGAGGTGCCCCAGGCTGCCAGGAGGAGCAGAGGCCGGAATGGGAGCCGTGGAGGCTGCGTGAAGATGGTGCTGCTGGTGCAACACAGGCCACCGAGCAGCAGGCACAGGCCGCTGGGGGCGCAGCAGCCGGTGGGAGGAGGGAGGAGGGCAGCTCATTGTTGTGCAGCAACATCACAGCCCAGGCGCTGACCGGCCAGGACCCCCAAAACCCCGGGACCCACAGCAGCCCCAGAGGCATTTCCCGCTGCCCCGTCGCAGTCTGACAGGCCAAGGCTCCGAGAGGCGGTGCCCAGCGAAGTCCGGCAGAGCCGGAGGCAGGCGGGATGTGGCCTCAGCGCGGTGTCCCGCCTGGCCTGCTGGGAAAAGCGCTCCGAGGTGGCGTCAGACTGGCGGCCTAGCGGAACCAGGTCTAGCAAGGGGCCCCCTTTGCTGAAAGACTGAGGTGGGTTCCTCCTCACGGAGCTCGTGGCTGTGGAAAGCGAAAGCTGTGCCACCAGGCAGACCCAGGGCCCAGCCCGGCTCCGCGGGGGGCATGCTGTGCGACCTTGGGCAGACCACCACCCTCTCTGAGCTCTCCTGCCCCCGGGCAGCTGAGGATGAGCACGCTGCCTGCTGAGACCTCTGCGAGGCCTGGGACGAGGACTGTCAGGCGTCTCGCGGGAAGAGCTGCCCCCATGGCTGCGGTGGCCACGCTGTCCTGGTGTTCAGGACGCTGGGCGTCTGGGCATCTCAGGAAGCTGGGCTGGTCCCCATGGCACCGGAACTCCAGGCTCCCGCCACGACCAGGCAGGACAGGACGGAGAGGCGGGAGGGAAGGTCCGGAGGAGAGCCACTGGGTCAGTGCATGGGGAAGTGTGACATCTAGCAGGATACCCAGGCTACAGGCCGAGGCCAGCGGGTCACCACAGCCCGGAGGAGAGACCGCCATCAGAGGCAGAGCAGCCGCCGCAGGGGTCACTCAGGGCCGGCCCAGGGCCCTACGGACACCTGTGAGCAGTGACGATCATCGTGCTGTCCATTTGTGGTGGCAGCAGTCACCAGCTTGGTCGGTCTGGATGCGAGGAGGGCACGCCGCCTCTGAGCCCGGGGCCTGCACCCGGCCTGGCCTCCCGCACGCGGGTCAGGGCCTCCGTATGGTTGGACAGACGACAAAGCAGGAGCTGGGACGGTGCCAGTGAGCGGGGTCACCCGGAGCCGGAGGCCACGCCAGCAGGAAGACGGGAGCAGAGCGGGTGGGGCGGGCGGCGGGCGGAGTGACCATGGCCTGAGAGCAGCAGCATAAGGACGGTCAGCTCTGCCGGCCGGTGTCCCGAGAGCTCCGTCCACGTGACGGCTTGGCCATCGTTATGCTGCAGAGGCCAGTGCAGCTGGTGTCGGCTGGCTGGCAGCTACCAAAGCCTCACTGCAGAGAGGGCGAGGGCGCTCTTTAGAGAACTAACAGGAGGCGCTGCCCTTGGCAAGGCAGGGGCGGGGGGGGGTGGGGGGGGGGAGGGAGGTGAGGGGGAGGCTGGCAGATGCCAGGGCAGCTGGTGTCGGCTGGCTGGCAGCTACCAAAGCCTCACTGCAGAGAGGGCGAGGGCACTCTTTAGAGAACTAACAGGAGGCGCTGCCCTTGGCAAGGCAGGTGCGGGGGGAGATGGGGGGAGGAAGAGGCAGTGAGTGCAGGGCCTGCACATGGGAGACGCTTGCTGCTCCCAGGCACCGCTCAGTGTGCGGCGGCCACGGGAGGGCCTGTCCTCACACCTTGTCCCGTGCGGACCCACTCAGTGTGCAGCGGCCACGGGAGGGCCTGTCCTCACACCTTATCCCGTGAGGGGTGAGGGCGAGCAGGGGGACTGGGGCTGGGCTTCCCTCTCGGCGGTGTTGGTCTGCCTGGTGCTGGCTGGGAAGGAGGGTGTCGTGACGACATGGCTCTGGTTCCCGCCACGTGGCTGTGGGAGGCGGGATGGGCTGCCCATGCTGAGGAGGGATGACCACGCTCCGGGCCCCGCCCACAGGGTACCAGATCGCCTACCGCCTGGCCCGCAGCAGCCCCCACACCTTCACCACGGTGGAGGTCGGCGCCACGGTCCGGCAGTTCACAGCCACCGAGCTGGCCCCCGAGTCGGCATATACCTTCCGGCTGTCGGCCAAGACCAGGCAGGGCTGGGGGGAGCCGCTGGAGGCCACCGTCATCACCACCGAGAAGAGAGGTGAGACCTGGGGCCCAGGCCAGTCCCGGTGGCGGGAGGGGAATCTGCTGGCGGGAGGGGAATCCGCTGGAACCTTGGCGACACGTGACCTCTCGGTCGGGCCTGCGTGGCCGGCGCATGGAGGGGTCAGTGGGCACTGAGGGCTCATTGAGCGCCTGCTGAGCCGGCCTGGGACTGGGCACACCCGAGTCTGCCCACCTGCACCGCACGCCGTGCCCTCTACCAGCTGACCGTCCAGTGTGAAGGGGGACGCAGCAGAGAGGCTGAGTGCTGGCCCAGG
>NW_006292094.1:5609654-5610408 GCF_000327345.1 Myotis davidii | reverse complement strand
TCGGCACGCTCAGCAGCCATCGAAAGGCGTCTCAGTGGACCCTCTGCTCCCACCGCTGCGTGTGCTGGGGGACATCACCCTGCTTTATCCACAAGCCCGGGGGGCGGGGTGAGCCCGAGTCTGAGGAGAGAGGAAGCTGAGGCTGGATGTGTCAGGGAGGTTTTTTTAACATGCGGCGCTGTCCCCCCACGTGTCCTGAGCAGAATCAACAGCCTCCGTGACCAGCAGTTAGACAGTGATTCCTGCCCCGTGCGTCCCTGTTGGAATCGAGGGGTGAGGAGAAGGGCAGGTGGCCAGTGCACGCGCTCGCCTCGCCCCTGTCCCAGCCCCTCCCTGCAGGGCCGACCGCGGGCCCCCAGCAAGGAGCTGAGCTGCTGTGTGAGGACCCAGCTCAGGACACCGGGCTCAGGGGACGCCCGGGGGTGGGGACGCAGGGAGAAGGAGTCCCGAGTCCCCTGTGGTGCTCGGGGAGCCCGGTGTCACTCCAAGACGCGCTCCCAGGTGGCATGGAGTCGGGGGGCGCGTGTCGGTGGATTCACACGGCCTGTTGGTCTCTCCTGTGCTGAGGGTGGAGCAGGTCCACACTGGGCCTGTCGCCCTGAGTGGCTGTCAGAGGAGGCCGCTCCCGTGGCACAGGAGTCACCTGCAGAGTCCGCTCCGTGCGGCACTGTGGGTGTTGGCAGTGCCCACGGGCGGTTTCGGAGCCCCTCTCACTCCCTGGTCTGTCCTCATTTGCTTGCAGAGCGGCCGGCGC
>NW_006292094.1:5608332-5609315 GCF_000327345.1 Myotis davidii | reverse complement strand
CTCCAGCTCCAGTGGGTCCCGGGCAGCGACGGGGCCTCCCCCATCCGCTACTTCACCGCGCAGGTGCGCGAGCTGCCCAGGGGGCCCTGGCAGACCTACTCCTCGTCCATCAGCCACGAGGCCACAGCCTGCGCGGTGGAAAGGTAGGCGGGCGACCTGCAGCCCTGCCCTGTTCCCCCCAGCAGCTCCCCACAGGGGAGGGGGGGCCATGTCTCCTCGTCCCCACCTGGGACCAGGGATTTCTGTGTCTCGGACCCACTGCTCCAGACCCCAGGCCTCTCCACCCCCCGCAGGCTGTCCCCCTAGAGGCCCCGGGACAAGACAGGCCAGTAATAGGGACAGTGAGCCTGGAGCGTGGGCTCCTAAGAGGGGAGGAGAGCGGCGATGGGAGCGGGGGCCCGGCTGCAGATGTCCCCCAGAGAGACGCCCCCCTCCTGCTCCCCCCAGGTCAGCAGGCACACAGGTCTCACTCAAGGCCTCGCTGGCCAGTGATGCTGGGCGGACACCGGCGGGCGTCCCCCTGATCAGGATGACCCACCGCTCACTCATTCCTCAGGACCCGGGAGGCAGGGGGCCGGGGCGACTCACGCAGCCCCTGGGCGACTTCAGGGCCGCCTCACAGAACTCCTCTGGCCCCGATTCCAACCCCTTTCCTGTTCGGCTCAGGCTCCGGGCTGTGGGCAGGGCTGCTATGCCGTGGCTCCCACCCTGGGTTCTAGGGCCCTGGCCCCCACCGAGCTGGGCTGGAGGAGTGTCTGCTCCCAGACGCCGCCGTGTCCTGCAGGCCCTGCTGAGCTGGGAGTCGTCACGCACCCTGTCAGCACGTGGATCCCTGCGAGGGAGGGCCCAGTGGCGGTGGGAGGCCGCCGTCCTTGTTGTGCAAACGAGAAACCAGGCGCCCGCTTGGCACAGCTGCCAGGCACCCCGCTCTGTTGGCGGCGGGTGGGGGAGGAAGCAGGTCAGAGGGTCCTGGGGCAGCTCCA
>NW_006292094.1:5606823-5607667 GCF_000327345.1 Myotis davidii | reverse complement strand
CCTGGCTGGAGAACCTAAACCGAACCTGGCTGGAGAACCTAGCGAGAGAACATGGCTACAGAACCTGGCTGGAGAACCTGGAGAACTTAGCAAAAGAACACAGAACCTGGCTGGAGATCCAAACCAGAACTTCACTCGAGGTCCTAACCAGAACTTGGCTGGAGATCCTGGCTAGGCTGCTGATCAACTGAATGCTGTCTCTGTGTCATTCCTTCTTCGCTGACTCCGTCCACACCTTTGGGGAACCCCTGGACCTGCTGGGGTTGGACCCCAGCACATCCTGAGCCCCCAGCACACAGCAGGCTGTGGGCTCGCAGGCCTGAGTGTGGAGTGCGTCTCTTTCGCTGTCCTGGACCCACACCTGGGGCTTTAGAGAGAAGGCGCCCCTCCCTGGCCTGAGGCGGCAGCGCAGTGCATGCAGCTGAGCAGGGGGCACGGGGAGGTGGGGATCTGACGCAGACACAGGGCTCAGGTGCCTCCTGCCACCGCCCACCTGTGGGGGTCTGGGCTGCGAGGCTGGGGGGCAATGGGGGTAATTCAGTCATGGGCTCTGCCCATCCTCCGAATGCCCACTGTGGCCGGTTCATGGGCCCACCAGATCGCAGGGAGGCCGCGCAAGAGAACGGGACTCACCAGCCGCCCGGCCCCTCGTGCCTGCCTCTTTAGCTCCTTCGTGCGAGCTTCAGAGATCGCGTGTGCGGAAACCCGGTGAGCACGGGCAGTGTCACGCGTGGGCTCAGGGCTCTTCCCGACGCAGACAACGGGCTCTTAGCAAACGTGCTCCGAGCCTCGCGGATCAGCAACCGTGAGGGCAGCCGGCCGCGCGTGTTTCCTCCATAACCAA
>NW_006292094.1:5606066-5606294 GCF_000327345.1 Myotis davidii | reverse complement strand
CTGCACCCCTCCCATCCCTCCCAGCCCCCTGCACCTGCTGTGGACGGACAGAAAGAGCTCAGCGTTGGGCCTGAGAGAGCAGAAGTTCTCTACTTCAAACCCGTGTCCTAAGTAATGACATAAATGCAGGTGCTTACGGTGAGGACAGATCATTTCTGATGCCCACGTGACTTCTCCTCCTCCCTCCCAAGGAGCCTCGGGGACAGCGCGCCCCCAGCTGCCCAGCCC
>NW_006292094.1:5602040-5605938 GCF_000327345.1 Myotis davidii | reverse complement strand
GTGAGCGGTGTGCACAGGACCGCGGCCGCCACGCACTTCGTCCGTCCGAGGGGGTCCGAGCGGAGAGTGACCCCGGCAGCAAAGACCGAGCGCGCCTCGCTGGGCGCCAGGCCCCCTCCGTGCTTCTCCGGAACCGCCTCGGGCCCGAGTGAGACTGCGAGGCGAGCCCCACGCTGCGTGCCTCCCGCCCGGATGTGGGGGCCAGCGGGGGAGGGAGGGCCATGGGAAGGACGCGTGGCCGTCTCCAGAATTAAGTGACTGGGACGCTCGGACAGGTGGGAGCTGTCTGTTTTAACTTAAGGGATTTCTCCAGAAGCTGCATGGACGCTGCTGCGGAGGAGGGACTCCGAAGCACGTGCACTGGGGCCGGGCCAGGCCGGGCGGGGCCGGCGGTTCTGGGGCTTTGGAGGGAGCGCGACCCAGGAGTGAGCTGCTGGAGAGCCGGTCTGAGCCGGTCTGAGCGACAGAATGAAAACAGAAGCTTCTCCCGACCGCGGCGCCGAAGGCGGTGATTAGCTCTGAAAAGCAGAGCTCTCTCAGCAAAGCGACGCCCAGAGCCTCGCCGGCGCCGGATGGACGGCGAGCTGCTGGTTGGGGTGGAGGGTTGGGGTGGAGCCTGCACCCCAGAGGGTTCCTCAGCCTCGGGGTTCCACCAGCCCAGTTTGAAAACCACGAGTTTGCGGTGGGTTGGGAAAGAGGAGAGGACAGGTCCTGAGGCCACGTGGTGAGGACACTGGGAGACAGCGTGGACGCGGGAGCGAGGGAGGCTCTGGAATCAGGAGTCACTCAGCTCTTCTGGTCTGGGGGCCAGAGGATGAGACAGGGCTGCTGCTGCTGCTGCTGCTGGCATTGGGGAAGGGGGGTCCCCTTCTCTGCTCTTGTGGGGAAAGTGGGGGGCGGCCAGAAGAGCTGGCAGCCAGGCCTGAGTGGGCGTGTCTGGGGGTGCAGTGCAGGCGCTGGATGGAGTGAGGGCTGTCTGCTCAGAGGAGCTTGTCCACAGTCTGTCTCGGGGAGGGCGGGAGGGAGGATTGAGGGACGGAGGGAGGCCGAGGTGGCGGCTGCCGTACGCAGGGCCTGTCCTGCGGTCCCTGCTGTGTGGGGGCATCTTCACATGGGCAGCTGGCGTTGTGTGGGTCTCACACGAAGGGGCAGACAAACGTGTCTTCCAGGCGAACCCACGTCCCAGCCCCGGCCGAGCCACGCACCGTCCTGGGGGGTCCCGGCCCTGTGGGCCTGCGGTCCTCGTCCCTGACTCGTCCATGACACGGAAGTCACATGGGACAAGGCTTGCCCAGGCTCGGGGCCACATGGGTGCTACCGGTGCTGGGGGGGTGCAGACCCCAGAGAACCCTGGGGGCGAGGGAAGGAGCACCCTCTCCTAAGGCAGGGCCCTCTGGCAGGAGGGCACCCCCAGGAGCTCCGGGCCGCTGGGCGGGAAGGTCACAGGGTCACGGGTCAGAGTTCCAGGCCGCTGGGCGGGAAGGTCACAGGGTCACGGGCCTCTCGGTTCTGCTCAGGCTGCGGCCCTTCACCTCCTACAAGCTGCGCCTGAAGGCCACCAATGACATCGGGGACAGTGACTTCAGCGCCGAGACCGAGGCGGTGACCACGCTGCAGGATGGTGAGTGCGTGGGCCCTGGCGGCGGACAGACGGGGCCACTCCCGGCTGCAGGCTCCTGGAGAGAGCCCCCACTTTTGTCCTGAGCCAGGGGGGACTCGAGGGACGAGGGAGCCTGGGAGTCACTGAGCGGCGGCGCAGAGGCTCCTGGGCCCAGCGCTGCGCGGACATGAAGGGCTTCTGCACGGATGGAGTCTCTTTGATTCGCTTCCAAACCCTCCGACCATTAGCATCCCAGGAATGCATAATTGATGGGCTCATTAAAAATAAATGCCGCCACCGGGTAGCTGCTTTGGAGAGGTTGCCCATTTTCTCATTGAGCGGCCTTCCCAGCGTGGCCGCCGGCCAGGAGCAAAGCTAAGTGAGGGCGGTGAGACCCTATAAGCCCAGGTGGCATTCACCCGCTCCTCCCCCGGCGGGGGGGTGGGGGGGGCCTGGGTCCCTGGGAGGGAGATAGGATGCTGCTGGCCTAGCTCGGGGAGCCCGCATCACCCCACGGTGGCCCACCTGCAGACCCAACACTGAGCTCGCCCTCGGCGCTCTGGGCTAGTCCCCCAGCCTCTCCTCCGAGGGCACCAGGAGCCATTGGTAACCTCACCTCTTCATTCCGCTCTTTCCGTAACCTGGGAGCTGAGCTTCCCGGGGCCTCCGGGACCTTAAGGACCAGCCGGGAAGGTGGGGGCCGCTAGCTCCTGGGCCACGTGCAGACAGTGTTCTGCATAGAGCAGACCTCCAGCGGGTTCCTGACCCAGGACGGGGCCCTGGCACTGCCCTCAGGGAGCCGCAGGCGGACTGACCCCTGGAGACGGCGGTTGTATTTGTGGCTCCCGTTTTTATGTTGCGTCTCACACCACCGCGGCGGTATTTGCGACATTTGCGCGAGGCGCTGACCCTCAGGAGGAAGGAGCAGGTGCCCCAGCTGCCCGTGCAGACACCAGCCCCCTGGCCGCGCAGCTGAGTCGGAAAGGCCTCTTGGCACCCCGCAGGCTCCTCAGGTCCAGAGGCCTGCTTCCCCCTTTGACATTCCAGTCGCCCCGTGGTGCCTGTCTTGTCTTCTCCTCCAGGACTGCTCCTGGCAGGCAGTTGGCACTGGAGCTGCGTTGTCTCCAGCCCAGCGCTCACTGAGACGGACAAGCGACAGGCGACTCCAGGCCCCGAGGAGCCCTGTGCTGGGGGCGGGGAGGGAGCAGCCCTTTGAGTGTGTGGATGGTTTGTGGGGGAGGAAAAGTGACACCCCCTCTACCCTCCTGAGTTCTTCGTCTGGTCTTTAAAGCAAACTGACAGGAGGCAGATGCACAGGAGAAAATGTCCACGTGTATTATGTTCATGTTCGTACGTACGGGCCCCGGACGTGGGGCCTGTGGACAGGCCGGCCAGTGAGGGCTCCCTGCTGCTCTGGGCCCAGGAGAAGGCGGGGCTCTGCGGCCTCAGCGGGGAGCCAGGGAAGGTCACTTCCGAATCCTGGGACGTGGGTGCGTGGGACCCAACAGACAGCGGGCGGGCGTTAGTTCCAGGTGCAGGGCACGGCCAGGCAGAGGCCAGACCAGCCTGTGCCCGCAGTGGGCAGAGCAGAGCACACAGAGGTGGACCGGGCCCCCCTTCAGCCGCCAGAAGTCACCTGCTTCGTGACGGTCACTCCGTGGCCAGGACCAGGAGCACTGTGCCCTGGCCTGCACACCTCAAAAAGAGCATGCTGCCTGCCTCGGGGCAGGGTGGGGGGCCCTGAGCAGGCTCTCGGGTGGGGCGCCTGGCACCCCGCTGGCTGGCATGAGGGGCCCCATGGAGAGGTGGGAACTCCCTCTGTGTCTCAGTGCCGGTCTATCTCAGGGAGGTGGTCACACTTGAGCACTAGGTCCTTCCTCTCCTGGCACAGGCCGTGCAGGGGGTGCAGGGCACCCACAGAGAAGAGGGGGCACCAGGTACCAACAGAGCCCTCTAATCCTGTCTCTTTGATCTTGGATTTCAGTTCCGGGGGAGCCTCCAAGTTCCGTCTCAGTGACGCCCCACACCACCTCCTCCGTCCTGGTCCAGTGGCAGGTGAGCACCGGGTCTCACGGGGCCTCGTAAAACATGGCACGCACCCTCCACGCGCTCACCCTGCACACACTCACCCTCCACACACTCACCCTCCACGCTCTCGCCCTGCACGCGCTCACCCTCCACACGCTCACCCTGCACACACTCACCCTGCACGCGCTCACCCTCCACGCGCTCACCCTCCACGCGCTCACCCTGCACGCGCTCACACACCGCGCGCTCACCCTGCACACACTCACCCTG
>NW_006292094.1:5598767-5601864 GCF_000327345.1 Myotis davidii | reverse complement strand
CGCACTCACCCTGCACGCATTTACCCTGCACGCGCTCACCCTCCACGCACTCACCCTGCACGCATTTACCCTGCACGCTCTCACCCTCCACGCTCTCGCCCTGCACGCACTCACCCTGCACGTGCTCGCCCTCCGTGCACCCAGCGGTGTGCTGAGGTGTTTGAGAGCAGGACGGGCGGCTCACTGGGAGAGAGCATCCAGGTGTGGTCTCCACACAGGGAGGGAGCTTGGCTGTCAGCACAGTGGACTCGAACCCACTCACGAGGGCGCCCAGGCGCCAGAGCACCGAGGCTCCGTGTCCCAGGCCACGTGAAGGCGGCAGGCAGGGTCGCGTGGACGTGCCCGCCTGGCCCGGGTCATGCAGGGAGGGGACCATGACCCGCTCCCCCTCCGGAAGTCACTCTAAGGGGCTCTGCGGGGACCCATCACTCCCTCGAGTCCTCAGTCCTAGGACCAGAGGGATCCTGTGGGGGGCGGGGGCCTCGCTCATGCGGCATTGGGAGGCCTCGCTGCCCTCTCCTTGCCTGCTCTCCAGTGGCGTCTATTTGCTAGCGATGAGGTGCACTGAGGACAGGCGCACAGAGGGACAGATCTCCCGGGCCAGGCTACCAGCCTGGGGCCAGCCCAGCGAGGGCGAGGGCGCCGTGGGGTCTCCGTGAGAGCAGGGCTGCGCTGGTGGGGCCAGTGGTGCGCACAGCAAGGCCTGGCAGCCAGGGTAGCTCCCGCGGCCAGGAGGGGGCTGCAGGCGTGAGGAGCGAGGTGAGCTCCTTTCTGTACCGGCCGCGCTCAGGGCTGTGCAGGCATCGCCTCCACACGGGGGAAGGCAGGGGGGGGGGCCCTCAGCGTGCTGCTCCCCACACGGGGCTCCGCCCGCCCTGTTGAGCTTGGACAGCCCTGTGAAGTGCGGCGGCTGCAGCGGGGGAACTTGGCGACAGAGCCCAGCAGCTGTCCCCTCCGAGCCCAGCAAGACGGACTCATCACAGGAAGCTCCCGCAGGAGGTGGCCAGTGCCACAGGAAATGCATGCCTGTCACCCGCCAGGCAGCTGGCACACCACGGGAATTAGGAGCAATTTACAGAACCCGGGCAAGCAGGACAGAGCGTTTAACTGTGGCCCCGCGTTCCCGTGAAATGTGCCACCTGCAAGCCTGTCGCTTATAGTCACCGGTTTAAAATCGCAGCCTACGGTTTCCAGGCGTCACACCCATTTAAGCTGCGGCTCCCTCACAGAGTCAGGTTGGGGTCTTGCAGGGGGACAGGCGAGCCCGCCTTCCTGGGGTCCCGCGGGGTCTGACATCTGGGACCTGCGCGCAGGTCCCCCCAGAGGAGGCGTGTGCGCACTGGGTGCCCTCGCCTGGCCTGGACGCCTATCACAGCGCTGCAGCCGGCTGTCCCGAAACTCCCAGTGGGCGGGCAGCCTGTCACTCAAATGTAGTCCCTCCCCCTCCCACCCCGACTTCCCCACGTGGACTTGGAGGCTTTTCTAGCAAGAAGGCACCCTGAGCAGAGACCGCCTCGTGCAGGATGGCGCCTCTGAGCGGGCGGCCGCCCACAGGGACGGGGCAGCGGGAGGACGTGCCTCGTGGTTACTCCCTTTCTCGCCACTTGCTCGGCCGTGGGCAGAGACCAGCTCGGTGTAGGCGCTGAGCAGCTGGACAGAGTGCGACAGACCCCTGGAGTGGAGCTCTGCTGGGCGGGGCGGGGCATGCGTGGGTGGGTGGACAGCGGAAGGGGTGGTGACCCTGGGCGGAGGGGTGGGGTGTCCAGTGCAGGATGCAGCGACCTGAGAGGCAGGGAGGGGCCAGCAGGGTCGGGCGTGACAGCCCTGTGTCCCCTGAACCAGCAGGACTCGATCGCATGGGCATCAAGGGGTCACTGTTCTATGCTCCGGGGAGCGGAAGCCGTGGGAAAATGTGGGCTTGAGTCCCAGCTCTGCCTCAACGGCCCAGGAGGCCCAGGCATGGTGCCAACCTCCCTGGCCAGGCCTCAGGCCCGGCCCTGCCCTGCCCCCAGCCTGCTGCCTCCAGGACACCCCCCTGGTCCTCCTGGGCCCCCACACAGCTCCCTCCTCCCTGCTGCTGTGCGGAGTGGTCAGCCGGGCACACTGCCCCAGGTCCCCTGAGTTCCCACAGAGGCCTGGGAAATGGACAAAACCCTCCGGCGCCCAGAGGGTCGCCCGCAGAATTTCCCGCGTGCCGTAGCCAGAGGGCAGGCGTGCTCGGGAAGGCCTCCCAGTTTCCCCTGAGCAGCTGCCCGTCCAGATGGCCAGGCCAGGGCGGAATTACCGAGGCTGGGTCATCTCGGACTTCGGCAGGCCAGCTTGCTCCCACGGCACCGAGGGCACCACCCCCCCCACCCCACCCCAGCCTGGCCTCAGAGTGGAGCAGAAGCGCCAGGCAAGGCCGGGTCTGGGCTGGAGGTCAGGTCTGCTCCTGCGAAAGGGACCTTCTGTTCAGAGTCCTGGACAGGCTGTTGCGGATGCGGGTTGGGCAGGGAGGGCGAGCAGCCAGCACTGCGTCCAGAGCCTGAACTCAGCCCATCCCTTCTAGAACTCTCCGTGCGCGCCATGGAGCGGCCGGGTGACGCCTCCCAGGATGCCCAGGTCTGGCAGCTCTTTCCCGAATGGCAGGCAGGTCATTCCAACTCCAGAGTAGTCAGTGTGTTAAAGGCAGTTCCGAGTCCGCACAGGTGCAGGCCCCGATCTCCGCGGGGTAAGGAGGGGTGAGGAGGGGTAAGGAGGGCCTGCGCTTCTCCTCCCCGGACCAGGCCCTCTGGGCGGCGCGACCCACCCCTGCTCCAGGCCTGGATCTCCTGCTGGGGGTGCGGGGTCCCCGGTTTAGTCCGCAGTGAGCTGTTGCCAGTGGGTGCTGCCGGGCGGGGCCGCTGTGCCTCTCCACGCCCACCCCTCCCGCCTGCCGGCTCCTGGGCTGCGGGTGTCTGTGAGCCCAGCACTGCCAGCCTCCGCCACCCCCCGCCCCATCCTCAGGCCCAGAGGTGCCGGGGTCCAACCCCAGCAAGTCCAGGGGTCCCCAAAGGTGTGGAAGGAGTCGGCGAAGAAGGAATGACATGGAGACAGCGCTCCGTTGATCAGCAGCCTT
>NW_006292094.1:5598264-5598545 GCF_000327345.1 Myotis davidii | reverse complement strand
CAGCAAGGATGGACCGGCTCCCGGCACAGGAGGTGGGGACACGGGGTGGGCGGGTGTCTTCTGTGCTGGCAGAACCACCTTGGGTCCCAAGTGAGGGCATTTTTATTTTCTCCAAACTCCCAGTTCCTGCTTATTTGCTGTTTTCAGTGAATTGGTCCTTCTCCCCCAGCACCACCTCCCCCTCCCTCCCCCAGAGTCCTGCCCTCGCTCCTGTCTGCAGCCTGCGTGCCCAGCCAGCCTGGCCCGTGCCAGCTTCCTGCTCAGGTCCCGGGCCACAGCGG
>NW_006292094.1:5596993-5597626 GCF_000327345.1 Myotis davidii | reverse complement strand
CATGGGGGCATGGGGGGGAGGTCCGTGGGGGCGTGGTGGGCAGGCCGTGAGGGTGTGAAGGTCCATATGGACGCTGTGGGTGGGCCGTGGGCGCTGAGGAGAGGTGGGTGTCTGCCGCAGCCCAGGGTGCACAACCAGATGGTAGGAGCAATAAACCCCGAGCTTTGGGACCTCCACCCAGGGGACTGGGGGGCTCGTGGAGGAGGAGCCTTGGCGGCAGGCTGTCGGGGTGGAAGGACCTCACCGGGGATGTGAAGGGAAAGGGGACTGACGCTGCTGGCAGCACCAGTAGGGGGAGGGGAGGGGAGGGCCTCAGGAAGCCGTAAGCCGTACTGGAGCAGAGCGGGTGTGGAGGCCACTGACCTGAGCGATAGGACTGCCTCGAGGGAGGAGCAGCCAGGCCCCAGACGGCAGTGCCCCCCAATGGAGTGACCCCACTGCAGTCACCATGCAGGGCCCCCACCAAGGTCCCTGGCGGGAACTTCCAGGGCGCCTCACCCCTCCCTCAGGAGGTGGGGGACCTCCTCCCCTGGCGGCCCCTGACTCGTGTGCTGAGAACTGCGAGTGGCCGCAGGTCGTCGCACAGTCGCGTCCCGCACGTTGCAGGGCTGCCCGGGCCTGTGCTGCCCTTTC
>NW_006292094.1:5577531-5577814 GCF_000327345.1 Myotis davidii | reverse complement strand
ACGAGAGGCTGTGTCCCCCCCGCCCCGGGAAGCTGGGCTCGGGGAGCGCCCACAGCCTGGCTCCGGACCGGGAGCACCGTGCTCCCCGTCACGTGACACCTGCCCTTTCCCGTGTAAACACTGAGTGGCGTCCTCCTGGCAGGCGCTGGTGGGCCTCGGCACGAGGCCACCTCCGAGGCTGACCTGCCCTGTCCTTGCAGCCCCCGAGTGACGAGAGCCTGAACGGCCTCCTGCAGGGCTACCGCATCTACTACCGGGAGCTGGAGCCCGAGGCGGCCGCGGG
>NW_006292094.1:5576467-5577421 GCF_000327345.1 Myotis davidii | reverse complement strand
CTGGGGAGCCCATGGGGGCATGGGGGGGAGGTCCGTGGGGGCGTGGTGGGCAGGCCGTGAGGGTGTGAAGGTCCATATGGACGCTGTGGGTGGGCCGTGGGCGCTGAGGAGAGGTGGGTGTCTGCCGCAGCCCAGGGTGCACAACCAGATGGTAGGAGCAATAAACCCCGAGCTTTGGGACCTCCACCCAGGGGACTGGGGGGCTCGTGGAGGAGGAGCCTTGGCGGCAGGCTGTCGGGGTGGAAGGACCTCACCGGGGATGTGAAGGGAAAGGGGACTGACGCTGCTGGCAGCACCAGTAGGGGGAGGGGAGGGGAGGGCCTCAGGGACGGGGAAGCCGTACTGGAGCAGAGCGGGTGTGGAGGCCACTGACCTGAGCGATAGGACTGCCTCGAGGGAGGAGCAGCCAGGCCCCAGACGGCAGTGCCCCCCAATGGAGTGACCCCACTGCAGTCACCATGCAGGGCCCCCACCAAGGTCCCTGGCGGGAACTTCCAGGGCGCCTCACCCCTCCCTCAGGAGGTGGGGGACCTCCTCCCCTGGCGGCCCCTGACTCGTGTGCTGAGAACTGCGAGTGGCCGCAGGTCGTCGCACAGTCGCGTCCCGCACGTTGCAGGGCTGCCCGGGCCTGTGCTGCCCTTTCCTGAGGCTCCCAGGTGCCACCCCCACTTCTGGGTCTCAGCCTGCACTGGGGGTGCTGGTGGAAGGAGAGGCTCACTGTCCCCCTCCCTCCGCTTACGCCCCCTGCCCCCATGCCCTCCCCAAGCCCCATAGCAAGGTCCACACAATGAGCTAAAGAGCCTGGGATGTGGGGTCGGCAAACCCGTCCCCACGCCCTTCGCGCTGGTTTGCTCGGGCCCTTCCGAAGGCTCTGACAGCGCTGGGAGCTGCGGCCACGCCTGCCTCGGGGCATGGGAGCCGGCACTGCCTGCAGGAGGGGCCACGCCCTGTCCA
>NW_006292094.1:5573843-5575766 GCF_000327345.1 Myotis davidii | reverse complement strand
CCTCCTTCTGTGGACGTGGGGCCACGTGACCCCGGGGTTGGGACTAACAGGCCAGGCCGTGTGGTCCCAGGAGCCACTCGTGGGCTCTGCAGGGCCAGGTACTCCAGCCACGCTGAGGATGGCGAGGCCGGACCGGGGGCGACATGGGGACGCGGTGTCGCATTCACTGCACCTCTGCTGAGCCTGTGGCTCACGGGGCGGTGATGCGCAGGCCTGGCGTGTCCCCATCCACACCTCCCCCGGGACCAGCCGTGCACGCAGGACCTCAGGAGGCCAGCTCCGAGGGCGACGACGCCTGAGAGAACCTTGGTGGCTGGGCCGAGGCCAGCAGATCGGCCCGTCGCTGTGCTGGCCACCGCCCTGTGCAGTCCTGTGCATGTGGCTTCACACACCTTGGTCCTGAAGTCACAGTCATTGAGAACACGGGACTGTGGCCTCCTGCTTGTACATGTAGATGCCAGGGTCCGACTCCCCTGCGCCTGCTTTGAGGAGAGCTGGGCCAGAGGCCCCAGGCCCCGGCTGTCTCCCTGCCCCCCACTGTCTCCCTGTTCCCCAGCTGTCTCCCTGTCCCCCAGCTGTCTCCCTGCCCCCCACTGTCTCCCTGTTCCCTGTCCCCCGGCTGTCTCCCTGTCCCCAGGCTGTCCCCCCCCCCCCCAGCTGTCTCCCTGTCCCCAGGCTTTAAGGACAGGTGGGCCAGAGGCCTCCCTGCCCCCTCAGGGTGGTGCGGGTGGGCCATCCGAAAGGGAGGAGGTCCCTGGAACTGACCCGCCCGCCCCTGCAGAGCTGAAGAAGTACCGGCGCTACGAGGTGATCCTGACGGCCTACAACGTCATCGGGGAGAGCCCGGCCACCGTACCCGTGGAGGTCTTCGTCGGCGAGGCCGGTAAGCCCGCGTCCCCCCACGGCCCAGGCTCTCGGGGGGCCAAGCAGTGTCCCCGTTGTTGGGGAGGAGATCACGTTGCTGGAGGGGCGGGAGGCGTGCCGGTCACGGGCTCAGCAGGGATACCGATGCCCGGCTCAGCCTGACCCCTGGTGACAGCCCTTCTCGGGGCTCAGGCAGCCAGGGGGTCAGTTTCTACCCCTTTTAGCTGAGACTTGGCCCTGAGTGCACCCAGGGGCCACCTCTCCTGCGGGGCTAACGCGCCATGAGCTGTCTTGCCGTGTGGGCACCCGGTTGCGCCCAGTGTGGCCTCGGTAAGGAGGGCCCGCCCTCTGGCCGGAGGGCCTGCACGGCTTGAGGAATGCCTGGAATTCCTTCTGGGACAGAGGCCAGGCTGGGGAGGAGGGGTCAGGACAGGAGGCCACCTGGCAGACAGCACCTGAGGGCCCAGCCTTCACCGGAGCCCGGCTGCGCTGGCCTCTCCTCCCTGCGGCCTCACACCCAGGACACAGCCCGCGGTTCCTCTTCTGGAAACTCATCTGACCCTCCCTGGGGCAGTGCTCCAGGCTCCTTCCCCTGACACCCAATCCCAGTGAGAGCTTCTGTACATGTGTCTGTCCCCTCTGGGTCCATGGCACTCGTCTCCAAATGCTCCTTGTCCTGGGCGGTGCCTTTGCTGTCAGAGCCCCATGAGGACAGGCAGAGCACAGTGGGGGCTCTGGGCGGAGCTGGGACAGGCGGGGCACCCCTCTCTCACAGCAGGTGGGACTGAGGGCTCCGACCGAGTCCTCCTGTCTGGCAGGGGTGCTGCTTGGGCCTGTGAATTAGGCGGAGTTCAGGCGCAGGGCGTCTCTGCCGCTGGGTCCTGGTGAAGACTCGGGGCCTGGGTGCTGGCCAGTTGGTGACAGGCCCGTCCGCCCAACTGAGCACCTCACAGCGCCGCCTCTGCTGCTCCTCTGAGCCTCAGCCAGTCTCAGAGGCGGTGGACTCCGTCCAAACCCAATTCGCTCCATCTGTGGGGCCGAGAGGGACCTGGCCGGGCG
>NW_006292094.1:5572827-5573769 GCF_000327345.1 Myotis davidii | reverse complement strand
TGAGCCCACAGCCGGGCTCGTGTGAGAGCAGCGATCTCCCGGGGTCTGGCTTTGGGATGACACATCGGCCGTGGATCCTGGGGCCCAGGTGTGCGTTGGGTGGCTTTGCTGGGCCCCCAGGAGTTACCGGAGATATAGGTAGAGGGGAGGGGCCAGCTCCCGGGCTCCGGGGAGGCAGGCTGCATTGGGGTGGGCGTGGCCTTTTCCAGGGGAGAAACACAAGGCCCCGCTGGCTCATCCCTTAGCTTTCTCCATGGACGTGGTCACCGTCACCCCTGAGATTCCCAGGTGGGACTGAGCAGCCCCCGGGGGGTGCGGCACCACGTCTGCGCAGGGCGGGCTCCCGGGGGCAGCCAGAGCCCCTGGGCTGAGGTGTGTGGCCCTCCCGCAGGGGCTCCCAGCGGGGCAGGTGTCGCTGGCCTTGGACAGGTGTTCTCTGTCGGGCCCAGGAGCAAGGTCACCTCCCTGCAGGGGTGGGGGCAGCCCCTCCGGCCTTCGGGACAAGTGGGAGGAGGGCGTGCTCCACGGGGGAGTGGGCCGAGGCTGTCCTTGGGCCTCTGTTTTCTCATCTGTAAAATGGGGGGATCCCCACACCCCTTCTCCGGGCCCCTCCCCTCGTGTTCTGACACCAAATGCCAGGCTGGGCAGATGACTCAGCCTCACCATCGGGCAGCGCCTTCTTGGCAGCCCGCCTCCCGTGGGCCTGGAGACCCGCCCCCTCAGGAGCCAGACAGGAAGTCCCAGACCCCAGGCCTTGCTCTGAGCTCACACCATTCCCTCCTCCCTGCTGTCAACTCAGGCCTGTCACCTGCCCTGTTTCCTGGCACAGAAGCCGGGGCTACAGGGAGCTGGTGGGCACATCGCGGACCTTAGCTTGGGGACATGGTGCCTGGGGCCCCGCCGCCGGGGAGGGACCAAGGGTCTGTGTCCAGCGTGTCCACC
>NW_006292094.1:5569750-5572778 GCF_000327345.1 Myotis davidii | reverse complement strand
GGGCCTCTCCCCGCTGCGCCTTCAGGTGCCTCTGGAAGGAAACCGGGGTGGGGGCCTCGCCCACAGCAGGTGACGGCCACGCTCAATGTCGCCCACGTTTTAATTGCGCGACAGTAATTCTGCGATAGAGTTGCCGATGGCAAACATGCAGAAGACATTAAGTTTATTTATGTTTTGGGTTATTAATGTGGCTGCTGAAACTCCCCAGTTAGTTTTGATTGAATTGTTTTGTGCGGTTCTCTGTCTAATGGAGCGGTAAATAAGAAGTTCTGATAATGAGGCCGAGCATCTGCCACAACAACCTGGCGCGGTTATTAACATTTCCACGAGGCGGGGCTGCCGCGCCGCAGTTAGAGCAAAACAAATGTGGGTGTCAGGCTGCGCGGTGTTAATTACTATTTCATTCCACGTGGAGGGGGCTCGGGGGAGGGGCGGCCGTGAAGGTCGTTCTCTCCCAAGAAGGCTCGGGCGCCCGGGCGCTGGGCTGTCTGCCCCCAGAGCCACTGCCTCCGGTTTCCATGTACGGCCTGAAACCAGACTCCAGTCCGCAGGCCACGCTCCTGGGCCCCAGGCCGAGCTGCAGGCGGTGAGGGGTCCTAGCACCCCCGGGACATGTGGGTTCCAGCAGGTGTGTCACTGTGGGTGCCAGGACAGGGGGGGAGAGGGGGTGCCAGGACAGAAGAGCAAGGGGGTCCCAGAGGCAGGTGTCCTGCCGAGTGCCCGGTGTGGGGAGATGTCACCCCAGCTTCCCAACAGCCGCTCGGGGTGGAGATGCTGGCTGTGATGTCCCCCCCGCCCGGAGGACGGAGGGGAGGAGTGAGGCCGGGTCCTCAGAATTGGGGGTCACAGGACCTCACGGAGGAGCGCGTGGAGATGGAGCCTGGGCCTTTCCCTCCCGGAGGCAGCCTGGTCTGGAGACGCCGCCCAGAGCCTGGGCCCTGGCCCTGTGGTGGGAGCAGGCGCTGCGTTCGCAAGCTGCTAGGTGCCAGCATCCAGCATCAATAAATTACTGGCGAGTTCAGGTGACGGGACAGATCCAGTGTCAGCTGCTTCTGTGTCCTGCAGGAAGGCTCAGGCCATGGTGATCCCCCTGCATAAACCTCCCCAAACAAGGGCTCCATCACAATAACAGAGCTGTTCATATGGCGCCTACTGTGTGCCAGGCCCCATCTTGGTATTTTGTACCACATTTGATTGACACCTCACAATGATTCTGCCAAGTCAGTACTAGCTCCATTTTACAGATGAGGAAACTGAGGCTCAATGAAGGGAAGTGACTTGCAATAGGCAAAATTACAAACAAAATAAAAAGCCTCCTTCCTTTTCAATTGGACATAAAACTTCCTGGATCTCATTGCAATTTTTGTTGTATCACGTGAAGAATACACACACACACACACACACACACACACACACACACTTGGGGAGTCTCCGGGGGCTTTGCCGGAAATCAGACAGAACCCTGAGAGAACAGGTTCCCATCCCAGCTCTGCCGCGGCCCCCGTGGATGGTGCAGGAGCCTCCTGACTTCATCGGTCCAGGGTGGGGCCGAGAATTTGCATCCTAACAAGTTCCCCCGGGTGTGGTTCCTAGGCACCCCACTCTGAGAACCACTGCACCACAGTGTTATGGGTCCACATTTGCTAAAGATTCAGAGACGGGATAAGAGAAAGGCAGCAGGCGGGGCCAAGGAGAGCTGGGTGACGAAGGGGTAGAGCTAGGCTCCCCGGGGCAGGCAGCTCCTTGCTCAGTCCGGCTCTGCGTAGAGAGCTGAGGCCAGGAGACCCCCGAAGCCCCCTGGAGCCAGAGTGCCCCTCCCTGTCCCCCGTCCCTCTCCAGGGTGGTTCCCAGTGTGGGCTGTCCCCACAGGGCTGTGCCCCCCGGTTGTTGTCCGTGTTCTGTCTTCTTGCCCCCGATTCTTCAGGAGAAGGTCCCCTCTGCCCTCCCACTCAGCACAGCTGCACGCAGGGGTGCACGCAGGCCCCCTCGTGGCTCCCCTCCCCCGGCTGGAAAGGGTGGCCCCGCCCAGGCCGCCTGCGACCCCTGCTCTCTCTGCAGATCTACTACTGGGAGGCGGGCGGCCAGAACGACACGGAGAAGGTGAAGGTGCTGTTCCTGCCGGAGACCGTGGTGAAGCTGAAGAACCTGACCAGCCACTCCCGCTACCTGGTCAGCATTTCCGCCTTCAACGCCGCCGGAGACGGGCCCAGGAGCGAGCCCCGGCCGGGGCGCACCCACCAGGCGGGTAGGAGAGGCGGCCGGGCGTTTTCTTCCTGCCTCTGCTGGGCCCCCTCGTGAGAGCAGCCCCTGTCTGTCCCACAGCCCTGCCCGTCCCAGGCCCGGACACAGCCGCGGGGCAGGAGGCAGCACGTAGGGCTGGCTCCATGGCTGCCCCAGGGCCTGGTCGGCTGCTCAGCAGTGGGGCCCCATAGCCATTAGCCAGATGTGCGTGCCGCGTGCCCCTCCAGGGTCACCTGGGCCGAGCCAGGCCCTTAGGGGAACCACCAGCCCGCCCCCCTCCCTGCTGGCATGCTCTCGTCACTGGGAGTGCGCTCCTGAGGGCGGCACCCAGGCCAGTGTGTCAGGCACTCACTCCCCTGAGTGTGGGGGCCACAGACCACACCCCCCTTAGAGCAGCTCACCAGCGTCTCAGGCGCACGCCCCGCTGGGTCCAGGATCCCGTCACACGCAGGGCGCAGTGTGGGCTCTGAGTGCCGCCCGCTGGCCCAGTGCTTCTAGTCTCCTGGCGCCTGGACCTGACGCGGGTCAGGGAACCGAGGGGTCGGCAGCCTGGCCCAGGGCCCGGGAGCTCTAAGAGGCTCTTGGTAGGATCCTGGAGTCCAGGGGGGGGAGTGAAGTTAGGGGGCTGTGGGATGAAGTCCCACTCCCTCGGGGCTCCCTGCCATCAGTGAGTTTAGCACCTCCCGAGCCTCGTGCTTCCTGGGGACGTGGCTGGCCGCATGAACAGCAGCTGAGACAGGCCACGTGCGGAGCAGACCTGGGGGCGGCCGGGGGGGGCCTCACCCGG
>NW_006292094.1:5568952-5569392 GCF_000327345.1 Myotis davidii | reverse complement strand
AGGGGAGTCAGTGCCCCAGGCCAGCAGGGAGGGGCCACTCTGGGCACCAGCCCTGAGGCCCCGGCGTCCCTCCCTCCCCTCGGCCTGGCTCCGGTCCCCCCAGGAGCTCCGAGGGGACAGTCAGTCCTGCCCTCACGCTCACAGGCCAGTTAGACCCACTGAGGTGGACATGGCTTCTCATCACACATTTGACCCATGACGCCCCTTCTGTTCCGCCCCCAGCGCCCGGCAGCCCCAGCTTCTTGGCCTTCTCGGAAGTCAGCTCCACATCGCTGAACGTGTCCTGGGGCGAGCCGGCGGCTGCCAACGGCATCCTGCAGGGCTACCGCGTGGTCTACGAGCCCTTGGCGCCCGTGCAAGGTACGGCCAGGGGCAGCGCGGGGGGGCACCCGCAGGGGGCACCGTCTGCGGAGGGGGTGACGGTGAACACAGAGTAGTTT
>NW_006292094.1:5566615-5568936 GCF_000327345.1 Myotis davidii | reverse complement strand
TCCCCTCTGCGGGGAGCCCGTCTGCGCTCAGGCCGTGGGGTGAGAGGCCGTGGCCCTGCCGCCTGCGTTCGGGCCGTTGGGTGAGAGGCCATGACCCTGCCGTGGGGACGGGGGGTGGACAGCCGGACCGGGACAGCAGGGACAGCTCTCCTGTGCGAGTCCATGACTCCCACGTCTCAGAATGCATGTCCTCGCGTCCTCCCCATGGAGACGCGGGTAGATGTACGCCCAGAGCTCAGAGAAACCTACAGCCAAGAGCCCGTGTAACTGTTTATCAAATGCATCATTTTCAAACCAGAGAACCTCCTTTCTCTCTGGCAAGTGCGTGTTTGTGTGACCTCCGGCAGATTCCCTCCTCAGAGCGCTACCCCGCTCTCTATTCTCAGGAGAAGCAGCAGCACTTGTGCTCCGTCTCCGCATTCAGGAGGGAAACTGTGTCCCTGTGGCCACGTTCTCTGAGCCGAGGCGTCGATATTGGAGGGACCACGTCTCTTCATCTTGCTTCCAGGCCCACGGGGGAGGGTGTCACGAGTCGCCTGAGGGCGGAGACCCACGCTCCCCTCCCCCGTGACTCAGGAAGCTCGGGCCTGTGCTGGGGACACCGGTGTGACACAGTCAGAGCCCCGTGGGGAGGGAGCCACCACAGCGTCCCAGGAGCCTGACCTGGGGCCGGGCGTGGCTGCCTGCAAGCCCGCTGGCCGGTGTGAACGGCGAGGCCGCGCCGCCTCCCCCTCCTCCGGGTTTGGGTCTCCCTCTGCCGCACCCATGCAGCCAGTGCAAGCTCTGAGGACACTGATTGGGCTGCCACGGGCTGTGAGCGCTCCGCCGCCTCCTGCAGGACAGCCTCCTTAGAGACAGCGCCGCGCACAGACGGCGCCCGCACCTCTCTCACCCGCTCTGTCTGTGCCCCGCGCTCCAGGGGTGAGCAAGGTGGTGACCGTGGACGTCCAGGGCAACGGGCAGCGCTGGCTGAAGGTGCGGGACCTCACCAAGGGCGTGACCTACTTCTTCCGCGTCCAGGCGCGGACCATCGCCTATGGGCCCGAGCTGCAAGCTGCCTCCTGCACACCTCCTACTGGGGATCAAGCCTGCAATCCAGGCATGTGCCCGGACGGGTAATAAAACCCTGACCCCCTGGTGCATAGGTCTCGGGGCAGACTGGTCACCCAGCAGCACAGTGCGAGCTGGGGACCCGCGGGCACGTGGGTGTCTCCGGAGCAGGTGCTGCCCTCGTGGCGGCTCGTCAGTGCACACGGACAGCGTCTCAGGTGCCGTTAAAGCCTTAAATTGTTTTCTGGAAAAATCGAGAGAAAATGAGTGACATTGACTTTTGAATAAGATGCTTAAGAAAACGTTAGTTTCCACGCATCAGAGGCAGCCATGCAGCTCCCCGCAGAAATGAGGGGCCTTTGCAGGGTCACCCTGAATGTGGCACAGCGCTGGGCGCAGGTCATCCCTTCCTCGGCCCTGAGGCGGTCCCTGACCAGGGCCAGGCCTGCCTGGTGGTGGAGACCCAGCACAGCCCCTCCCCCAACCCCACCCCAGGCGCTGGGAACCCGGGGCCCACGTCTCCCCTGTCCTGCTCTATCCACAGGCTCCCCGGGGCCCCCGAGAGATGTCTTGGTCACCAAGTCCACCTCTGAGCTGACCCTGTGGTGGACGGAGGGTCATGCCGGCGGGGCGCCCACCACGGGCTACGTCATCGAGGCCAGGCCCTCAGGTAAGGGGGCAGGCGGGCCCCGGGCACCAGCCAGGTGTCCCCATCAGGGTCTCAGGGTCGGTCTCAGCCCCGGCTCTCCCCTCAGTGGTGCCCCCAGGAGCCGGGAGGAGAGGGCGCCAGCGTTGACAGGATGGCCACGCTGTCCTGTGCCGTGAGCCTCACAGGCAGCGTCCCTGTGTCTTCCCCACCTTGCACCTGCCGGGTGACAGGGTCATTCCCAGAACAGGGCACACGGCACCCGGGACACAGACGGTTTCTCTCAGCAGTGAGCCCACCGGGTCCTGGGCCTTGTGGTTCTGAGAGCTGCTTCCCAGGGATTGAGAGCACAGATCAGCTGTGTGAGAGCCGGCTGTGTCAGGTCCGGCTGTGTCAGGTCCGGCTGGGTCAGGTCCGGCTAGGTCAGGTCCGGCTGGGTCAGGTCCGGCTGTGTCAGGTCTGGCTGTGTGAGAACCAGCTGTGTCAGGTCCGGCTGTGTCAGCTCTGGCTGTGTCAGGTCCGGCTGTGTCAGGTCGGCTGTGTGAGAGCCAGCTGTGTCAGATCCTGCTGGGTCAGGTCCGGCTGTGTCAGATCCTGCTGGGTCAGGTCCGGCTGTGTCAGGTCG
>NW_006292094.1:5565045-5566555 GCF_000327345.1 Myotis davidii | reverse complement strand
GTCCGGCTGGGTCAGGTCCGGCTGTGTCAGGTCTGGCTGTGTGAGAACCAGCTGTGTCAGGTCCGGCTGTGTCAGCTCTGGCTGTGTCAGGTCCGGCTGTGTCAGGTCGGCTGTGTGAGAGCCGGCTGGGTCAGGTCCGGCTGTGTGAGAGCCGGCTGGGTCAGGTCTGGCTGTGCTGCCACCCATGTTGGTTGCAACATCCTGTAGTTTGCACACTCACCTTCGGGGACCCTGAAGAAAGAACACATGGATCTCTTTTATCTCAACAACCTGCACAGAGTCCACAATGACCTCAAAATAAAAAGCTGAGCCTAAAAGTAACACACACACACACACACACAAACACACACACACACACCTCCCCTGGAGGGTCCAGCTGGGGCACAGACTATCCTGGACACAAGCACTTTCCCACTGGGGCCCTCCGGCAGGGACCGCGCCAGTCCCCAGGCCGACACGATGCGGGCTGGGCACGCTGACCCTGGGAGAACATCCGGCACCTTCCGAGAAGCGAGGGCATCGACTCCCAGGCCTGCCTAAGGGCCATTGCATTTCTCCTCGGTCCACACGCTCCCCCGCCTCCTCAGGAGGGAGCGCGTGCCGATGGGCCAGAATGTGTGCGCACGGAGCTATGGGGCGCTCCCGGCTTCACACCGAGCCCCGAACCCCCACCTGGAGGCCGGGCAGGCTGGAGCCTTTGAGGTCGTGGGGGGAGCCGGTGTTGGAGCGTGGACACTGACCCAGGGGCTGAGACAGGAACGAGAGCTGCCCGGAGACACCGCCTGTCAGCGGACTTGGAGGGCTCCATGCTCTCCAGCAGGTGGGAGCGGCTTCCCTCCCAGAGCACCAGCAGCCACTGCACCGGCCACGGAAGGCAAGAAGGAAGGAGAGAGAGAAGGAGAGAGAAGGGAGAGAAGGAAGGCGAGAGGGAGAAGAGAGAGAAGGAAGGCGAGAAGGCGCCGCCCTTGGGGACGGCCAGCGACAGCCGCAGGTGAAACGCCCGATGGATTGTCAATGTTTGAACAGCTCGGGGTGCCCGGGGCTTGGGGTCTCAGCTGTCCCTATTCCGGCTGGTTCCACGGAGCATTAGCCGCCTGTCACCATCTCTCCGACCCCACAGGCGGCACTCAGGCGGGCAGTGGCTTTCGGAGGGAGCTTGTTTTGGGGTGTAGCTCATCAGGAGAGGCATTTTTATGGGGGCCAACGGCTTCCTCCCGGAGCAGCCCTGGGTCCCGGGACGGCCCAGCGCAGGCAGGCGCCTGCCTCACAATGCGGTGCCAGCAGAGGTGAGGGGCGGGGACAGGCCTCACCCACGGGGACCCTCCTGGGAGCCCCTCGCACCCCTCCCGCTCCTTTCCTCCATTTGGGGACTTTTCAACTCAACAAAGAAGAAAATCAGTATTTTTTCCTAAGATATAAATCCACAGGAGTCCCTGGGTCAGCAGGTTCCGCAAGAGGACGCTCTGCCTCACTCCAGCCTCGCCCACGCCGCTCCCCCCCACTCCCGCCC
>NW_006292094.1:5564231-5564934 GCF_000327345.1 Myotis davidii | reverse complement strand
CTCCGCGTGGTCTCCTGCCGTAGCCGGGTCGCGGGGGAGGTGGTGCTGGGGGATGACTCGGCCGTGGCAGCCCGGGCCTCAGTGGCATTCTGACCCACGCTGACGGTTTATGCCAGTGGTTCTCAACCTGTGGGTCGCGACCCCTTTGGGGGTCGAACGACCCTTTCACAGGGGTCGCCCAAGACCATCAGAAAACACATATATAATTACATATTGTTTTGTGATTAATCACTATGCTTTAATGATGTTCACTTTGTAACAATGAAAACATATCCTGCATATCAGATATTTACATGACGATTCATAACAGTAGCAACATTACAGTGATGAAGTAGCAACAAAAATAACTTTATGGGTGGGGGGCACCACAACATGAGGAGCTGTATTAAAGGGTCGCGGCGTCGGGAAGGTTGAGAACCACTGGTTTATGCGGAGATGAATGGTGTGTAAGGAATCGACAGCTGACAGGCTCCCGTGTGCCCAGGGCCGGGGCTGACCGTCACTGTGGGCGTGTGAGTTAGAGGAACGTCAGGCGCGGATGGCAGGCTCCTTCGGCGCGGAGACCTGTGATTGCCCGTGAAGTCAGACTCGGTGCGGGCAGCTCCCCCCGGGCTCGGGGTGAGGGAGTGACAGGCCCTGGGGTGTGCTGGGTGGCCCGTCTCACCCAGGAGCCTGGACCTGTGGGTCAGGAGGTTGTCTGGGA
>NW_006292094.1:5563680-5564088 GCF_000327345.1 Myotis davidii | reverse complement strand
GAAGGCCCCCCCCCGGCTCCCCCACACCCAGCCTCCCCCATGCGCGACGGCGACGTACAGTCCATGTGGCCGGGTGCCCCGGTGAATTATAAATGAGGCCCAAAGTGCTGAAGAGGCTCATTTCGGAAAGGAAGGATTACACAGAATAAAATGTGAGCGTTTTCTTCAGTTAATTTAAGGAAATCTCTTGGAATGACTCCCGCCCCCAACATTTTTCACCCTAAGTGGATTGCTAACTACCTCGCTCCGGGTTGAGATGCTGTATCAATATTTTAAAATGTTTTCATGAAAAATGCACACAATCCGAGAGCTCTGACGGAGCCTAACCTAAAACGCGGCTCCAGGTGGCGGCCCAGGAGGGGACGGGCAGGCAGGCGGCCCAGACGGCAAGGCCCCCGGCACTGGGCA
>NW_006292094.1:5562906-5563650 GCF_000327345.1 Myotis davidii | reverse complement strand
AAATCAGATAGAAGAAACAGCTGAATCAAATAACATCTACCTGGAATTAGAGAATTAAACACAGCTGGTGAGGCAATCCATGGACGGAAAGGTCAGAGATCACCTAACAGTGGTTCTCAACCTTCCTAATGCCACGACCCTTTAATACAGTTCCTCATGTCATGTTGTGACCCAACCATAACATTATTTTTGTTGCTGCTTCATAACTGTCATGTTGCTTCTGTTATGAATCGTCATGTAAATATCTGATATGCAGGATGGTCTTAGGCGACCCCTGTGAAAGGGTCATTCGACCGCCAAAGGGGCCGCGACCCACAGGTTGAGAACCGCTGCTTTAGAGAAACCATTGCAGGGCTTTCTACACTGACAGCCTGGGTCAGAGATTGGCCATAGCGAGCGCTGGTGAATGTGCTGGGCCTGGCTCGCTGAAGGCCCGGAGGCTGTGGGCACAGAGACGCCTGGGAGGGAGTCACAAAAGGAATACAGCCCAGCTAAAACTTGATTGCAGCTTTGTGGGACCCTAAGCAGAGGGCACAGTCAAGTATACCCATTCTCCTGACCCATGAAAACTTGAGATAATAAATATATGTTGTTGTAAGCCACCAAATTTTTGTTGATTTGTTACACAGTAATGGAAAGCTAATATAGATTCTAAGTGAGTTCCATCTTGCCTGCTAATTCTAATGATTGATAATGTCTGCCTGCCCAAAGCACCATAGTAAAAAGAATTCAACATCTGCATCT
>NW_006292094.1:5557669-5558223 GCF_000327345.1 Myotis davidii | reverse complement strand
TCAGCACCGCACCCTCCGCGGCCCTCGCACCCGCTGCCGGCAGCAGCCAGTGTAGAGACGGGGTTTTCTTTAGTTTCTTTAACAGCATTAAGTCTCTCTTTAGAGCAGTGGTTCTCAACCTTCTGGCCCTTTAAATACAGTTCCTCATGTTGTGACCCAACCATAACATTATTTTTGTTGCTGCTTCATAACTGTCATGTTGCTTCTGTTATGAATCGTCATGTAAATATCTGATATGCAGGATGGTCTTAGGCGACCCCTGTGAAAGGGTCATTCGACCGCCAAAGGGGCCGCGACCCACAGGTTGAGAACCGCTGTTATAGAGGCCCAGAACCTCTCCTGTCTGTCTTAACTCTTCCTTCCTTTTTCTCCCCCTAAAGGATCAGGGAAGACATACCCACTTTACAGGGGAAACCAAGCCGGTTGCCTAACAATCACTGCCTCTTCTTCCATATGTTTTTAAAAAAATGTTTTTATTGACTTTAGAGAGGAAGGGAGGGAGAGAGAGAGAGAGAGAGAGAGAGAGAGAGAGAGAGGGAGAGCGAGAGAGGGAC
>NW_006292094.1:5556732-5557297 GCF_000327345.1 Myotis davidii | reverse complement strand
GGGCCGCCCCTGCCGGTCCCAGGGCAGGGGTCACAGGTCACACCCCTCGGTCCTGCTACCCAGGCTCAGGACCCCGCATCCGCCTCCTCCGCTCTCCGCACCCCACTCCCTGGCTTTCCCTTTGGTGTTAACGTCCTGAGGTCGGGTTTCGGTGCGTTCAGGGCGTGGTTTTTTGTGGTGAGAGACACAGAACCTCAGAGTCGCCGTTTAGCGATGGTCAGTGGCAGCTCAGGCCCCTGAGCACAGTCACGCTGCTGTGCGGCCTCACCACCTCTCCGGAATGTTCTCCTCCCAACCCTGGCTCTGCCCCATTAAACGCTCCCTCCCTCCCCTCCCCTCCCCTCCCCTCCCCAGCCTTTCCCTCCCTTCCCTTCTTCTCCTCCCCTCCCTTCTCCTCCCCTTCCCTTCCCCACCAAAAGCTTTCTCCAAGGTTATCATAAGTCCTCTAGGAGCCTTATGAACTTAGAGTGCGTAAGCTCCTAATTGCTTCCTTAGCTTCTAAGCCAGGCATTCCCCCTTAAAACCCATGACTATCCAGATAAGTTGTGAAGAAGGAAAACATCTC
>NW_006292094.1:5554791-5555793 GCF_000327345.1 Myotis davidii | reverse complement strand
ACGTTCGTGAAGGGCCTCCCGCAGAGCGCCACGTCCTACCGTGTGGGCCTGGGCAGGCTCCGGCCCGGCGTGACCTACGAGTTCCGGGTGGTGGCCGTGAACCCTGTGGGCTACGGGGAGCCCAGCAGCCCGTCCGCGGCCGTGTCAGGTAGGTCCCCGGGACAGCTCGCTTGTGGGGGGAGGGAGGCCGCATGGACGGTGTGGGTCCCGCGTCCTGCAGGGCACACAGACGGCCCCGGGGCCACCCGGCACCTTCCCAGAAGCTGCTTCTGTTCCTCGGGGTTTAGTAACAGGATGAACGGGAGATGGCACCTTCCTCCCCAGCCACGTGTCCATGAACCTCCTCCAGTTATTTCTGGGAAAACTTCTGGAACTGGGGCTGCTCCGTTCCGCTTTGCAGAAACATGAACTAAATAAAACAGCCCAGCGGGGGGGGTGGGGGCCAAGGAGGCCAACAGGGACCCAAAGAGACCCCTCTGTCCGTGGTGCCCGCACCCAGCCCTTCCAGACGGGGGTGGGGCCCCCGCGCAGCTGTGAGCGGGTCAGCTCGGCCCGCTGGGCTCAGTCTGTCCCCACAGGCTTTTGGGGGACCCCCTGACTCCCCCTGAGAAGCTCTCTCTGGCGGCCACGTGAAGCTTGGACTTGAGTTTCACTGGCCGGGCGGGCAGGAGCTGCAGTGGCGGGCGCCAGGGAAGTGGGAATTGGAGGGACCGACACTTGGAGGCGGCCCCCGGGCACATGGCTCCTTCTTCCCCGAACCCCAACGACAGGGCCAGGTGATGAGGGAAAGGCGCCCGGGGCAGATTGGACCCCGAGCTCAGGACAGGTCTGGGGGAGAGCGGCTCAGGTGGGGGCAGCCCAAGCCCGTCCCCCAGGCCGGCCACACGCTGACCTCGTGCCCGTCTGCCCGCAGCGCAAGTGGACACCCCGTTCTACGAGGAGTGGTGGTTCCTGCTGGTGATGGCGCTGTCCAGCCTGCTCATCCTGCTGCTGGCGGCCCTC
>NW_006292094.1:5553900-5554494 GCF_000327345.1 Myotis davidii | reverse complement strand
CAGTTTGTGCCATGCCCACCGCGGGTGGCAGACCAGAGGCCTGTCCTGGGGGCGCCAGGCTCTGCCCAGAGTAGCCGTGGGGCTCGGATGCACCATCAGGGACTTGGGCCTCTGAGTCTCCGTGTGCCCATCTGCCCGCGGCTCACACGCAGCAGCAGGTGTGAGTCTGAGCAGAGGAGAGTGTTACACTGAGGGGACGCTGCCCCCAGGGCCCGAGGACAGGCGGGCTCCCTCCTGGCAGCTTCTTTGGCATCACAAACCCGTGGCAGCCGCTCCCTCCGCCCCACGGCCCAGCTGGAGCCTCTGGGGGCCGCTCGCACGTTCCTGCACAGGCTCTGTGCCTGGCGCATAGTAGGTGGCTGGCGCATAGTAGGTGCCCGGTAGGGTTTGCTGCTAGATGAGTCGCTGTGTCATTAGAGAAAGGGACCCCGGGCCTGGGCAAGGCGGCCACTGAGGTGCACCCTCCATGTGACTCCATGTGATTCCATGGACCGAGGGCACAGCTGCTGCCGGATGCCGGAAGGTGTGGCCCCGGCAGGGAGGCAGGAGGCGGCTCTGGCGACGCTCACCACCGCCTGTGCCCACGGCGCTGTG
>NW_006292094.1:5552216-5553453 GCF_000327345.1 Myotis davidii | reverse complement strand
CTGGGCCAGTGCTCCTGAGCCCGCGCCATCCCATGGGGCTCCCCCTGTCAGCTCGCCTGTCCTTCTCAGGAGGGGACCCCGGAGGCTGTCGCCGGCCCTGCAGAGGGGTGACCAGCGCCCAGAGCACCCCCCCTCATGGCTGCTCCAGTGCCACTCACATGCCCCTCCGAGAAAGGGCTGTTTCCGTGCGCTCCATCTCTGAGGAGGGCTCCTGGGTCGGGCTCTCCGTGGGAGGTGCTGAATGAAGGCATCACAGCCCTGGGCGGGGCTGGCTCTACTTCTCTCTCCCCTCCCGCCCAGAGGGGACTGAGAGCACTGCCCGCAGCCGCTGCCCCGGCTCACCCGGGGTATTCAGTAACCTCATGGTTGAAGCCTCGGGAAGAGTCCACGGCCACCAGAGTGTCCCCTCCGTGCGGGAGACACGCAGGGAATGGCCTCTGGGCACAGCACTGCCTGCACCTCCTCCACTCACCAGCCCCATTCCCTCTCCAGCCCCACCCCCCCTCTCCAGCCCCACCCCCCCTCTCCAGCCCCACCCCCCCTCTCCAGCCCCACCCCCCCTCTCCAGCCCCACCCCCCCTCTCCAGCCCCACCCCCCCTCTCCAGCCCCATTTCCTCTCTCCCCAGCCCCATCCCCTCTCCCTCCAGCCCCATCCCCTCCCTCCAGCCCCATCCCCTCCCTCCAGCCATGGAGGCTCCCATGTGCCTCTGTTCTGCTGGTGCTTCACTCCCACACAGACAGAGCATTGGGCATGTTGAGGGGTGTGAGGTCCCCCAGAGGGGACCCTGAGGTTGGAAATGGGGGTGAGTTGCACAGGCCCATGGAGGCCCTGGCGCGTGCTCAGCACTGTCCCCACGGCTGGCGTGGCAGGAGCCCAACACAGGGTCACCGAGCGGTTTGCGGTCTGTCTTGCCCGGAACGTACGGTCTGGCCAGGGGACAGAGGTGGACAAGGAGAAGCAGGCACACGCATGTGTGAAAAACGCAGCCGTGGTGGCGGGCGCTGGGGGGCTCCTCTGGGAAAGGGACTGCTCTTTTGGGGTCTGGAAAATTCTCTCTGGTCTCCTGACCCATGAGCCGCAATCTGAAGGAAGGGGCCAGTAAGCCAGGAGATGGGGTGCTCTGCAGGGAGACCTCACTCACCGGGATGGGATGCTGGGGGCTCTGCACGGACCCTCACTCGGGGGCTGGGGGGCTGGGGGCCCTGCACGGAGACCCACTCACGGGAAGTGGGTGA
>NW_006292094.1:5550303-5550528 GCF_000327345.1 Myotis davidii | reverse complement strand
GGGAGAGGCCTCCTCCTCTGGGCCCTCTGCCGGGGCTGCCTCGGTCCCCCTGAGCCGCGGCAGGAGGGGGCCCGGGGCGCAGGTCACAGGTCAGCCTCAGACCCTGCCATTCTCCGTAAAACCTCGTCCCTGTGTCCCTGTGCTCTGTGCCCTGGGCACCGTTTCCAGAGACTGTAAATGGTTGCTCATAAAATAATTTCCACCTAAATCCTGGCCCCAGGGAGA
>NW_006292094.1:5548645-5549702 GCF_000327345.1 Myotis davidii | reverse complement strand
TCGCCCACGCTGCTCACGGACTGTCAGGACTGCTGTGCAAATCACGTTGTAAAACCTGTTTTGAAGCCCAAAGAAACCGTTTTCACCGTCTCTCCTGCTCCAAGCGACTCAGCGAAGCCCTCGCACCCAATTAGTTCCGTCACAGCAGCCGGGCCCTTCATCTCAGGCAGCACCAGGGGCCCGGGGCCGCGATGACCTCCGTCCGCTCGCGGGCACTGCTTTTTTTCGCCCCCGCCCGGCGGCCACCTCGCAGGCCGCACGCTGGCTGGTATGGTTTCCCGGGAAACCAACACCCGTGCGACTTCCTATCACACAGGAAAGCTGGGAAAATGAAGCCCCCACGGCATTTCTCCGTCAGTAATTCTAACTCAGTAAGAGCGGTGCCGCGTACACCTGCACAGAGCAGGGCAGGGGCACGTGGCTTCCTCAGCGGGCACAGCAGCGTCCAGCAGGAGCGGAGGCTGCTGGGCATGCGCCCTGGTGGCACGGGGGTCCCCACACTGGCTCTGGAACCATGGGACCACTCAGCTACATCTGTGCACTACAGGCCCTGCCACTCAAGGTCACGGCTGCCAGCTTTGTCCCCAGGGAGGCACTGCTCTACCACTGAGAAAAGTCCCAGGGCAGGTTCCCATTGGCTCAGCTCCTGTCACATGCCCACCCACCAGCCAATCACATTTTCTGAGGGACAAGCCGTGCATTCAGCCCTCGGGAAAGGCAGAGAAGGACCACTTCCTGAAGGTCACGCAGGAAGGTCAAAGCCCAGACAGCAACACGGGGGCCAGACAACCCCCCACAGGGTCTCCTGCCGGACATCCTCAGCACCCACATTGTCGCAGCCCCGGCTCTGCGCGTGGGGCGTTTAGATCCTGGTTGAGGAGCTATGCAATGATGCAGAGCCACTGAGCAGTCTCAAGAGGAATGACTTCATTCACCACGTCAGCCGTCAGCGGGTGCGTCAGCCGTCAGCACGTGCGGCTGGGACATGGGTGCGCTCTCCAGGCTGGGCTGCCCTGCTCTCAGAACGCTGCCTGCGAGGCGAGACACACAGCCCCCA
>NW_006292094.1:5546699-5547931 GCF_000327345.1 Myotis davidii | reverse complement strand
GGGAGCCGCTGCCCTCTGCCCTCTGCCGTCTGCCCTCTGCCCTCTGCCCTCTGCGGCCGGGGGTGCGGGAGGGGCTCCTGGGCCCGCGCCCACCTGATCGTGCCAAGCGGAGGGGCCAGCGTGTGCAGCGCTGCTGCCGTGAAACAAACAGTCCCCATCCTACACCCTGAGAAGCCCCAACACGGGGACTGACTTTCTTTTTAAAAGAAAAATATATGTGGGTTTTTTATTGATTTCAGAGAGGAAGGGAGAGAGAGAGAGAGAGAGAAACGTCAGTGCTGAGAGAGAATCACTGACCGGCTGCCTCCTGCACGCCCCACACTGGGATGGAGCCTCCAACCCGGGCCTGTGCCCTGACCAGAATCGAGCCCTGACCTCCTGGGTCATAGGTCGCCGCTCACCCACAGAGCCATGCCGGCCGGCACGTTACTTCCTTAAAACAGTCCAGGTTCCTCGTTGTGTCCCAGGGATCCCGGGATCTCCCCACCCTCTGAGCACAGGGATTCCCTTCGGCCTGGAGGCTCCCGGACACAGCGCTGGCAGCCAGGGCCGGGCAGCCCAGGGGCCACCTGGGGAGGCAGGCATGAGGGTCGCTCGCTCTCTGACCCCCGAATGAGGGAGGGGCACGCAGGTGCCTCACTGCGGGGCCTGGGGACCGTTCTGTTTTCCTCTCCATGAGTCACCAGGCCCGGGCCTCCTCCCCGCACAGCTGCTGTGTGAGCCCAGCCACAGCCCCTAGATACCACCCAGGCCCCTGGGGCTGGAGCTGGGAGCCCCCACTCCCCACCCCCGATGACCTGCAGCATCAGGGGCTGCTCACTCCTCCACCCCCGGCTCCTGACCCCCTCCGTGTCCTTAAAAAGAGCAGGTGGCCGGCCCCTTGCCAGTGGGGACTGGAGCCCAAGGGAGTGTAGGGGGCAGAGCCACCACCCCCTGTGCCCTCCTGACATGTCAGAGCGGCCTCTGCCACCAGGCCCCTGGGGCTGGAGCTGGGAGCCCCCACTCCCCACCCCCGATGACCTGCAGCATCAGGGGCTGCTCACTCCTCCACCCCCGGCTCCTGACCCCCTCCGTGTCCTTAAAAAGAGCAGGTGGCCGGCCCCTTGCCAGTGGGGACTGGAGCCCAAGGGAGTGTAGGGGGCAGAGCCACCACCCCCTGTGCCCTCCTGACATGTCAGAGCGGCCTCTGCCAGGTCCCCGGGGCCCAGAGCACCCACTGGGCTCAGCCGGGG
>NW_006292094.1:5543643-5544086 GCF_000327345.1 Myotis davidii | reverse complement strand
CCACCGCACCCCGGCCTCCCGGGCGCCTGCCCCCAAGCTGCCTCCAGTGCCAGAGAAGGGGGGACTCTGGCCCTGGAGCTCGGGACCTGCTCGCCCGCCTCGTCTCTGCGTCCACAGAAGGGGCCCCGTTCACTTGCCCGGGGTGCGCGAGGCCTCCATTGCTAGAGCCACGGCTGGTGGGAAGTTAACAAGGAGCCCTTCGCGCTGCGGCCATTTACCCCGAAAAGAGGCCGCCTTGTCTGGCTGGGGTCGTTGGGTAACCCCCCTCCCGCTCCCCAGGGGGGAGAAGCGAGGCGGGGAGGCCCCGGGGAACCAGGGAGCGCTCCCCTGCACCTGCTCTGACCCTCGGAGCCATGGCGCCCGGGCCTGTGTCTATGGTCGGCGTGCCTGTGCCCCAGCCAGAATATCGGGGGCGGCTGGGGTGACTGACTCGGAGCAGTTGC
>NW_006292094.1:5542690-5542982 GCF_000327345.1 Myotis davidii | reverse complement strand
CTGACACCTGCACCCACTGAGTGGGCGGCCCGTGGACTCCAGCCTCCGCGCTGTGTTCGCACTCACCTGGGAGTCCCAAGGAGGCAGATGATAGCGACCACCTTCACAGTGGACTTTGGTTTTAATAAGGTGGCGGGGGGCAGGTGTGGGGGGGCATCCATAGTTTTGTATTGAGAATTCTTAGAACATAACTGCATTCAGAGAGTGTTCTGAGCTCTATTAACTTGTATTCTTACGTTTTCTAAAGAGAAACGTAAGAAAACGCCAACAGATTGATGGGAACATAAAACGT
>NW_006292094.1:5537540-5542575 GCF_000327345.1 Myotis davidii | reverse complement strand
GTAAGTGGGGGAAGCAGGTGGGACAGGTGGGCAGGGGACCAGTGGGGGGACAGGTGGGGGGCGGGCACTTGGACAAACGTTTTGGTGAAGGTGTACGTCTTTGCTTCTGGAAACTGTTGGGAGGAGAATAATATCAAAGGATAAAACCTCAGTTTCCCCAAAACGCTGGAGGGCGGTTCCGGTGAACAATGGAACACGGTCCTCGGCCCACAATGGGCCTTCGTGGTGTGTAGTCCGGTGAGTGTGTCTGGCCGTGTTTACAGCCTCTGGTGGCGGAGGCGGAGCTCCACGCAGCAGCCACACGGGTACTGTGTGCGGTTCCGTGGCTTTTACACGTGTTCCTGTCCCAGGCTGTTCTCATCTCACCTGAGGCTGCAGCAGAACTTACCCCCCACCCGCTGGCCGTGGAGGCTGCTGGGAGTGTCGGTCAGGCCTCTGAGGCGGGACCTGCTTGGCCATCCCTGGATGCGTCTTCACTCGGGCGACAGGGGCCCGATGTGGGGGCGCCACCTTCTTGGTCTGGGGGGACAGGGGTTCGCTGGGTCATGGAGGTGCAGGCAGCTTCCGTAGCAACCGCGTTGCTGTTTTGCAGTCACGGCACCGTCTGCGTCCAGGCAGCAGTGGCTGCGCTCCAGGCCCGAGGGAGGGGCCTGCGGGGAGGGGAGGGGGTGTGGAGAGCATCTGTAGGGAACCAGACGGCCCTGGGTGAGCACCTGGAGGGCACCCAGGCGCCGGGCCCACCTGTTCTGCACTGTGGTCCTGGCACCCCCGGGCCTGTGTCCTGACCAGCAATCAAACCATGACCTGCGGGTTCATAGGTCGACGCCCACCCCCTGAGCCACGCCGGCCGGGCCGATGGTCCTTCGCTTAGACTCCCACCCCTCCCAGCTCCAGGGTCTGCCACCAGCCGTCCCGGGGGAGGCAGGGAGACTGGCGGCTCTTGCTTTTCAGGCTCAGCGTCCAGGGTAACGTAGGGCTAGGGGGGTGGCCGCCCCCTTCCTGTGAAATTCACCCTCACCCTGTTTTACAGCTGCCCCCCCCCCCGCACCCCCAAAGTCTGCTTCATTTCCCTCTTCCATCATCAGTGAACACACATGTTCATCTCTGGTCAGACACCCCTGCCTCCAGGTGACCTAAAGCAAAGCAACGCTCCAACAGGTTCCCAACAAACACCTTTTCTCCGGGAGAACCCGATTCTGGGCCTGGTCTCGAGTGCGAATAGCCGTCCGATGCCTCCACTTCCCCTGCCACGTGGGCCCGGCTCATGGCCACGTGGAAGGGGAGGCCGGCTGGCCTCTCCCGGCTCGAGCTGCTCTCTCCCTGACGGTCACTATAAAGCGAAGGCCACTGGCTGAGCCGAGATGCCACCGGGCGCCCAGGCCACGGCAAAGGCCTGGGACCGAGCGGGGCCTTGGCCAGAACGGACACGGGTCCTGTCACCAGCAGGCGAGGCGGCGGCAGGCTTGTCGCCCCTCCTGAGGCCTGACCTCGTTGTGTGACACTGTTGCCAGACTCCATTGGGGGGGAGGGGGAAGGAGGGGGACCGCTTCAGTGTCTCTGGAAAAGGGCTGCCCCCCAGAGTGCGAGCCCCAGGGGCGCAGGGGTCCCACAGCCCGGAAAGCATCCCCGCCAGCAGGCGTGCGCTTGGCTGCAGTTAAGAGAAAACTTGAATAATGTGGGACTTTAAGGGCTTATTCTCAGAGCGGCTGGAGGTGGGTGTCGCTGGCCTGGCCTTGGCCGCGTTATCATGTCGTCAGGCCGGGCTGGGAGCCGGAGACACAATCGGTTCACTGTTGCCTCGCGGTCACAAGGCGGCTGCAGCGGCGCCGACATCGCTTCTGCTAACAAGGCAGTGGGGTCGGGGGGGCGGGGGGGGCAGCAGAAGTCACCTCCTCGTTTTCTTTTTTTTTCTTTTCTTACAAAAAAACCAGACGTTTTCCCTCAGCTCCGCGTGGTCGTCTTTTCATAGGTCTCATGGGTCAGAACTGGTCCCTGCGTCCCCAGCTGCAGGAGAGAAGGGGGACCGGGCGCAGCGCCGCCTGACCGTGTAGATAAACATGAGCCATCCCCGGGGCGGTGCACTGCCACCTTAGATCCAGTTCCTCTGAGCAAAGCGGGGGTGAGGTCTAGTTAGCCAGTCTGTTCCCAGGAGCAGGGGGCGGGGCCGAGAGAGGAAACCCCTCCCGGTAACGCACCTCGTCCTGCCATCCGCCCAGCACTTCCTGCTAAGCGGCCACTCGAAGACAGCTGGGGGTTCTGCCCAAATTCTGTCCTCCTCCCCCTCATCCCCCACCCTCTCCCCAGTGTCAGCTGGGCACATGGCCGCCCAGGTGGAGACGACATCTCCCAGACTCCCTTTCAGCTCATTGTGCCCATGGGACTCCTGGGGGCCAATGGGGTGTGAGCAGAAGGGCCTGCACACCTGGCCAACGTGTGTCCACTTGTCAACACGGAGCAGGCGAGCGGTTCGCTTACTTAATTTCACTTAAAAACAAGAAGGAAGTGTGACCCGGAGCATGGAGCTGAGGCGGCGTGCAAGTGGCCTCTTGTAGCAAAATGTGATCATTGCAAACGAATCTGCCCTCGGGGAAGTACTGCAGTTTGTCCCCAAAACGCGAGCGCAGAGTCAACAATTTCTGGGGCGGCGCTCCCACCGGACAGGAGACGGCACAGGAGACCTTAGAGCCCCGAGGCCGCGTGGGAACTCCTGGGCTCCCAGGAGCGCCTGTTTCTGATTTTGTAAATCGATGGTCAGCACTGACAATGTCCAGCATCTCTGACGGGCACCGCTCGACAGCGTCGCAGAGAGGAGCGGGTTTCACAGATTTCAGCCATAAAGCGTCTGCCCGCAGAAGGTGAGCTGAGCGGGCGCGAGGAGGGGCGTCTGTAAAGATGTGGGCTGAGGTGTCCGCACCTTTTAACGCAGAAATAATAGGCTCCATGGTCACCCCCATTTATCCGGCTGCTCTGAGCTGCCGGCCGCCTGGCCGGGGAGACCTGCCTTTGCAATTTGCAATCTTACAGTTGAGCGAGACCAGTCGATCTAAGGTGTCAACGATTTCAGTTCATTCACCGTGAAAAGCGCTGGGAGGAAGGTGGCAGCCCGTTCCTGAAAAGTAAAACAGAACAAATATTGGGAAAGTCCATTTTTCTGAAATACGCCAGTGGCCTGGGATTAAGCGCAGACACAGCTCCAAACTCAGAAACATGCACGAGCCGCCAGGAGCCACACTCGCCCCGCGGAACCACCTGGCGCTCAGATCACTGACAGGAGGAACTGGGAATTGCTTGTCCTTCAATGCACATAGATTTGGGGGAGAATAATATTTACTTTTTGAATCCACCAATATAATGAAACCAGCTTGTCAGCCAATAAGTAAATATTGCAAAAATTATACGTTACCATTATTTTTGAATTTCAAAATTTTCCCAGTTTGGAGAAAAGAAAAATGACACGGCTACCCATCCTCCGGCCCCTCCTGCTCCCCAAGCGATTTCCGGAGGCTGAGAGGACGGGGAGCGGCCACCTGGCCTCACAGAGCAGGTTTGGGAGCCGAAGGTCTGGTCCAGGGTTTCACTGCTTTTAGCTGAGGGACCGGGTTCAGGCCAGAGGAGCTGTAGCTTCGTTAGCTTTTCCCGTGAATAAAAGTGGGGTTGCTACGTCGTTTTTATTTTATTTCCAACGTAATCGTGTACCTGACTCCTTCCGACCGAGAAGCAAATCACAAACGTGAACTGTGGGCCTGTCTAAGGGGGCCGCCAGGCTCGGCTCCTCTCACACAGTTTTCACCAGAAAATCAGTCTCGGCCATTGCAGATGCCCCTGCTCGGCCTGTGGGGCAGCGTGGCCTTCTGGAATGTGACGGCGAGGGAGACGGGTGTCTAGCAAGGTCCTTGGCCAAAACGTGGGCAGAACCGTGGGCTCTTGTTCAGACACAAACCCAGAGTGTTCTGAGGCTCCTAAAGGCTGAGAGGGAGCGATGTTGTCTGTGGCCTTGGCGGGCGGCTGAGCCACGTGGACACTGGATGCCTGGGCCTCCACAGCACCTGCCCGGCCTCCGCGGCACCTGCCCGGCCTCCACAGCCTCCCGTGGGGCTGGCTTCTCCCCGGCACTGGGCTGGTGGGTGAGTTCCACAGGCGGTTGGGAGGCTCCTGTTGGGAACCATGAGAAATACCCGAGGCCGAGCCTCTCTCTCCCTCCCGGGGCTGCAGTGAGGAGGGAAAGGGACTCAGCTGAGAAAAGGGAACTTATATGCTACTAGTGACTCGGTGCACGGACTCATGCACCTCACGGGTGGGGTCCCTCAGCCTGGACGCCAGTCGGGGCCAACTCACCAGGGGAGAGATCGTGAGAGGCAGGCCAGCCATGGGGGGGTTGGCCGTGGGAGCGCACTGACCACCAGGGGGCAGCTCCTGCATTGAGCATCTGCCCCTGGTGGTCAGTGTGCGTCATAGCGACCAGTCGATCAGTGGGATGGTCACTCAGGCTTTTATATAGAGAGACATGCGGAGCCCATGGACACGAGCTGTGGGGGAAGCAGGGGTAGGGTTTCGGGGGGATAGAGCGGAGAAATGGGCGACCCCTGTAATACTATCAACAATAAAAAATATTTTAAGAGGAGTAAGGAGTTGCTCTTCGAAGTGATGGAGTTGTCCTCAGATTCAATAGTGGTGATGTCCACACATCCCATGGGTTTCTAAATCACTGAATTGAGTGCTTTTGTTAAATGAATTAATGTTGTGGCACATAAATTACACCTCAAAAAAGCGGTAAAAAAAAAGTCAACCAGGTCCCTTCTTAACAACAACGAAAAGGAGTGAGGGAGAGGCAGTCGGTGCTCTGGCTGTGGATAGAGGTGGCGTGAGCATGGGCATGGGCGCGGGCGTGGGTGCAGGTGTGGGCCTGGTCGTGGGTGCGGGCGTGGGCACGGGTGTGCGTTTGGGTTGGTTGTGTTCTTTGTTCCCTTTGAGGATTTTCTGGTGGAGAAAAGTCCTTCCAGCTCCTTGGGGGGGATCCTGTGACGTCACTAAACCG
>NW_006292094.1:5535662-5537474 GCF_000327345.1 Myotis davidii | reverse complement strand
GTCCTCCCCGCCCCCTCCCCCCCGTGGTTCCGTCGCACGGACCCGTCTTTCCCAGACGTCAGCCCACGCTGTGTTCACGGACCCATGCGAGCCCTGGAGCGCGCAGCCGCGGTGCGGGGGACTCTGCACGCGACCCTGTGCCTGGTTCCCGTGTCTCGCCGGCACCGCTCCACCCGTCTGCTCTTGAGGGTCGCACCCCAGGCAGCCCCCGGCGCCACGGCACCCTTTCTGGTCTCCGTGAGACTCAGGAGTGGAGACGCAGGGGACCCATCCGTTCAGGCTCTTCCTCCGTCATCCCAGCCCGGGTGGGGCTTCCGCAGGCGTTTAGGGCACAATTTAGGCCAGTGATGGCGAACCCATGACACGCGTGTCAGAGGTGACACGCGAACTCATTTTTTTGGTTGATTTTTCTTTGTTAAATGGCATTTAAATATGTAAAATAAATATCAAAAATATAAGTCTTTGCTTTACTATGGTTGCAAATATCAAAAAATTTCTATATGTGACACGGCACCAGAGTTAAGTTAGGGTTTTTCAAAATGCTGGCACGCCGAGCTCAAAAGGTTCGCTATCACTGGTCTAGGCGAATAGGCAACCGCGGGGATAGGCCGTGCGGTAGAGGTTCCCTCGCAGGTCTGTGTCGTCCACACCAGCACCGAAAGGCCTGGCCCTGGACCTGCTGGTGGGGGGCGGGGGGGGGTTGAGCACCTGCCTTTGTTCCCTGCGGGCCCTGCACCCAGGGAGGCCAGGAGTCCAGGTCAGCACGAGGGGGTCGACCAGGCCTGTAACGTCTGTGGGTCCTGCTGCGTCTGGCATCAGGGGCCAAGCCGGCACAGGGCAGGGCTTTCTGGGCATTTGTGGGGTGAGCTCTGCTCACCAAACAGTCAAGGACCCACTTAATTCTTACCTTTCCCTCCGTGGGTTGGGTCTTGAGTTCCGTAAGCTCCTCGGACCATAAATGTGTTTAAGAAACTGAGCTGTGATGTTGCAGATTCTTAGAAGAAACTGGGTTTTTCCGGAGCGGAATCGGCGGCTGAATGTCCACAGCGGGGGGCTCGGCATTGAAGACAGACGGGGCGCCGCTGCCTGAACAGAGCGCCGAGGGTTCTCAGGCGTCAGGCAAACGGGGCACCGGACCCTCCCATCGCAAAGAAACGTGTACCTGGAGTGGACTTTTACTTCTCTGTGACCCAGTGCTGGGGACCGGGGACAAGAACCTGTGTTAGTAGCTCAAGCTCCTAGTTTCGTGGGGCAGGAGGCCCGGGCAGGGGTGCGAGCCGAGCCCCAGATCACAGACGCAGGACCAAGCGCGATGCCCCGGGGCCGGCAGATAGGCCCTCAGTTCTCACGTGGAGCCCGGAAGCCAGGTGACCCTTGAACTAGGAAGACAAGTTTTTGACTCGACTTAAGCCCCAGCTTCCGGAAGAGCCCATGTGAGAGATGTGTCCCCAGAGGGGCCTCCACGCGGCAAGCGAGGCTCCCACCCCTCCACCCCGCTCGCCAAACCCCATTCTGTTCTCTTTCTCAAATATGTGTCATTGATTTCAGGGAGGAAGGAGAGGGAGAGAGAAGCATCAGTGAGGAGAGAGAATCACTGATCGGCTGCCTCCTGGAGGCCCACACAGGGGATGGAGCCCGCAACCCGGGCCTGTGCCCTGCCCGGGAATCGAACCGTGACCTCCTGGTTCATGGGTCGACGCTCAGCCACGGAGCCCCGCCGGCCGGGCCATTGAGAGACTTCCTCCGGTCGAACAGCCGGTTGAACAGCCACGGCCCCTGCAGCGCCCGCAGTGCTGGCGGGTCCGGCTCCTG
>NW_006292094.1:5533703-5534954 GCF_000327345.1 Myotis davidii | reverse complement strand
CTTCTGCTAATAATAATAATAATAATAATAATAAAAGGGCCTGACCGACTCTTCTGATGTAACAGTGTTTAAACACAGAAGGGAAGTGTCTATAAAGAGGGCACTAAGCCAGATGCCAGTGGGGAATCTGGTGTTCAGGTCTGTGATTGAAGGAGGGAAGCCTTAGATTAATTTTTCCTCAAAGACTGAAAAGGATGGTTTAAGTAAGAATTTGAACCGCACACACACACACCACACACACACACCACACACACACCCCGGCCTCGCTCCCACTGACTCATTCCGTTTGAAGGTCACCGTCTAAACGGCAGGTCAGACTGCGCTCCCCGGAGGACACAGCACGCAGACGCGGGGCAGGCGCGGAGGACGCGGGAAGGACGGACCGCGAAGGGAAGCCTCGACCTGGGGCCTCATTAAACTAGAAACTCGACTCCTCAGAAACATCTCGGGGGATGGGAGCCGCCGAGCATCTCAGCGAAGGAGCCGCGGCAACTACGGGGAGCAGGGCCCCGGCCGGCGCGGCTCCGTGGGTAGAGCATCCACCTGCGGACTGAGGGGTCCCGGGTTCGATTCTGGTCAGGGCACAGGCCCGGGTCGCAGGCTTGATCCCCAGTGTGGGGCGTGCAGGAGGCAGCCGATCCGTGATTCTCTCTCATCACTGATGTTTCTCTCTCCCTCTCCCTTCCTCTCTGAATCAATAAAAACATAAATGCTGAAAATACTAATCTGCTGGAGCGAATAGGCATTTCGTTGACCAAAAGCAGCCAGACACAAGCTGGTCCGTAGCGTGTGGTCCCTTCATGCGAAACGCACGTCGTCCCAGCCGCCTGCGGTGACAGGTCAGCTCCGCGGTTCCCTCAGGGAGGAGGGACGTGCCCTGGCCGTGTGGACGGGTCACACACAGGCAGACACGCACACGTGTCAGTGGCGCCCTGCGGCCCGTGTTAGACCTCATGGACACGGGGAGCTCGGTGAGGAAAGGATGACCTCAAGGTCCTAAAGAAGTTCCTTCCACTTCCTGCCGTGAGGTCAGCAGGCGGGAGGGGAGGGGGCTGACATGAAGGGGGTGGGGTCCCCTCGATGGAACGTGGTCAGCTGACGCCCAGGGCCGGCTCCCGGTCGGCTCCCTGTGAACGACGTGGACTCTGGGGTGTCAGCGTGAGACCCTGACGGCTGAGTCGCGCAGCTCCCCACGGGCGAGGTAACCAAAGCTTCCCACGCAGACGCCGGACAGGCCGCGGGGAGGGAAGA
>NW_006292094.1:5532851-5533305 GCF_000327345.1 Myotis davidii | reverse complement strand
CGATGGGACAGATGGCCGCCTGCCCGTCGCCCGGCAGCCGATTCACCTTCACGCCTGGGCGGGCCCTTCTCGCCGGTCCGTTCATGGTGGCAGCTGTGCTCCCGGCTTCGCAGCGGCCCAGACGCTGGGTCCTACGGGAAGCTCTTCCCGCAGAAGCCAGGAAACGGGCCGAGACTGGATACCACCATGCGAGACGCCCTAGTCACGCCACCGGCACCTTCATCATGCCACCAGGTCCCCCTTAGCTGCGCCCCTCGCCTGTGCCCCTCGCCTGCAACCCTCGCCTGCTCCCCTCACCTGTGTGTCTGCCTGACCTGCACCAGGGGGGTCTGTCCCAGCAGCTCCCACAGAAATGCCACCCACAGGACAGTGTTCATGCTGCCTCTCTCTGCGCGTGGCGCTCGCGTGCTGTCTGGCCCTGGCGAGCCCGGGAGGCCGTCACGGCACCGTCAGC
>NW_006292094.1:5531964-5532632 GCF_000327345.1 Myotis davidii | reverse complement strand
GGCGGCCCCTGATCGCTTCACCCGCGACCCCGTCTGTGACATGTCCTTCCTCCACGGGCCACCCTGGGCCGGGGCCGTCTGTTTCCTCGGTCGTCTGCCAGCGAGTTCCCTGTGGCACTGGCCCTTCAGAGACGTTCACGAGGCTCCTCTCTGGCCGCGGTGACGGCGTTTGTAAACTCCCAAGCAGGGAGCGTGTGTCCATTGTGCGGGCGCTCGGCTGCCCTGTGCTCAGCCTGAGGCGGGGTCACTGGCCCTGGCCCCTGTGATGTGCACATGCCCACAGCCTCGCTCGTTTCCCCCGATGAGCTTCCCAGTCACTGACCGTGGGGTCATCCGTGTCCCCAGGGGTTCCACCCGCCCAGCCTCATGGGGCTCCTCAGTCTGTGCTCTGAGATGCTGAGCCCACTCCACACGCTGCCCATGCCCTAGTGGTCTCTGGAGCTTTCTGCCCTCCAGAAGGTAGAGCTCACCTTACAAGGGTAAGCAGGCTCTCCACCTGCCTCCGCCGGCTCCGTTCATCTCAGCAAAGCAGACGTCGCGTACGTGGGCCTGGTCTCTCTCTCCGTCCTTTCATCTGCGACTTGGTGTGCCCAGGCCTCAGCCCTGCCCCTGAGAAACCACAGACGGTGGGAGGGGGCTGGGGTCACAGGGCAGGGGGGGCATCGCCT
>NW_006292094.1:5529468-5531423 GCF_000327345.1 Myotis davidii | reverse complement strand
GACCCCGGATCACTGGGTGCGCAGGGAGCAGAGGCATGAGGCATGGGGAGCGAGGGGCACAGGGTGTCCAGAGGACAGGCACCCCATTTCTCCTTTTGTTTTTGTTTTCTCTGCGTCTGTGCAGCTGCCCGCTGGTGGGCTGGAGCCACAGGCAGGGAGGGAGGGGCCGTCTGAACGTGAGTCCAAAGGACCGGAATTCCGAGCTGCTGGCCGAGTCCCAAGGACGTCAGCTTCTACAGCCGCTGATGAAACCCGCGTCGCCCATGACCCTGAGGGAGACGCAGCCCGTTGTGACCTGACCATCCAGGGACACACTCAGGCCTTCAGAGAAGACACTTAAAACGGAGCCGTGTTTGCCGAAACCGGTTTGGCTCAGTGGATAGAGCGTCGGCTTGCGGACTGAAAGGTCCCAGGTTCGATTCCGGTCAAGGGCATGTACATGGGTTGCAGGCACATCCCCAGTGGGGAGTGTGCAGGAGGCAGCTGGTCGATGTTTCTCTCTCCCTTCCTCTCTGTAAAAAATCAATAAAATATATTTAAAAAAAAAAAAAAAAAAACGGAGCCGTGATGCCATTGGCCCAAGTGCAGCGAATGCTGCTACAGAACTTGACCCGAAGCTCCTTCTACTCAGAGGAGCTTGTCTGGAGGTCACCAGGGGACCGCTGGGTAGAGAAGGGTCTGGGAGAGTCGGCACCGCGTTGCCCTCTGTAACAGAGAACCGGCACCAGCCAGGTGATGCTGATGGAGCGCCAAGGGAGCCAGTCAGGCGAGTCCAACCAGGGGACGCTTTGCAGCCATTAAGATTATGCTACAAACCAGCGACCGTGGCTAGGGCGCGGTGGCCGTGTGCTATTAGGGAAAATGCAATACGATACTATCTTTCTTGAAAGAAGGAATGTGTGTGCAAAAACACGTGCGCCGGGAAAGATGGCTGGGACTTAGCGATTCAAAGGTTACCGTGGTTATTCAGTGGGAGGGTTATGGGCAATCCGTTTCTTGGCTGCTCACTTTGTACTATTTGTAAGTTACTTGAAAGAAGCAAAGTTATCACAATAACTTATGGAAATAAAGATACTGCGGAGGCCATCGGTGAGGCCCTCTGCATGTGGACGAACGCTTGGTCCCCTCAGCGGTTCGTGTTTGCTCTCAATGTGAGTTCCCAGCGGAGGGCGCTTTCTTCTCTCCTTCTTCCTCCCCGCAGCTCCGTGCACAGCCCAGCGGGGCGAGAGCTCACTGTGGCTGTGGACTGAGGGGGCGTTTCGATGTCAGGTACGGAGAGGATATTAGTGAAAACAGCAAGGAACTAAATTGCACTGGAACTTTCGTCATCGAAAACTGAAACCCTCGAGTCATTTCCTCTTATTACAGATGAACCCGCCCCGCAGCTCCCCCTCGGCGTTGAAGTCCTGCCAGCGCGTGGGTTACGATCCCCTCGCTTGGCCGATGTGAGAGATTTAAAAGCTGCTTAATGGCATCATTATCCTGCAAATCATAGCCGGGGAGGCACACGTGAATCCGGTGTTTGAGGCAGCCATGCCAGGATCTGTGGTGTCTGAGAGGGGGCCAGGGCCAGGGCCAGCCAAGCCAATTTAAGAAGGTGGTGACACGATATTCTGCATTCCCAACTTCCTCACCTGCTCCTCTGCCTCGTATCAGTCAGCTATTGCTGCGTAACAAATAGCCACACCGTGCCAGCAGCGAGGAAAATGCCAGTGGCTTGTTGATGGGGGTGGGGCTCTCCCCCTTCCACCTCTGGATTCAGACTCGGGTCTGCACCCGTGTACGTCGAAGGGCAGAGCCTTCAGAGGAAGCTCCTCTCCTGTCGTTGGTAAAAGGTCAAGATCAAGAGGGTGCGCCCGGCATGCACTTCAAATGGCTCCTGTGCTGTGTCTGTCAACCACCCTGGCTGGAGGGTGCCCACCCCGCGGGCGGGGAGGCCACAGCGAGGTGCGCAC
>NW_006292094.1:5528244-5529291 GCF_000327345.1 Myotis davidii | reverse complement strand
CACACGGGGCCTGGCTGCGCTGCTGGAGGAGAGCAGTTGTGGGTAAGGCCCGCCGCCTCTGTGCCGGGCTCCCCACAGGGAAGCTTTCAGCTTTCTCTTCCCAATCTAGACACCAATTTGGCCATTTTTGTGTCGATTTAGGCCTGAACACGGAGGGGGCTTAAATGCGGCTGCGAGCAGAGATCTGAGCCAATTCGGGCAGGAAGCGCAGGGCCTGAGAGAAACTGGGGGGCTTGGCCTCAGGCTGCGGCAGCCTCGGGCACTTGTCAGAAATGCACGTTCTGACAATAAAAACATGTTAAAAATCAAATCAAATAAAAAAATAAGACTCCGAAGAGCTGCCGAAAGCCTTTGGGAGTCCAGCTCCCCTGTGGCTCAGCCTCAGGCCACGGCCACCAGGGTGTGAAGGTGCCGGGGCCGCTGCCCAGCGAGATCAGCAGCAGGAAGGGAGACGAACCCAAATTACACTGCGCACGTACAGGCCTCACAGGCAAATGAGAATCATCTTCCCTCTTTGGGTACGTTCTTTGTAAATTGATTCCAGAGAGGAAGGGAGAGAGAATCATGGATCGGCTGCCTCCTGCACGCCTCACACAGGGGATGGAGCCCACAACCCAGGCCTGTGCCCTGACCGGGAATCGAACCGTGACCTCCTGGTTCATAGGTCGACGCTCCACCACCGACCCACACCGGCCGGGCTCTTTTCCCATCTTTGGTCCATCATGTCTTCGTGTCTCTATTTTACTTGGATCAGAATAGATGCCCCAGAGAACAAAACGGGACGACCAGCACTGAACACAATGCGAAGCTGAGCCCATTCGAACGCCGGCCACGGAGCCCGTGTGGCGAGCAGACGGCGGGGCTTCCGTCTGGACGGGGGACCCGGGGCCGTGCCGAGGGCGGCAGCCCCTGTTGTGGGCAGAGCAGGTGAGCCCATCAGTGGGTGCACCGTGGTTAGGACAAAGCCTGTTGTTTACATCCCAGTCGGGGTTAGGGTCAGACCATCGGGGGCAGGGGCTGGGCCAGTTGTGTGGGACCCAAGAGCCA
>NW_006292094.1:5526373-5527014 GCF_000327345.1 Myotis davidii | reverse complement strand
TCCCCCCCCACACACCCCTGTCCACGCCGCGCCTGTCGCCATCCTAGGTCCTGGGTGTGCTGTTCTCTCTGTCTCCGCTCCTCCCTGAAGCCCCGGGGCAGGTGTTTGCTTTGGCGGCGGCGTGTTCAGCACCTGGGACAGCGCCCGGCGCCCGGTTCCTCTGTGACTGTCCCTGGATCGAGGCGCCGGCAGCTCATTGCCTTCACCGGGTGTCAAACGCCTCGGGCCCTGGATGTTCACGTTGGGTCCTGTTCTTCCTCGTTCGCTTATCAGATGTGGCTGTTTCCTGTGGGGTCTCCAGGGGGTTCATCTGAGAAGAGTGACGGTTTTCTTCCTCCCTCCCATCGGGTGTCTTTTCTTCCTTCTCGCCTGGCTGCTGCGGGTGCTGGGCACGGTGTGGGCCCGGAGAGGTGGCCGCAGACACCCCGTCTTGTTCCTGGTTCTGGGGTGACGGCTTTTCCCCCGCGGAGGGTGATGTTGGCTGTGGGTGGGTCACTGGGTGAAAGAAGGGGAAGGGATTAACAACATACGGACAAGCCACACAGAGGGGCAGGCAGCAGTGGGGGGCAGCCGGGGGGACGGCGGGACCAGGTGGAGTGGGCGACGGGGCGGGGGATGTGGACGAAAGAGACTTTGCGAGG
>NW_006292094.1:5524003-5526283 GCF_000327345.1 Myotis davidii | reverse complement strand
CTCCCCCACACGTTGGCGAGGAAGGAAGAGGAGCAAGACCGCGCTGCTGGAGAAGCCGGCGCTGAGGCCGCGCTGGTGACGCGTGTGCGGCTGCTCTTCCCTGAGGCGGCTTTAAGCCCGTGTGGAAGGCGCAGGGGTGAGCTCCGTGCCTGGCCCGGGGGCGTCCGTCAGCATCTAGCGCGGCGGATCCCGGAGCCTCCGGTCCAGCAGCAAACAAAACACTCGTGGACACAGACAGCCAGGTGGCGGTCGCCGGAGGAGGAGGGGGTAGTGGATAAAGGGGGTCAGACACATGATGGAAGGAGACTCGGCTCTGGGTGCCGGGCACACGGTGCAATACACAGACCCTGGACTGCAGAGTGGCTCCCCTGAGGCCTGTAGAATGTTATTAACCAATGTCACCCACAGTAAGTTAAATTTTTAAAAAACACAGATTTATGGGAGAAATAACATTAGGAGAACAAAGATGCGAATACACATGCTTTTACTTTTTAATATATTTTTATGGATTTCAGAGAGGAAGGGAGAGACAGAAACATCAGTGATGAGAGAGAATCATTGATTAGCTGCCTCCTGCACGCCCCACACTGGGGATCGAGCCCACGACCCGGGCATGTGCCCTAGACCAGAATCGAACCCGGGATCCTTCAGTCTGCAGGCCAGCACTCTACCCACTGAGCCAAACCGGCCAGGGCTTATAATTGTTGATTAGTTAACAAAAAACAAACAGCGGAGATATAACAAAGCGACGTGCAAAGCCCACAAAACAGCAGCAGTTCCAATTCCAAAGAGGATAAATCCATCATCGTCCTAGACGAGAAATGTCGACGGTGTTTTGAATATAAAAGGTGCGGGTGGATCTCTGGAGGGAGAAAAGGCAACTAAGACAACAAAAGACGCTCCAGGATGCGTCCAGCCCAGGGCCGAGCCGTGACCTGACGGCTGGGCACGGTCCTGAGTAACCCAGCATCACAGCGTGTTGGCTTGGCACAGCAACACGCCAGGCTGTGTGGCCCGTTAGCTGGGCATCATCCCCAGCACCAACAGGTTGCCGGTTTGAGTCCCAGTCAGGGCACACGCCCGGGTTGCCAGCTCGATCCCCAGTAGGGGGCGTGCAGGAGGCAGCCAACTGATCAATAGCTCTCTCTCTCGTCATTGATGTTTCTCTCTCTCCCTCTCCCTTCCTCTCTCTCTAAAAATAATAATAATAATAATAAATATTTTAAAAATTTTTAAAGCAAATAAAAAACCCTCCCACAAAAGCATACCCCAATTCATGACCACTGATAACATTTCTTTCACATTTTCCCATGTTCCTATTTCCAAGCACATGGTGCGCATGCGCAGCGATAGCAGCAGAGGCACAGATTGCACTCGCCTCACCTCTGGGCCTCCCCGTCCTGCATCGGGCCCGCCCCGTGTCACTGCTGTCGCCGGCCCCCCGCACTGCCAGCGCACGGACCGTGCTTGGTCTTCCTCTGCCCTCTCTCGGGCCGTGTGGGCTGTGACCAGCTTCCGCTGCGTAACTAACACTGCGATTAACATCCCCTGCTCCTCGGCTGGTCGGAATGTGCTTTCTGAACGCGAATAACGTTACATACGCGGCCTTATCGTACCCAGGAGAAAATAAAAATAATGACTAATTCTCGACATTGCAAAAAAATCAGGGTAATTACTAGAAAAATACAAATAGAGGAATAACTTCTTACTCGCAAACTACTGGAGGAAAAAAATCACAAAACAATAAAATGATCAGTCCTCAAACGGGAGGAAGTAAAATATAAAACGAGAGGAGGCCGTGTATTGAAACACTGATAACCACATAAATAAGAACTGGTTAAATGGACCTCAGAAGAGGGGGAAACTGCAGAATCTATCCAGTCGCTTTCAACGCCACACACTCACAGCTGATTCTCTGGAACTAAATGGGAGGACGTTTGAAAACAGGGAAGCGGCGGGGAGATGACCTCTGGCTCACCTTGAGGGGAAGGGGTCATGAGGACGTTGCTGGAGAAGATGTGCAGGGAGAGGACGTCGCTTCACAGCTGAATTTAGCATCACTCCGCTCTGACGGCTGCGGAGTTCGTGCAGAAAGAAGGAAGCGGGGACCGGTGAGCTCGGCCTCGCGGCGAGAACCGGAAGGGAAAACTGCAAATTAACAACAACGTAGAGAGCAGACGTGAAAACCCAACACAAATGTACAGGGGGCAGCGCCGAAGGGCCAGCATGACCTCTGGGTCTGCACCTGTTCTTTGGCTGAAACACAGACAACTGTGAGGC
>NW_006292094.1:5521638-5523945 GCF_000327345.1 Myotis davidii | reverse complement strand
CTGTAACCACGTCAACCATAACAATAAAGAAAAAAGGCCCAAAACTGCGTCTCTGAAAAGACTAATGAAATGATGACTCCCTGAGGAGAAAAGGAGAAGGAAGAAACAAGTGGTAACTTTCCGGAAGAAAGAGGTCACCTCTCTGAGGTGTTTATTTAGACATTAACGGGGAAATAAGGGGCCAGAATGAGCATGCTGAGACGGAAACATCTGAGGATTCCGATGACGTTGACAAATGCCTGGGAGGACAACTCACCGAACATGGCACCAGGAGTGACATCATCGTTAAATAAACCAAACCTGTCATTTAAAAACTCCTACAAAGTGGGCTCCGGGCCCAGACCGTCGTCACGGGGAAATCCGTGGGCTATTTATCGCTGAAGGATGCGAATTCCAAACGCCTCCCACCGAGGAGAGAACGGAGCAGGGACGCCCCAAGCTCGTTCTGGGGGTCCCTCTGCCAAGTCCTGACAAAGCCGATCACGTCCAGGAGCAGAAACGCAAAACATCACCGAGGGCCCAGCAGCCGAGGACGAGAGCACTGGGGCCGGGCTGGCTCCTTGGGGGGCGCAGGCGGACTTGACATTCAGAAATCCATGAAGGACGTCATGGTATCGGCTCCAGGGATGCAGGGGGCTCACAGAATTCATCAGTTATTAGTGACTTTAAAAACTCCTGGCAAAGCAGGACTAGAACCTCCTCAGTATGATGAAGGGTCTCCTGCATACCCATGACAACATCCTGCACAAGAAAAGCCTAATATGCAAATCAAACCGTGGAACAACCGGTCGCTATGACACACACTGACCACCAGGGGGCAGACGCTCAACACAGGAGCTGCCCCTTGGTGGTCAAGGCGCTCCCACCAGGAGAGCGCCGCTCAGCCAGAAGCCAGGCTCACGGCTGGCAAGCACAGCCTCCGTGGCAGTCGGACATCCCCCGAGGGGTCCCGGACTGTGAGAGGGCACAGGCGGGGCTGAGGGACGCGCCCCACCCCCCAGGGCATGAATGTCGTGCACCGGGCCTCTACTTTAAAATAAATAAGCTCATACGTGGAGGACACAGCGGGACCTCGGAAAGCATCGTGTTGCAAGAGAGACCAGGCTGTGGGATGCTATGCTATGCATAATGCAGGGCTTCCGTACAGGTCTAAACACATAAACCGATCGTCTGCAATCTGGTACCGAGATCTGTATCCATTGAGATGCGATGGGATCATTTCAAACAGAGTAGACAAACACAAACCAAATTTATGATGATGGTGCTTCTGGGAGAAAGAAAGGAGCCTGGAACTGAGGAGGGATGCGAAGGTATTTCATCTCTGCTACATTATTCCAGCTCCTTAAATATTAAGCAGCATGGATCTGAAATAAAAACGATAGCATCGTAGTGGTTTAAACACTGGGTTCTGAGCCACATGGTGCTGGTTACCGTTTATGGTTCTCTACATTTCAAAAACGCCTGGGAGGCACTGAGGCACAATCTTTGGTGACAGAATGGCATTCACTCTATCACTGGCTCGGGCACATCCCACCCGGCGCCCAGGCCGAGACACGTGGCTAGACCAGGGCACGTGGGCGCCGTCCACGCCAGTGCCGTGGGACCGGAGGGGACGGCTGGACGCCCTCTCCTTGGCCGGGCGCCTCCTGCTTCCCCCTCTTTCCCGCTGGCATCTCATGGCGGTGCCGTGGCGACATGTGTCAGGTGACTGTGCGATAGTTCCTTCCCGCCTCTCCCCTCGGACGGCGAGATCTGATTGGCAGGAGCCGCGGCTTATGCATTCCCAGGATCCGAGCACGCAGGGGGGCGTGACCGTGTCCGATGAACACATGACCGAGGGGACCCCCTTCGTCTGCTCGGCCACCTCCTACCTGTAGTCAGAGGGTGCCGAGGGCTAAATGTGTGTGTCCCCCAAATTCCCACGCTGCACCCCCGCCCCCATGTGACGGTGTCGGAGGTGGGACCCTGGGAGGGTCACAGGGACCAGGGCCCTCGCCAAGGAGACCCGCGAGCTCCTCCGGCCGCGTGAGGTTCCAGCGGGAAGGCGGTCACGAGCCAGGGAGCCGAGCCCTCGCCGGACCGAACCTGCTGGGGCTGTGGCCGTGGACTTGGCAGCTTCCGGAACTGTGAGCCGTGACCTCCTGTGACCTCCTGTGCTGCTGACCCGGCTGTGCGTTCTGTTACCGCAGCAGGCATGGCCGACACACAGGCAGACCTGTAACCGGCATCGGCGCCGGTCCTGGGCATTGCGTGAAGGTCGTGGGCCGCGGTATGAGTGCCCTCACGCCAGTGGCCGTCGGAGGACTT
>NW_006292094.1:5516774-5519468 GCF_000327345.1 Myotis davidii | reverse complement strand
ACGCGGGCCAGCCCTGGACGCGGGAGGCGTCTCAGTGCGACTTTCGATGAGGGCTGGAGACCGTTTGTGCAGAGCCTGGGCTGAGCGGGCATTTGCAGCCCACGGGGTCTGCTCTGCACCTGACGGTAAATTCGGCCCAAAAGCCCGCAGACAGCGACGGTGGAGCCCGCAGACAGCAATGGCCGCCTGACGGGCCAGCCCTGGACGCGGGAGGCGTCTCAGTGCGACTTTCGATGAGGGCTGGAGACCGTTTGTGCAGAGCCTGGGCTGAGCGGGCATTTGCAGCCCACGGGGTCTGCTCTGCACCTGACGGTAAATTCAAGGCCCAAAAGGCAGAACCGGGAGCTGAGGGCCCATTCGCGTTTCCAAATGCCCAAGGAAATGCGGTGGATGCCCTCGCAGCAGCCGCCCCCCGCCCCCCAGGCGAAAGGCACCCTCCCTGACGGAGGAGGTGGCGTTCGGCATGCAATCTGGCGGCTGAGAAATGAGCGAGGGCATCCCTGGGCCTGGGGAGGCCAGGAGGGCGCCTCTGGCTTCCTGTCCCTTTGGCTTCCATGGCAATAGCTCTCCTGCTGCTGCCGCCCGGCGACGCCCCGCCTGGATGCCTGTCCTCCACGTCATTATCCCCCCACACTCCCTGGGGCATTTCCAGGGCAAGGGCGACAGAACCCCAATCTCCTGGCCAGGCCTGCTGTCAATGTCACTGTCGCCGTCACCTGTAAGTGCTGGTGCGGCCGACCCGGAGCCCCCAGCACCTCCAGGTGCCAACACGCCACCCAGGTCAGCCAGCGGCTCCATGCCCGGGACTCCGCCACCCGGCTCCCCCCGGAGCCCACACCTCAACCTTTGCACGTTCTGTGGAGAGGTGTGCGCATGTTTACATACAGGCCATCGAGGTGGGGCAGACACATTGCTGGTGGCGTCACTGGCAAATCCCGCTGGGCCGCCAGCTGGCTCAGGGGCTGAGTGTCGATCGATGAGCCAGGAGGTCGCAGTTCGATTCCCGGTCAGGGCACAGGCCCAGGTTGTGGCTCCATCCCAGTGAGGGGCGTGCAGGAGGCAGCCGATTGATGATTCTCTCTCATCACTGATGTTTCTGTCTCTCTCTCCCTCTCCCTTCCCCTCTGAAATCCCTTCCTCCTGCACACCCCCTACTGGGATCGAGCCCGAAACCCGGGCATGTGCCCTGGCCGGGGATGGAACCGTGACCTCCTGGTTCATAGGTGGACGCTCAACCCCTGGGCCACACGGGCCGGGCTGATTGGTGTTTTGTAAAAGACCCCACAGAAACCCCTGCTCCGGCCTCGATCCCGGATCTCTGGCATTCCACGTCGGGGTGCACGGCGGTCCCTGGCCCCCCCTCCCCTCCGCTCGCTGCCCTCTGTGGAGGGAGCCGGCCACGGCCATGGCCACGGCTGCCAGGAAGGCTGTTGCATTAGGTCGCGCCTTCACTGTCTCCCTCCCCAGAGCCCCTTGGGGGCCTCGCACGCCCTTTAAACACCAAGCTCACTAAGCTCTAGATTAACTAAAAACGTAAGGAGATTGGTCTGGGAGGCAGAGCGCACGGAGCGGGGAGTGAGAGGAAGAGGAAGTGATGCCCTAGGCAGGGGCCGGCGGCGGCTCTGCCCACCAAGTCCCCTCCCCGTGGGGGCGGCCGCGCCCGCGGGTCCCTGTGGAAGGCGCCACCTTGTGAATTCCAGCCGCGCGTGGAAGGTCCCCTGCAGGCTGACGAGCTCGCGTGGGCCCTGCCAACTGATTGAAAGGTCATTTGAGATGTGAACGTAGCCCTCGGGGGGACTGGGGAGGCTCTCATCCCTCAGCGAGTGAGGCCGCTGGGATGCGGGGAGGGTGTCCCGGTCGGGGACCTGGTGGTGGGAACTCCAGCTCCAGCTCCAGGTGCAGGGCCTCCCCAGCTCCATCAGCCACCTTTCCCACAGACGGCCCAGCTCAGCCCGGCGGCAGGGCTCCGTGATTGTGCGTCGACCTATGAACCAGGAGCTCATAGTTCGATTCCCGGTCAGGGCACAGGCCCGGGTTACGGGCTCATCCCCAGTGGGGGGCATGCAGGAGGCAGCCGGTCCATGCCTCTCTGAAAACAAAAATATATATTTTTTAAAATTACCAGCTGCCGTGAGAACTAAATGCAAGAGGACTTGGGAACAGGCCCAGGGCGGAAGGAATGCAACAGAAACCAAAAAAAATGGGTAATCCGCACAGTGGACGCGGCTATAAAAGCTGATGTTGAGGAAGAGTATTTATTATGCGAGAGGATTCCTAATATATTGCAGAGAGGAAAAGGGAGGCCGAATTATGCTGATGAGCCTGCCACTAATTCTGTAAATTCGTGCGTTTTGTAATTTCATACAACGATGTAATTTTGGAGCGGCCCATAAATCAGTGACAGCCTATAAGTGTGTGTAATTTATGGGCGTGTGGGTGTGGACATATTTTTTAAAACCGCAAGATGGTTATCAAGAAATTAGCAGCAGTTGTTTATCCCGGGGAGCCGGCCGCGGGAGGGGTAGTTAATCTTCCTGTGTGCTTTCCGTGGGCGGCTTTCTGTTTTCCTGTACGTGGGGCGGGGGCGGTGGTGAGGAGGTGACGCCCCGGGGTCGGTCTCTGTCGGGCACCGTGGAGTGTGTGAACCCGCTTCCCAGACCCGCGCCGTGAACGGGACAGAACTGAGCCTCTGCT
>NW_006292094.1:5510798-5516243 GCF_000327345.1 Myotis davidii | reverse complement strand
GCCCTCTGAGGGCGCCTGCTCTGCTGCTGCTGGTTTGGGACTCGGAGCGTCCTCAGGCCCCTGGACCCAGGCCTCCCGTCACCTCCTGCGCGTGGGGCGTGGAGAGTCCCCGATTGTGGGTGCCAGGCTGGGTCGTCCGAGGTGGGCCCGCCCCGGGGCACCAGCCTCAGCTCCGTTCCCACGGTGAGCACCAGGACTGCACCATGCATTTCCATGATTGCCCAGCAGAGGGCAGTCGTGTGTCACAGGCCCCCCCAGGGGCAGGGCAGTGTCCTGAGGGAGAGCCGCCCTTTCCTGCCCCCACTAAGGCAGGCGCCCTGAGGGGGCAACACTGAAGGGGACGCCCCACCGCTGCTGACTGGGCTGCCAATGAAGGTCCCCACCACCCAGTGTCTGTGAAAGAACAGGGGCCCCGGAAGAGCTCTCTGCTGGGAGGAGTGGACATCAAGCACCCCCACTTTGGAAACTGGCGGCTCACCATCTACCGAACCCACGAATACCCATGACCCGGCCACTCCCCAAAGTGCACCCCGACAGCGTGGACATGGACGTGCAGGACGAGTTCCAGGCGCCCACAGGCAGGAGGGCGACAGCCACACGGGGAGCACGTGCCACCGGCCACCGAAGGACAGTGGGGAGGTGTGTCCTCTCGGCGAGCCCAGACCCCGGCCAAACCGACAGGCTGCTCTATGCCCTCAACCTGAGGACCCTCGAGAAAACAACAGTAAGAGGCCCGGCCGGCGTGGCTCTGGGGTTGAGCGTTGACCTATGAACCAGGAGGTCACGGTTTGATTCCTGGTCAGGACACAGGCCCGGGTTACAGGCTTAACCTCCAGCGAGGGGCGTGCAGGAGGCAGCCGGTCCATGATTCTCTCTCATCATTGATATTTCTCTCTCACTCTCCCTCTCCCTGCCTCTGGGGTTTTGTTTGTATGAAACTCAAAGAGCAGCGAAGCTCGTCGGTGTGTCGGAGGCGTGGCCGTTGCCCTGGGGGCGTGGGTGGGGGCCCGGGTCCCAGGCCGTGTGGTGGCCCCGTGGCGGTCCCGTGGGCAGGTTCGGCGTAGGCCGTGCGCTCCACACGCCTCTCTGGGCTGATCAGCAAGGTCACAGGGAGATTCCCGTGTGCGCTGGGCAGGGCCAGGCCTCACGGGGGAGGGAGAGGAGCCCCCCAGGCCCCTGCACCGCCACCTCCCCGCGTGACACCCTCCAGAGCCACGAGCTCATGGACGGTGTGTGGCCCCCGAGGAAAACCAGCCCCTAGACTGGCCGTGCCCACAGGCCAGCTCGCTTCCGGATGCACACGCGGGCCTCACGCCGCCCAACGCAGGCCTGAGTGTCAGGTTCCCGCCAGCCCGCAGTGCCGCCTGCATTCCCGGATCTGCGGGACGACGCGGAGCGGCCGCTCTGGGCGCACAGCCTGCCCCAGGGCCCTCCCTCCGCCCGGCCTGGCCCGGAGCGCGCGCATCCGTAACAGCAGTGGTGATGGCTGAGGCCAGTGCGGATTTTGCCACATGGAGAAAAGTAACACGGAGTTACCTGTGACACAGCTAGGCCACGTGCCCAGGAGGATGGAAAACATACGTCCACATGCGTGGGATCGTCAGGGCAGCGTGATTCATACCGACCGGCCCAAAAGCTAGAAACAGCCCACACGGCCACCAGATGGTGAGTGGACATTGAGGTTTCTGGGGCCTGTGGACACAGGTCACCATGGCCCGGGGGCTAAATCAGCTACACGTGTGTCCTGCAGCCAGAGCCTGAAATGCAGCCGCTGGAAGGACCACATCCTCCCTCTCCCTCCCTCCCTCTCCCCCTCTCTCCCTCCCTCCCTCCCCCCCTCCCTCCCTCTCTCTCTCTCTCTCTCTAAAACCCCCTCTTCCAGCTGCTGGGAGGGGGGGTAGCTGGCCAGGCATTTCTGGGCCTGTGGCTCCTGCCTCCACCTGCCTCCCGTGACAGTCTTCTCTCTGGTGTCCCCTGAGGACGCCCGTCACGGGGGCTCACTCCACAGGGGCCTGTTCGAGCTCATTGCACCCGCGAGAGCTCGGTTTCCAAAAAAGGTCACGGTCCCTGTTTGGGTTCGGCGCCCACATACCTTATTTCGAGGACTCAGCTCAACTCATGACAGTGGATGGGCTGTTCCGCAGCGATGAGCGGGAACGATGCCGACATGTGTTGCGACGTGTAAAACCTGAAAGCGTGGCGCTAAGTGAGAGAAGCCAAAGGCCGAGGTCACGCTGTGGGGGTCCCTGTGGGGACGGGAAGCCATCTCGGGCTGGACGGGGCGGGCAGGGCTGAAGAGGGAGCTCGCGGGAATGCGTTCATTTCTGGAGCAATGAGATGGTCAGGGGTTAGCCAGCTGTTGACAAACTACGGCCCACAGGCCAGATCCGGCCCGTGTGAAATGAATAAAACTATTGAAAAAAAAGACCGTACCCTTTTATGTAATGATGTTTACTTTGAATTTATATTAGTTCACACAAACGCTCCATCCATGCTTTTGTTCCAGCCCTCCGGTCCAATTTAAGAACCCATTGTGGCCCTCGAGTCAAAAAGTTTGCCCACCCCTGCTAGACAGTGGTAGGAGGCGAACAGCAGTGTGACTGCACTAAACGCAATGGAGCCGTGCGCCTTAAAAGGGTGAACTGGTGCCCTGTCCATTCTACCTCAACAGGTAAAGAGACCCTGTTCAAAGGATGGAAAACAAGCTGCCGGCCGGGAGGAACGCAAACCCTCATCTACCCACAGACTCGGATTCAGAATATATTGTTTAAAAAGAATCTTAAAAACCAATAGTGAGCAGCAATCCAACCAGAACACGAAGAGACGTTCACTGGAGAAGCAGAGCTGCGGACTGACCCGGGGAGAGAGCTCGCGCCGTCAGCCTGAAGAAGTGAAGTCACAGCCACAAGAGGCAGCTCCGCACCTACACGGCTGTGACAGACGAACGGTGGCCACGCCCGGCCGAGAGGGTGGGGGGCCTGATCGCCCGCACGGCTGGTGGGACGCGACATGAGACAGCCACTCGGGGATGAGAGGGTGACGTTCCTTACAGAACCGACACGCATCTCTCATACGCCCAGAGAGGACCCTCGCGGGCGTTCACACAGGAACCAAAACTCGTGGCGCACAAACACCTGTGCCCGGCTGTTGGCGACAGCTTTCTTTCTTCTCTTTTTAAGTATTTTTATTGATGTCGGAGAGGAAGGGAGAGGGAGGAAGTGATAGAAACATCAATGATGAGAGGGAATCATGGATCGGCTGCCTCCGGCACGCCCCCTACTGGGAATTGAGCCTGCAACCCAGGCCTGTGCCCTGCCCAGGGATTGAATCTGGGACCCTTCAGTCCCCAGGCTGACGCTCTATCCACTGAGCCACACTGGCCAGGGTGGCAGCAGCTTTCTTCAGAGTGGCCATCCATGGGAACAGCCCCGCGCCACGGCCTTCGAGGACACGGTCCCGCCCACAGCACAGACACTGCTCAGCAGTCAGAGGGAGGGGAGCAGAGGAGCCGCCATAACGCTTATGAATCTCCAGGGAACTGGGCTGTCGGAGAGCCAATCTCAGAGGGACCATGCTCTATGGTTCTATGTCTAGAATGTTCTTTAAGTGGCGGGGTACAGGATGGAGGCTAGGACGGTTTCCAGGGATGAGGAGTTGGGTGAGGGGGATCTCTGGGCCTCAAGGGGGCGGATCAGTCCTGTGGCTAGATCAGCCAGACCGTGGTGATGGCTACCAGATCGACACATGCAGTAAATTACATGAAACTACACACACGCCCTCGCCGGCGTGGCTCAGTGGATAGGGCGTCAGCCTGCGGACTGAAGGGTCCCGGGTTGATCCTGGTCGGGGCACAGGCCCTCGTTGTGGTCTCCATCCCCAGTGGGGGGCATGCAGGAGGCAGCCGATCCATGATTCCCTCTCATCATGGATGTTTCTATCTCTCTCTCCCTCTCCCTAATGCTCTGAAAGCAATAAAAATATATTTTAAAAACTCTTATTTTTAAAAAAAACTACACACACACACACACACACACACAGTGTAAGTGGTAAGACATGTATATGGTCCACGGCTTGCACACACGTTAACTCCCTGGTGACGATATTAGACTATGATTACACCGTGTTCCCCCTGGGGACGCTGGCTGTGGGGTAAGAGGGGGCCTCCCCGTGTATGTTTTTGGAAACTTCTGTGAATCTCGGATGCGTTCGGGGAGAAACGTGTGTTTGCAATTGGTTATGTCTTTACAAACACACGGAACGCCGGCACCACCTGAGCACTGGCCGGGCAGCGCGGAGCCCGGGACCAGCCTGTCACACAGAGATGAATGAAGCAATCCCGCCTCCGGTGAGCGCCCGGCCCAGGGGAGCAAGACGGACGTGTGACAAACCCGAAGGGACTGGTGCGACCCGCTAAAGGCCCGGCCACCTGCGGGAGGGGCACCAAGGACCCGCTCAGAGGCCCCGGGAGGCGGCACGGTGCCGAAGACGAGGGTGCGGGGGAGATTTGGGCCGAAGGATGGGTCTCTGAGTGGCACGCTGGATTCTCCCTGGACCAGGGAGTGTCCCCGAAGGCCCCGAGCCCAGGGCCGGGAGGCGTCACCTCAGCAGCAAACGGAGGTCGGATCGCCTGGAGCAGTCAAGGCCGGAGACAGGATGCTGCTGCCCAGACTCAGATAGCAATGCTGGGGGGCTGCAGAGAGTCCTGGGGAGTGGGGGCCACGGGACACGGCGTCCGGGAGGCGAGCTGGGCACGTCTCGGTGACCCATGGGAGGTGACACGGTATTCCCGTCGGGGGATCCGGCAACGGTGGCGCTGTTGGCCCCGGCTGCGGGCAAAGGCGGTGAGGCTGACGGGGGTGGGCGGGCGGTGTTGGACGGACGCCCGCGGAATGCCCTGCAGGGATTGGAAAATGAGTCAAAGCCTGGGAAGCCGTGTCGGTGGCGTCCCCTCTGCGCACGGAGCTATGGGGTTTTGCTCGGTTCTTATGAGGGTGCTGGTTGGGCAGGTGTTACTGTCATAGTTACAGAAAGAATATGCTTTTGTTGTTGGTTCTCGCCCGAGGACATTTTTCCATTGATTTTTAAAGAAAGTAACAGGAGGGAGGGAGGAGGGAGGGAGGGAGAAAGAGAGAAACATCGATGTGAGAAAGACACACATAAATTGGTTGCCTCTCGCACACGCCCCAACTGGGGCCAGGGATCGAACCTGCAACCCAGGCATGTGCCCTTGACTGGGCATTGAACCTGGGACCCTTCGGTGTGCGGGTGGACTCTCTGACCACTGAGCAACACCGGCCAGAATAAGAACATGCTGTGTTTTAAGAAGAGAGACGGCAGGAGGCAGGTGGGGTCCAGGAAGTCAGGGGACCATGGGCACAGCAGACCCGGGGTGGAGATGCAGCGCTGGGGTCCGGTCGGTTCCGATCAGCAGGGCCCCCCCACGCT
>NW_006292094.1:5510023-5510784 GCF_000327345.1 Myotis davidii | reverse complement strand
GACCACCAGCGCCCCCGCCTCAGAGAGCCCCGAGGAGTGGGAGCTGCGCGGAGAGAGATGAACGGGTGTCCGGCTTTGCACTGAAGCAGGAAGGGCAGACCCAGAAGGTGCAGACACGGCATCTGGCCGAGCGAAACCCGAAGTCCTGTGAGCCCCGGGGTCAAACCCTCATAACCACACTGTTCTCTTTTGTAAAATCAAGAGATTAATGCCAACTTGCTCATCTGTTATAAGTCATTTGATGAAATAATAAATACGTGAATACAAGGCGGAAGCCGTGCAGAGCCGTGATGAACGCCCTGCTGTCGCACCGGGAAAGGCCTCGAGACCTCGGGGTCCTCTCGGCTCCGTCCTGCTCATCCCTTCCTTAAGCAGAGGACAGAGGCGCCGGCTCCGGATGAAGAACCAGGGGAGCCACCAGACGTCTCCCAAACCCGGCAGCCCTGCCGGTGGGGGCCCCACCCCCGGCCACGTCCGAGCAGCCCCTGGACGACCAGCTTCCGGGACCAGGGAGACCAGCATTGGGTCCTAAGAGCCGTCCACACGTCCTCCCTGGCGCCCCGAAGGCTGTGTGCCCCTGTGACAGCCGCCCCCAGCCTTAGGGCCTCCCCGGGAAGGCGGGGACCCCGGGCTGACCGGGCCGCATCCTGAGGGTTCAATAAGGACTCAGTGACGGACCCACGAGGACACAGAGCCACGCTGGGTGCCACGTCCTCTGCGCGAGGCTGGGGTGCAGCAGGTGGACGACCCCACAGTCCACG
>NW_006292094.1:5508950-5509654 GCF_000327345.1 Myotis davidii | reverse complement strand
CCCCCCCCCGGTCTCCCAGCGGGTGAACCTGCGGGTGCGGCATGGCCTCCCTGGCTATTTCTCCACGGCCAAGGGCAGCCGGTCCGCACCCTGCAGCCTGAGCCCTCACCGCCCTCCCAGCCCCAGACCACAACCACTTAACTCGGAGCCCTCCCCCCCCGCTCCGGAGCCAGACACGCGCTTACTGGTGAACATGATGCCCTAACACAGCGGTTCTCCACCTGCGCCACTGTGTTAGGGGGTCGAACGACCCTTTCACAGGGGTCGCCTAAGACCATCGGAAAACACATATATAACTACATATTGTTTTTGTGATGAATCACTATGCTTTATGTTCAATTTGTAACAGTGAAAATACATCCTGCATATCAGATATTTACATGACGATTCATAACAGTAGCAACATTACAGTGATGAAGTAGTAACGAAAATAATTTTATGGTTGGGGGTCACCACAACATGAGGAGCTGTATTAAAGGGTCGCGGCATCAGGAAGGTTGAGAACCACTGGGCTAACAGCTATCGATGCCTGACCATCCGCTGTGACTCACTCGTACCCACACCTCGAGGTGGTCCTGCGACTCCTCCCCCTCAGAGAGCTCAGGCCCGGGGAGAAGGCCCCAGAGGTCACAGGGGAAGGTCGTGGCAGGACTGAACCCAGGCAGGGGCCCATGCACCAGAGGAGACCCCCTGCCAGGCTCCCG
>NW_006292094.1:5507441-5508776 GCF_000327345.1 Myotis davidii | reverse complement strand
GGGGGTGTTGGGGGTGTTCCAGGAATTTAGCTGACGACTCACAGCATCCTTTTCACGCTAAGTAGCAGAGTGTGAGATGGAAGAGCTTCTTAAGGCGAGACTGGGTTTCAGCCAATGGGCCCGGGCATCTTCTTTCTCTTGCACCTTGGGGTTCAGAGGTGTAGAAGCTGGGGAGACCTGGCTCCCAGGAGGCCCCACCCCGTGAGGCCCCCCTCCCCTCTGCCCTCTGTGCTCTGCACTCCCCCTGCGCCCCCTCCCCTGCGCGCTCACTGCCCTCTGGTAAGCCGCGTGGAAATGTTCTCTCTCTCTTCGTTGGGGGTTGTCCCAGTGACATGGTTGTGGCTTCCCGGCGACCCAGAGCCACCTCCTGCGCCTGACATGTGCCCGGAGGCTCCTGCTGAGGCCTGCGAGGGCAGGTGTAGCCCCACCGTGTGGCCATCCCTGCACAGAAGCCCAGCTCCCGTTCTGAGTGACACGGTGTCCCAGACTCAGCACTGATTGGCCAAGTCTGGGTTGTCACCGGCAGAAGGGAAGCTGTGAAGCGACAGGCACGAGGTTGTCATGTCAAAGTCGCCAAGCACGCCCCCCACCCCGCCCCTCCGTCTGCCCAGCTGCTCAGTTCCCTCAGGTCCCGCCTCCCACGCAAGGTCCGACCCTCACAGATCTGCTCTGAGGCCAGGAAGCCGCAGACCCTCACTCGGCCGACGTGCATGGGGGCTGGGCCCCAGTGCCTGGCAGCTGCCTGTGTTGGGTGCAGGCAGTTAAATGTGACCAGGCTGCAGGCGTGGCTCCGCGGTTGCACGTCGACCTATGAACCAGGATGTCACGGTTCGATTCCCGCTCAGGGCACAGGCCCGGGTTGTGGGCTCCATCCCCAATGTAGCATGTGCAGGAGGCAGCCAATCCATGATTCTCTCTCTGATGTTTCTATCTCTCCCTCCCTCTCCCTTCCTCTCTGACATCAATAAAAATATTTTTTTAAAAATACAAACACATGTGACCAAATGACTGCATGAACGCTCTCCCCAAAACAGGAACCTCCCCCCTCCCTCCCCCCGACTCCCCTGCCCACCCGATCGTCCTGGGGGAGATCGCTCAGGGAGAGCTGCTGGGCAGACTCACACTCCTCATTTCCCCGGAACCGGAGCCTGGGGGACCCCCAGGCCCGCCCTGGACGCTGGGGCAGGGAGGAGCCGCTGTGTGTCCAGGCTGTTCACTTCCCGGCCTGCACTGCCACCTCCAGGGCGCCAAGGAGCTGCGCAGACGTGGCTGGGAGACCACCGTTGCCCTCTTGCGGGGTTTCTAATCCCAGAAAGGCCAGCGCCCTGAGCAGCT
>NW_006292094.1:5505805-5507333 GCF_000327345.1 Myotis davidii | reverse complement strand
GCAGGACCCCCGCAGGCTGGGCCAGGCCTGGGGGTCTGCGCATCTAGCCGGCCCCAGGCATCCGTGCTGCTGGGCCGGTGCTGAGCAGGGTGGATGCTGACATTCGGAGTGTGGCCCCAGGACCGCAGCCTCGACTGCAGCTCCGGAGTCTGTGCCCACGATGTTCAGGTGGCAGCCCCGGCATCGCCCCGACCTTGTGAGAGGTACAGTCTCGGCCCCACCGGACCTCCTGGCCAGGGATCTGCGCTTGAACCCGTTTCCCAGGTAACCCATGGCCCAGGAACGCCGGCCCTCGAGCCCACGCCCACGTCCACCCACCTGCGGGGCTTTTGAAAATCGCTGCCCTGGGGGTCCCTGTGGACCCCCGATGTCCCTGCACTGGGTGCGACCTGCAGACCGGGTGTCTGACTCCCCAGCGAGCCCAATGGAACAGTTGGAGAGTTTGCTCTATGTTGGAATGCTCATCAATATTCTATTACGTTTTACTCTTTTTATTAATATTCATTGGAATTACTTTCTCCAGGGAAGATATACAAACAGCCAAGGAGCCCATGAGCAGACCCTCAACATCATTCCTCATTAGGGAAACGCAGATCCGACCGCGGGGAGCCCCCCCACTCCTCGCCCCCACGGACAGTACAGTTTTAGAAACAGAACCTCACACGGGCAGGGAGGTGCGCAGCCAAGGCCGCCGCCCACGGTGCTGCAGAGAGAAACCCTGAGGCGCACGGTCCTCACACCGCCCGCCTCTCACAGGGTCGGGGACGCTGCCATTTCCCAGGCTCCACGCAGGGGACAAGTCCCACGAAGTGCGGGGACCAGGGACTCTTCCTGTCGGGTCCTCAGCACCCACGTCCCGGCTGGGGTGAGGACACCCCACGGGGCTTCATCGTAAAGTCGGCGTCGGTGGAGGGGGCAGGGGGTCGGGGGGCCACCAAAGGGCGGGCCAGCTGGTCCCAGGCCACGTCCCCTGGGAACCCTGCCTCCCAGACTGCTCCTCCTAAGCCCGCCTCCTCCTGGGCCGTGTGGGCTCCATCCCCTCCTCACCCCATGAGTGACGATCTCCTGGCGCTCTGTCAACGCTCTGAGCCGTCACTCCTCGAGACGAGGTGGGACCAGCACCGTTTCCTAAGGACCCCTCACCGCTGCGGGGGGCACCGAGGACGACCAGAGCCTGGCACCTCTAACTCTGGCCCAGGATGAGATGGGGAGGAGGCGGGGGAGGGGCCGTGGACAACTCCCTCCGGCTGCAGGCGCAGCTCCACGTCCCCCCTGTAACGGGGGCCTGGGCAGCCTGAGGACGGTGTTCACGTCCATGAGTGTCGGGCGCGTCGTGGGCTCAGCGAGCGGCAGGTGGGGAGACCGAGGTCGCCCTGCCCAGTGAGCGCTGAGTAGGTCCACAGCCTCACGCCCCACTGTGGGCTCAGCCCGGGCTGGATGCCGCCAACACAGCTTTGACCGAGGAGCCAGGCTTGGGTGTGGGCGAGACGGACAACAGACCATAGCCCCAGGCGCCACCCCCCGGGAG
>NW_006292094.1:5504638-5505363 GCF_000327345.1 Myotis davidii | reverse complement strand
TGATTTATATTTGAATAGGGGGCCTACTGCCTGAGATAAAAATTTATGATGAGTACATGTATTTTCACTGCCCACATATAAGCTGTAAACTGAAGTACAAACACAGTTCTACAGTAAACAGTCCTCAAGATCGGGTACAAAATAAACCTGGGATATTGCCGATTTCCCCGTCCCCGCCGCCCCCGCCCCAGGCACTGTGGTTGGTTTACTGACTGCCCTGCACCCGGACAGAGGGCCCTTGAGGGGCGTCTACGCCCGTCGGACCGCGGTACCCCCGCCCCGCATAAGCCTGCATGACGTCAGCGTGGGCACGTGTTTATAACACACGAGTAAGGCGGCATGACGTCAGCGTGGGCACGTGCTCAGGATACGCACAGGAACCGGAAAGCGTCTCCGCAGAAGGGACAGCGAGGGGCCCGGGCTGCCGCACTCCGGTCGGAAGGTCGGATGGTCGGGTGGAGGGTTCAGGGTTGAGAGCGGGCCTTCTAGGGCCTTGCGGGGCCTCGTGCCCGTGGAGTGACAGCGTTCCCCCCTGTCGGGGCATTTCTCTTGCACCCCGTCTCCCAGGCCGCGCACGGCGCCCCACTGGGTTGGGATGAGGGACACAGCAGGCTCCACTGCAGTTTGAGGGTGACGGTGCCCCCGTCAGCGCCACATCCCGGTCACCCGGGTCACCCGATCGCTGGCGTGGCGGCTCCTGCTTAAAGGGCCCGGTGGGAGGGCCG
>NW_006292094.1:5498297-5503802 GCF_000327345.1 Myotis davidii | reverse complement strand
GTGATGCCGGTTGAATGAATCTGCGCTCCCGGTCGGGCGGGGTACGGGCCCGAGAGCCTCCCGACTTGAGGTCCCGTTCCGGCTCCCGGTCCGCGGGGAACAGTGCTCAGCGCCCATTTCCGAGCGAGCGGAGGGCGATTGGAATGGCTCAGAATGCCGCTTCCCGCCCTGACCGCCGCCTGCTCTCGGGTTAGTTTATGAGGTTCTGCACGGAAAGCACCGCCGGCCGTGCGAGCGCGGAGGCTATAGGGCGGCCATGACGGCTGCTGCGCCCGCCCCTTCGCTTGCCCGCGCCCCAGCAACACTGAGCGCTGGCCCTGCAGGCCGAGGGGCTGGGCCAGGCCCCGCACAGGAACCCCGAAAGGGGGTAAATCGGCGAGGAAATCCCGGAAGCACCGACCTAGACTCCAGGCTGAGGTTTCTGTTTCACAGCCGGCAGGGGAGGGGCGCACACGGACACCCACACGTTTTTGGGTTTTTTGTGTGTTTTTTTAAATATATATTTTATTGATTTTTTTACAGAGAGGGAGGGAGAGGGATAGAGAATTAGAAACATCGATCAGCTGCCTCCTGCACGCCCCCTACTGGGGATGTGCCCGCAACCAAGGTCCATGCCCTTGACCGGAATGGAACCTGGGACCCTTCAGCCTGCAGGCCGGCGCTCTATCCACTGAGCCAAACCGGTCAGGGCCACACACGTTTATTGTAAACTTCACGAGAGGCCCCTCGAGGCAGAAGTGATCAACATGGGGCGTCCCCGCCTTCGCACCTGTGGTTGACAGGTGACCAAGGGCTGTCAGGTGGAGTGGCCTCCCACCCAGTTCTCCAGGGGTGTGTTGTCATTACCTGTAGCCTGTGACCTGAGCGTTGGTGGAACTGTCTTAATGAGCAAGAGATGGAACCAGAAAGACGAATCTTTATTCCTTGGTGCCTGCGCCCACGTGGGACCCGTGCAGGGGGAAGTTTCCTACCCGTTTCAGCTCCCCTGTGCCTGTCACCTTCCTCTCGCTTCCCAAGCCGCCTCGCTCCTGCTGTGCTCACAGGAGCCAGCTCGGCCTGCCCACAGTTAGCCAGGGTGACAGCCCGAGCCCTGTCCCCATCCGCAGGCCAGCATTCCCCCCCACCACCACCACCTCACCAAGGCCCGGCCACGGAGGAGCCCTCCCTGGGAAGCCCTGTCCCTGGCGCCTTTGGGCTTATCTGTGCAACCTCACAAAGGAAGACCAGGGTCTCCGGGCCCCAGGCCCAGCCCGGAGCGCCCTGCAGGCTCAGCAGCTGCTGGAGGGATCTTCCCAGGCCCCCTCAGGGCCGGAGGCTGGCTGGGCAGCGGGCTGGGTTCCTAGCCAGTGGCCCAACGCCCCACCCGTTAGAGCTGTTTTGTGCTGAACAAAGCCTGGCCCGCCGGCAGCTCACCTCACACTGCTGCTCTATTAAAATCCCGAGGTTGGTGCCTGTTAGTCACTCCCTTTGCTGACTCAGAGGCCAGAGAGGGAGGCAAACCAAACCTCTTTCTAAGCAGGAAGGGGGTTCCCGAGGGGCCTGAGCGGAGAGGCCCCCAACCCCTGGCCAGCATGGCACTAACAAGACGCTGGGCTCCCAGGCTCACAAGCACGAGGAGCTGCTGGCGCCCAGAGGGCGAGCTGGGAGGTGGCCAGTGGCCGGGGGCTCCCTGCCTGCAGCCCTAACGGGTTTATGTTAGAAACCAAAGACCCAATGAAACGGTGTTGTAAGTAGGTGCTCACTAGGAGGCTGGGAGAGAGCAAAAAGCCCATTTCCCTTCCTCCTCAGACACATCCTTGAACCTCAACTCCTTTCTCTCTTTTTCCCGATGGCGCTGCTATGGGTTAACCTGTAAGTGATACCGTGTTATTCACTCATCTTCAACTATGAAGTTTGGCTTTTCTTTTTAAACAGAAGAGCAAGCCATCCCTCCCCCGGCAAACTCATCCCTCGGGGCCCAGCCTGCTGCGGGCAGACCTGCTCGGATGGTCCGCTCCGGAGAGCGGGGCCTGGGCGCCAGCTGCTGTGGTTCCTGCAGGCACCAGGCTCGGTCGAGGTCGGTACGGCTCTGCGTGGAAGTGAGTTCTTTTCCGTGAACATTTAATTTTTAACACAAAGGGAAAGGCTGGCTTGAGAGCATTCGTGGGCCGTCCATTCCCACTCGAGAGCAGAAGTCCATCTGAAACCGGGGCCAGGCCTTAGCTCACAGGGCAGGCGGGTACAGATCCAGCGACTCGTCGGGAAGCCATCGTCCTGGCCCAGCTGGAGGGTGGGGGGAGGGCCTGTGTTCTAGTGTCGACCTGCCTGCTGGTCTGGGGGGTCTGAGACAGAGGGTACAGACCACAGGGAGGATGGGGGGCCAGTAGCATCCCCTCCGGGGGTCAGCGCGGTGCTCCAGCCCCAGACGGCAGACGCGCTTCTCACAGAGAAACAAGTTTCAGGACCTGACTTGTAGTCGGCGGTGCCCACCGGCCCTGACAGGTTAACGGAACTAAGTGCCTGAACTGGCTTCAGGGGCAGGTACTCCAGCCCCCTGGAGCGTTGGCTGTGGGAGGTATGTTTTTAATTAAAGTGACACTAACACGAGATGATGCTAATCCCGGCTGGACTATGCTTCCTAAGGCTCCATCGCCCGGGGAACTGGAACGCTGTGCCCTTTGCTTTACGTTTTGCAACACAAATCAGTGCGCAGGGCCCCCCCAGTTCAGAGACGTTCCTCCCGCGGACTCCCCTTTTCCCGAGGGTGCTCACCCCAAGCCCACTTCAGGGGTCAGCCAGTGGGGCGCGAGGAAGGTCGGCTCAGGCACTCGACTGCCCCCCTCGCCCCGTCGAGCCTTCCGAAGGGCAAGGCACAGTGTTTTGCCCAGAGCAGCTGACGGGCGCCGCGGCTCTCACAGCGATGTCCGCCAGGCGTGTTGCTAATACGGGGCCACACACATCCCGGGAAGTGGAAGCAGCGGGAGATTCTGTGTGTGATGAGGTTCTTCTGTATTTCCTTCCTGGTTTCCTGCAGTGAATGTGTGTTGCATTTCCAACCAGAAGTGTCGTTTTCAAAATGAAATTTAACAGAAATAGGAACCACCCTCTGATCCTCTCCCGTGCCACCGTTTTTGTGTGATTTTGTGATTTTCTCCGAATCCCTGTTCCGGTGAGGGCCGTGGGCAGGTGGACACGGAGGCGACCTCGGAAGCCTGGCGGTGGTCAGCAGGCTGGTGGCAGCCGTGGGGCCTCGGGCGATGCCGCAGGACGGTGGGTGGTCGGTCTGGAGTGAAAGCAGGACCCCCGGCAGCCTCCCGTGTCCGCGCTGCTCCCCTATTCACTCGGCCCCCACTGTGCCCGGAGGCACCGAGGACATTGCTAACAGGTGGTGTTTCTCCGCCTGCCAGGGGTGGCCGCGCCATAACTGGTCACCGTGTGTGAGCGGAGGTCACAAGGCTCAGGGTGACCGGCCCTTCCCGTCTGCCTGACGAGGTCCCGCGTCCTGGGAGACTCCCTAAATTCAGTTGTGCGGTACCCAGTGTAGACCTGCCTGCTGGGCGGGTGAGGCTGAGAGACGGTACAGACCACAGGGAGGATGGGGTGACGCCGTGTGTAAGGATTGCCTTTTTCTCAGTGCGGAATGACCTCTGACCAGGGCAAGCGACGAACTCCCTGACCTCAGGTACCGCCACCTCATGAGGTGGGACTATTGCTGCCCACGGCCCAGCACACGCGTGTGGTAAACGTGCGAGAGAGTCGCCCCTTAAGGACTGCGGCTCCTCCTGTTTGCCCCCACGCCCAGCAGCGAGCATCTTCCTGCCTGTGCCGTGCCCAGAATCCTTTGCCTGCTGTGGCAGGGGTGCATTGGCGCCGGGAGAGCCAGGCGTTGTCTAGGTACCCAGGCCCCAGCAGCTCTGGGCCGGGAGGGCCAGCTCCTGAGAGCCGATGGGGCTGGAATGCATGGCGGTCTGCCCGGCCGGTGCGGCGGGTGGTGGAGTGTCATCCCGGGCCCCGAACGGTCACCGGGCTATCCCAGACAGGGCACATGCCCAGGGTGTGGGTTCAGTCCCCAGTCAGGGCACATACGGAGGCAACCGATCAACGTTTCTCTCCCTCTCCCTTCCTCTCTAAAACCAATAAAAACAGATTAAAAACCAAAAAGCATACGTTTTTGGCACCCCAGCCGGCGTGGCTCAGTGGTTCAGTATTGACCTATGCCTGCTCAGGCCACATGCCTGGCTTGCGGGCTCCATCCTCGGGGTGGGGCGTGCAGGAGGCAGCCCCTCCGATTCTCATCATTGACGTTTCTCTCCCGCTCCTTTCTCATCTGAAATCAGTGAAAATATATTTTTTGAAAAAAAAGACGCATGAAGCAAAAGTGGTCTCGGAACCTGGTTCATAAGCACGGGGGGTGGGGGGAGGGCTACCTCGAAATCAGAGTCCGCCCAAGGACAGGAAGCCAGATGCTGGAGGAAACTGAGGCCGGGCGGCGCCACTGAGTCCCGGGCTGCCCTCCCCCGGTCCCGCAGGCACGGCCATAAATCTGTCGGTGCGGAGCCACGTGGCGCTGGGTTTCCTGTTCTCTGCCATCGAGGCCTCTCGCTGAGCCGGCGCTGAGCTGGCAGGTCCTCTGAGTCATAAACTCCTGGATGAATACCCTCCAGCAGCGGCTCTCGCTTCAGCCTGCGTCAGACGCTCCTGGAGGCTCGGGGCACCCCCAGGGTCTGAGTGAGGCCTGGGTGGCCCCCCCAAACCTGCACTTCTGACAAGTCCCCAGGTTATGCGATGACCTGGGGCCACCCTGAGGGCCACCTGGAGAGGGCGCTGCAGGATGCCTGCACACGGGTTTGTCTTAGAGTCCGTCAGCCTGGGGATGAATGGAGTGCGCTTGTTCACGCTATAGAACGCTCGCACTGTAAAGCACTGGAAACGAATGCAGTGCCCCATCACACACTATGCACCCCCCCCCCAAAACACTCAGCGTCAGAAGCCGGACAGACACCATTTACAGTGGAATCCCAACCATACACCTTGGGAAGCAGGTGAAATCAAACGTAAACTCTAAGGAAAAGCAAGAAAACAGCACAAGCCCTGGCCGGTGTGGCTCAGTGGGTAGAGTGTCAGCCCTCGGACTGAAGGGTCCCAGGTTCACTTCCGGTCAAGGGCACAGACCTAGGTTGCAGCCTTGACCCTCAGTACAGTCGGGAGACTAATCAATGTCTCTCTCACATTGGGTTTTCTCTGCCTCTCCCCCTCCTTTCCACTCTAAGGATCAAGGGGGAATATGCTCGGGTGAGGATTAACAACAAAAGAAGGAAACAGCACAGAAGTTGGCGTCAGTTTCCTCCAGGGGAAAGGGAGAGGGACGTGAGCAGGGAGGTGTGGTCCCTGTGGGGTTAGGGCCTCTGGGCGCCAAACCCACCCTACAATCCAGCGCTATGCTGTCGGCTGGGACTTCGGAGGTGCCAGTAGGTGGCGCTAGACCAACCCTGCGAGGCCGGGAGCGGACTGGGGCTCTCCAGGCTT
>NW_006292094.1:5494736-5496211 GCF_000327345.1 Myotis davidii | reverse complement strand
CACGTTCCTGTGAGCTCTTCCAGCCCACTCTCCCCCTGCGTCTGACAGCTGCTTTCCTGACAGAAACAGCTCACGTCCCCTCCATCCCCGCCCAGCCAGCCCCGTCCTGCCCACTGGTGTTCCTGTTGCTATGGCTCCACTCCGTCCCCCCCAGCCCCGGGGTGCGTATCCACCTCATTTACTTGCTGCCCCTACAGTTACCAGCTAACAGCTCGCTCTCAGTTCTTTCTGTTACATACGCTGGCGCGTCCGGCCGGCGTGGCTCAGTGGTTGAGCGTCAACCTATGAACCAGGAGGTCACGGTTGGGTTCCCGGTCGGGGCACAGCCCTGGTTGCTGGCTCCATCCCCCGTGTGGGGCGGGCAGAGGCGGCCGATGGATGATTCTCTCTCATCATTGATGTTCCTCTCTCTCTCCCTCTCTCTCTGAAATCAATAAAAATATATTAAAAAATAAAAGCAGGGCTGAGCGGGAGTTCCCCGGGAAATCGTCAGCGCTCCACACGGGAGGCGATGGCATCCACTGAAGACAGCGGGAGACACTGCCCTTGGACCTCGGAACTACGGGGAGTGGGCGGGGGTGGGGGGGCGCCTCTCTCTCCTGCTCTAGTGTGTGTCCGCACAGCCCTGTCTCGAAGAGGGAGAAAGGGGGAAGCGTCCGGAATCTGTGTCCTTGGGAGGAAATGGGATTTGAGAAAGGCAGCCCGCCTCACGCTGCATGAGGGTGTGGTTTCCTGCGCACACGGGGCCGGGGTCATGGATCGGCTGCCTCCCGCGCGCCCCAAACTAGGGATGGAGCCTGCAACCCAGACATGTGCCCTGACCTGGAATTGAACCCTGACCTCCTGGTTCATAGGTCGACGCTCAACCCCTGAGCCAAGCTGGCAGGGCTCCCCTTGTTTTTTACAGGGGGAAGGAGGGAGGAGAGAGAATGAGAGCGAGAGAGAGGGAGGGAGGAACATGGATGTGAGAGAGGCACACCGATGGGTTGTCTCCCACGTGCATCTCGAGTAGGGGCAGGGACCGAGCCTGCGGCCCAGGTGCGTGTCCTTGACGGAGAATCACAGCTGAGGCCCGTTGGTGCGCAGGATGACACTTGCACCGCTGAGCCAGGGCGGCCAGGGCACCTCCCTCTCTTCATGCTTCTTATTTCCATAAAGGGCGGGCAGCTGGCCGGTGAGACGAAGTGGGTCGCATACCAGCTTCCTGGATGTGAACTCCTGCCAGCAAGCGTTCGCCGAGCGAGCCAGTGGCATGCAGTGCAGCCCAAAGGCTCTTCAGGATGCACCCGGGGGATGGTAACTGACCCTGAGAAGAGCACCCACACATACAAATAAACAAGCACAAGAACCGGATCCCTGACCCTCCCAGGGCCGGGGCTGTGGCCGGCCCCATTCGGAAGGAGCCAGGCTGGACGGGGCAGGAGCCTGGGCCTGCCCTGCCTGTGGCTGCCTGTCACTCCCCACCGACCGCCCCC
>NW_006292094.1:5487575-5494702 GCF_000327345.1 Myotis davidii | reverse complement strand
CACACTTGCAGCTTCATTAGCCACCAAGATCGACACCATCGAGGGCGGATGGTTCTCTCTAGGGTGCCAGGCACCATCCTTGTTCCAGTGAGGGCCGTGGGCAGGTGGACACGGAGGCGACCTCGGAAGCCTGGCGGTGGTCAGCAGGCTGGTGGCAGCCGTGGGACCTCGGGCGATGCTGCAGGACGGTGGGTGGTCGGTCTGGAGTGAAGGGCAGGACCCCCGGCAGCCTCCTGTGTCCATGCTGCTCCCCCCATTCACTCAGCCCCCACTGTGCCCGGGAGGCGCTGAGCCGACAGAGGACATTGCTAACATATTTCTCCGCCCTCCTTGAGCCAGGGGTGGCCGCGCCATAACTGGTCACCATGTGTGAGCGGAGGTCGCAAGGCTTAGGGCAGTGATGGTAAACCTATGACACGCGTGTCAGAGGTTTCACGCGAACTCATTTTTTTGGTTGATTTTTCTTTGTTAAATGGCATTTAAATATATAAAATATCAAAAATATAAGTCTTTGTTTTACTATGGTTGCAAATATCAAAAAATTTCTATATGTGACACGGCACCAGAATTAAGTTAGGGTTTTTCAAAATGCTGACACGCCGAGCTCACAAGGTTCGCCGTCACTGGCTTAGGGGGACCGGCCCTTCCCGTTCGCCTGGACTTCCTGGGGCTGAGCCATGGACGTCCTGCGTCCCGGGACACTCCTTAGTCCCCAACAAACTGGGACGCCTGGCCACGCTGGGAGAGGGCCCCCGGACAGGGCGTACGCAGCTGGCCAGCGGCATTTCCCTTCGCTGCCCCTCGGGCTGTCGGGCTGTGGGCTCAGTGTGAGAGGTGCCCATGAGCAAGCAGGAGACAAGAGCCTCCAGCGTGTTTTTTTAAAATATGTTTTATTGATGTCAGAGAGGAAGGGAGAGGGAGAGAGACAGAAGCATCAATGATGAGAGAGAACCATGGATCGGCTGCCTCCGGCACACCCCACACTGGGGATCAAGCCCACAACCAGGGCATGTGCCCCAACCCGGGAATCCAACCATGACCTCCTGGTTCATAGGTCAACGCTCAACCCCTGAGCCACATGGGCCGGGCTGGAGGTACTTTTCTAACTTAGGTTTTGGTTATAAGTTTAGGTTGAACCTTGCGACCTCCGTGACCTTTGACCACGTTTGACCATCTGTGAGCGGCAGTGGGCGGAGCCAGCACAACACCAAGTATCCGAGGTGAGGTCTTGCTCACCCCAAGCCCTTCACTCACACGACGCGGTAAGTGCTCGGTAGACGTGGACTCACGTAGATGATGACACAGCAAACGGCAAAGAGGAGCTGGGCCTGGGCAGGGACCTGCCCCTGGGCGGGTCTGGCTAATGTTTCACCAGCAGCTTCCGTGAGCTCAGACCAGACACCGAGCAGCCTAACGTCCATCGCAGCTGCCGAACCAGGAGAGCAAGTCTCTAACCACCTTCAGAAAATCAAAGTCACCAAAGCCAGGCCTTGTGACTGTGAACCACCAAGACACGCTCCTTGACCGTACGGGCAGGATGCTTCCTGCACGGGGGTTTGTGCTCCGTCCTCCCTGTCCGTGTTTCTGGAAGTGGCCGGCCTCGTGCGCCCTGCTTTCAGGGGAGCTGGGGCTGCAGGCCTGAAAGCATACGTTTTCTGTGAGGGGGCTGCCCCAGGCCCCTGAGAGGGAAAGGGGTGGCCCAGGCAGCCCCCACATGCCTTCTCCATGGTTTTCCCTTTTCCACCACTTTCTCATGCACAGAACGAGGCAGCACTGGGCTCACCCGTCCTGTGTTTGTCAGCAGTCCATCCCCTGGTGCTGCTGGGAGTTCTGGCCCGGCCGGCGGGGCTCAGTCACTGAGCGTCAGCCTATGAGCCAGGAGGTCACAGTTCAATTCCCCGTCAGGACACAGGCCCCAGTTTCGGGCCCAATCCCCCGTAGGCGGCATGCAGGAGGCAGCCGATCCATGATTCTCTCTCATCATAGATGTTTCTATCTCTCCTTTCCCTTCCTCTCTGAAATCAATAAAAATATATTTAAACAAAATAAAATGTATATTTTTTTAAAAAAAATAAGCGAGTGCTTGACTATGTGACTGTAACTCAGCTTTTTAAAATCAGTCCAACTAACGGATAGACACGTGGATTGCTTCCCGTCTGGGTTTTGTGAATGAGTCTGCTGCCCACACGCACGGACATGTCTTGGACGTGTGTTTTCATGTCTCTTGAGCAGACTCCTAGAGGTGCGATTGCTGGATCACACACTCAGGAAGTCGAACTCGAAGAAATTCCTAGACTGTTTTCCCGAGCGAGGACTGACTAGATGGACACAGGGAATTGGGGGTGATGGGATATTCTAAATTATTCTAATTAGTAATGACTCTAAAGCTAGATGGTGGCGATCACTGGGCAGCTGTATAGACCTATGAGGCCTGTAGTACACTAGCATCGTGTGAATGTTACGGTATGTAAGCTGTCCCTCAGTAAAGTTGTTAAAAATATCTAAACACTGGCCAGAAACCTGATCCTATCAGGGCCTGGTTGGGGTTCTCTTGCAGGGGTGACACTGGGGCTGTGTTCTTGTCAAAGCTTTTCCCCTGGGGTGCACCCTGAGTGGTGGGAGCAGGGAGCGGGCCTGAGATGCGCTTCTCGGGGACCCTGACCACACGGCCATCGCTCCAGCGGGAGGTGGGAGCACGAGGCTGCTTTTCAGTCTGTCTCCTCTCGTGTACGTGTCCACGCTCTCCGTGATGTGAAGCGGGAAAAGGCAGAACTGGGGTCCTCGCTGGTGCCCGGGGGGATCCGGCTGGACCGGGACCGCGGCCTCCGCTGTTCTGCCTGCCCGCCTCCCTCCCACCCGTCCACGGCCAGGCCTCTGCAGTGGCTTCCTGGCTGCAAACCTGGGCCGTGGCCTGGGCAGAGCCCCCGCGAAGCCCACCGCTGCTCTCTCCGGGGACACCAGCCTCGTGGAGAGAGGGCACAGAGGGGAACGCTAGGGCTGATGATTCGGGGTGGGGGGCACCGCGCCACCGCCCTGGGGTTTTCGGCTGGATCTGTGGGCAGCGCTCTGCAACCTGAGCCTCATGCCCACACATCCCCACACAGGGGGCCAGTGTTGGTCCCCCTGGTGCCCGCACATCCCCGCGTAGGGGGCCAGTGTCGGTCCCCGTGGCGGAGGCAGCGCAGGTCAGGGTGGTGTGCGCCCCGCCCCCTTGGGCTGGTGCAGCTACAGGCCCGGCGACCTTGGCCGTGACACCCCCACAGGCCAAGTGCCGGCTGGAAGGGGCAGGGCGCACAGGAGGCCGAGGCTGCACCATGCACACGAAGTGCCACCCTGACGACAGGAACAGCTGCTGGGCCAGGACAGTCCCCTCGCCTCAGACACTCAGGAGGCGGGGTCTGGAGGCCGCGAGGACGAATGGGGTGTTGGGGGAGGGCCGACACATCTGTGTTCCACCCCCAGGAGCGCCCCCAGGTTTTCAGGGTAAAGACCAGAGAAACAGTCCCCCAGCCTCCCCCAGGGAGGGAGCAGCTTCCTGCAGTGCGTCCAGCGCGCCTGCCCTGTGCCAGCCGCCCGCCCCGCTGAGCAGCCTGTGGGTTCCATGGGGGGCCTCGGGCTACGGTCCTGCGTTCCTTACCCCACGGCTGTTCTCACAAAACTCCGCCTCTGGAGGGGACATGAGCCAGCTGTGTCCAAGGCCCCATCGTCGCTCCTGAGCCCCATCAGCCGCAGCCAGTTTGCAGCCGAGGCAACAGGCCCAGCGAGGCCACACCGCTGGGACCCGTGCAGCTGGCTGGGCCCCTTCCACTGCACCGCATTCTGTTTTGACGGGCCCTCCGGGCTCAGAGAACCTTCCAGAAGACACAGCCCCGCCAACATCGTGGCGTGACCTCACAAGAGACCCGGAGCCAGAAGCACCAGCTGTCATCCTGAGGCGCCGTCTCACGCTGCACGCCGGCTGCCCGAAGCCGCTCCGTCGTGGAGCCATTTGTCACCAGCAACAGAGGAGTAACACACGGGCCGTCTTTTAAAAAATAGTAATTTTTTAAAAATGTTTTAATTGATTTCAAAGAGGGAGAGGGAGAGAGAGAAACATCAATGATGGGAGAGAATCATGGATTGGCTGCCTCCTGCACGCCCCCTACTGGGGATGGAGCCCGCAACCTGGGCCTGTGCCCTGACCGGGAATCGAACCGGACCTCGTGGTTCATGGGTCCATGCTCAACCACTGAGCCACGCTTTGTTGGTGGATCATTCTGCCCGGGGCAGCCCCCACCCGCTCCACGCTCGGCGACAGGTTTCCATGGCGGCGAAGACTTCCCTGGCGTGGCACTGAGCTCTGATGGAGCTCTGATGGCAGAGGCCGGAGGCTGGGAAGGAAGAACAAGTCGCCTGTCCCAGAGCCCAGGGCCAGGGTCCACCCCTCCCAGGTGCCCGGGGTCTCGAAGGGTCAGGAAGTGCTTCTGCAGGATCATCCTGCCTGCCTGCCTGCCTGTCCTTGGCAGCGGCGACATGCAGGCCTCTCGGGAATGGCCCCAGGTCCCGTCCCTGTGCCGTGTGGAGCCCTGAGGACCCAGCAGGGAGGGGACACAGGAAGGACCTGAGGAGGCAGCAGCAGCAGCAGGAAGTGACGCTGTGACAGGAAAAGGAAGCTCGTTGGTCAAAGACAGGGCGTCCCCAAAAATGTGCACACACTGTGACAGCAGGGGACTCAGTTTTGAAAATGAGGTCGACTTTCATGGACGCCGCCAGTACAGTTACTCAGCGTGTATGCGTACATTCTTGGGGACACCCTGAATTTCTGAGCTCTCGGTCCTCACGGTGCTCCGTGCGTGGACGCCCGTGTGCGTGGACCAGAGGCTCTCAGATATGGGGCTCCCCTCCTGGACCCCCACACTCAGCCAGGACCGGGCTGCGGGTTTCCAGGAGGATCCTGTCCGCTGGGCCCTCCCCGCCGCCTTGCACGTCCCCACCAGGAATGAGCGTCCAGGCGCGGCCCTCGGGCTCACTGCAGGGGTGACCCAGGCAGCGCTTCTTGGTGGCCCTGGCTGCCCGGGGTGACTCCCTGGCTCGGGCAGATGAGGGAGGAGAGGCAGAGGCGGCCACACGGGCTGCAGACCCAGCACCAAAAGGTGGCTCACGCCGCTGGGGAACGGGGGTCTAACTTCGTCCCCTTTTAACTAGAGGAGAATGTAGCTGGTGGCCTCTGAGTCGTGCCGCACGGTTCTTAATACTTGTTTTGGGTCTAGCACAAGCGAGAGATTTTTTAAAGACTTTTAAATGAAGGTTGCTTTACAGAGAGCAAAATTCACTGCTGTTCGCGAACACTTCTGCTGCTCTTGACAAATACGGGGAGTCCCATAGGCGCCACCACGGTCACCCTCCAAAAACATTCCCCACGTGTCACGTGGCCAGCCTCTCTCCCCCCCAGCCCCCCAGCCCTGGCAAACCGCTTATCTGTCTCTGTCTGTCTCTGTCGTTTGGCTTTTTCTAGGATGTCCCACAGCGAAAGCATTTGGGGTCACCCATGTGTGATGCTGTGTGTGGGTATCCCTTTTCCTGGCTGTATAGTATTCCACCCTGTGGTTGTGCCGGAGCCTGCTCTCCATTCCTCTGCCGAAGCACATGTGGATGATCAGGCTGTTTCCAGTTTGGGGCGATACATAAATAAACCCGCTGCAAGCATCTGTGTACAGGGCTCTGTGTTGACACACTTTTCAGTTCAGTTGGGAAAACTCCTATTGATAGGACTGCAGGTCACATGGTAAGTCCGTTGAACTTCGTAAGAAATTACTCAAATGTTTCCAAGATGCTGGGACCACCTTCCAGCACCCGGGGAGGGTCACTCGGCGCCTCCAACCCGCCCCCTGACCATTAATGGCGCGGGGATGCTTTCCATGCGCTTGTCTGTCATGTGTGTCTCTGGTGAAGGATCTGCGCACAGTCTGGCTTTTTTCATGGACGGTTTCTCCAGGCGGCTCCTCGCTCCTTTTGAACGGGCCTTCATGGCATCTCCCAGGACAGCCCGTCGCGGGGCGCCTTGGGGTTAATGTCCCTCTCGCTTCTGCGGCAGCTTCACAGGCCCCGTCGGGGTAGGAGCCCGGAGAGGAGGCTCCCCTTGCCCGCTTTTCCGCTCCAGTTCGGAGCCTGGGAAGCAGCGCCAGCACGCTCTCGGCCTGCGGAGTGGGAGGATTCCGCTTCTCAGGCCCTCGCTCTTTACCGCCTGTTGCTGCCCCCTCCCCGCCCTCTCTGTTGGAGCTGTCACTGTCGCCTCATGGCTGCTTGGGAGAAAGGACTGGCGAAGGGTCCCGTGGGTGTCAGCCCTGAGAGCACCTGGGTGCTCCTGGGGAGAAGAACCATGGAGGCCGGTCATTTGGGCAGAAATCTTTCCACTCCTACTGAGTTAGGCCCGAGGGCCTGGAAGCACGCAGGGACCGGGCGATGCCCACACCGGCCAGTTCCGTGTTGGCAGCTCCCTCTCTCAGGCGTCCTGCGCGCCCCCCGGATACTCGATGGAGCTGGTGGTTGGTAAAGGGGTGGCTCCAGAAAGAAACACGGGGCCCCAGGGGTCGCAGGCACCGTTAGGCCACCATCATCTACAGCGGGACACCCTCACGTGGGCGCCGCTGCCCGTCCCCCCTTTAGGGCGCAGGACGGGGTGGTTCCGGCCCAGGAAACAGCTGAGGCCCCTGGTTCCAGGACCCAAACTTTCCAGTTAGACATTTGGGGGGCAGGCGGGTTTCCCTCCCCCTCCACCAGGACGGAGGAACGGGCCGCCTACAGCCCGGGCAGTGGACGAGGGGGTAGCCCTGGGGCAGGCGCTGGCTTACATTGAGTATAATGATATAAATATTAACAAAATGAAGTACTTTTATCATTCTAAGAATGATTTTTATCTAGAAATTCTGCATTTTAACTTAATGTCAGTATAGGTTAAGTGCATACTTTTAAATCTATCCAAGATAATGCTCATGACACCATCCCAACCAATGTGATAGCTGACTGTATTTCCATGTTTTCTAATACTGCCTCTTATTTCACAAGTTGCCTGTCCCTTATAATTCTATTTTGACAAAAAATGTTTTGATTAATGGAAGGGTTCTGGTACATTATAATATTTCTCCCCT
>NW_006292094.1:5482587-5486852 GCF_000327345.1 Myotis davidii | reverse complement strand
TGGAGCTTTGGCCACATCCCGGTGTTCCTCCCACTCCTCGCGCGCTTCCCCCGCTTCCGGTTCCCACGCGCGCGTTTCTGCCCCCGGGAGCCTGCCCTCCCGAGATCGGGGAAAGCCATTTAACTGGCTACTCATTTCCTCTTCGGCACTTTCTTTTTCGGGCGGAGTCACTGCCTTTCACTCCGCGGCGTTTGTCTTCCTCCTGTTGCTTCATTCCCAGGGTCTGGCTGCGATCGCTCCGTTACCAGTCCCGCGTTCGTACGTCGGGGGACTTTTTGCTGGTAGTTTCCAGGGCCAGACCCGCGCGGTAAACGTCTCCTTCCCAGGGGCTGGGCATGTTTGCTTGTAAATATGCTGTTGAATAATCTGCAGGTGGCAACATCAACAGTGACTCACTGCATTTTGCAAACATGAAAGGCATGCGTTTCGGAAAGCCAGGGCCGGGTGAATGGTTGGCCTTGTTCCTGCCGTGCTGGTAATCACTCCGGGCCTATCTCTCCGGGAACCGGTAGGCCTGCCCCATCCCGGGCCATTAAATGCATTTCGGGGCAGCCACGCCTGTGGGAACGCCAGGTAAGCCGTGCTCCGCCCTCCCCTGCGGCTCCGGGAGGCTGTTGCTGTGACTCAGGCTCCGTGAGGGCCGGAACCCAGCGGTCCTGTTTCCAGGTACCTGCCTGGCAGTGGGGTAGGCACACACCTCGCCGGGGCCTCCCCGCCTCTGAAAGGCACCGGGTTTCCTCTAACTCAGGGTAGGACATTGTAGCCCTGGAAGCAGACACGACCACGTCTGGGTCTGTGAGGTGGGCTAGGTGTTCACCGTACTCTGCAGGCTGCACCCCAGGAGCCTGGCTTCTCAGGGGGCACATCCCAGGGCCCCTGGGCAGGGGTCACTGGGCCCACACCCCTCCGGCCTGTGGCGGGCTGCTTGCCGGCGATCCTGTAGGCAGGGTGGGAAATGGACCAGAGCTGGAGCCTGGGGAAGGAGAGCCCTGAAGGGGGTGCCTGTGCTGCCTCCTGGGAAGGGCTGTTTGCTTCTAAGCGTCAGCGCCTGTTGGCAAGTGCGCCCGCGTCTGAGCCTGCTCTCCTCTCCCAGGAAACCTACCCCCAGTGGCGCTTGTACTGTGGCGGTCGGACTTGTCTTCCGAGTTGAGGCCAGGCCTGTGCGTGGAGGGCCATCAGGGGGTGTTCGCGACGTGAGCGCAGGGCAGCTGAGGTGGACATTTTCTCCCTGGAACGGGAGGTTCAGGACTGTCCACGCACGGCCCCTCGGCCTGCCGCACAGCTTTGCCGTGAATGTCTGACGTCATGAATGTCTTCACCGCGGGGTGGAGTCCTGACTGTCTGGGAACTGCGTTCACTGCTCTTGGGCCCAGTGGGCTGCGGTCACGTGAGACTTGGGCTCTTCTGTTTGCATTGTGGGGCCACACGCGCACACATCCCCTCCACACACATACGCACACATACATACACCACACACACACACATACACATACACACACAGCCACACACAAACAAGAGAGGTACTTTAAAACAGGGATTTATGAACAACTACATCCTTTTAAACAAACACTGTGCTTTGGAATCAGAACATTAGTGGGGATTATGAGTAATGGTACCCTTTCTTACTCAGTAATAGCAATTGAGGGGCGGGGAGAGAGAGTAAAGTTTCTACCGAAATGCTTTTGACTCAACAGAAGATATAATTAGTCAAGGACAGAAGTGGAGAATAGCAGGGATCTATGGCCTCTAGTCTCTTGCTCATTTCGCTTTATCATTCTTGCTTCTACACTGGAGCCATTCCAATATCACATCTACAGGAAACAGACAATGACAAAATACGTAGATAATTCTTGAATACAAATGATTCTGTACACACACACATACATACACACATACACACACACACAGAGAGACATACATACACACACACAAAGACACACACACACACATACACGCACCCCGCCCCGGCTGCAGCAACTGTCCTGTTCAGGCCAAACTCGGTTTATCTCTGCCCCCACTCATCTTTGTTCCCGCCCTCAGTTATTTGGAAGCAAATCACTAGTGTCGGATTGCCCTGCCTGTAAAGACTTCAATGAAAGATAAAGATTCTTTTCTTAAAACCTAACCACAGTGTCGCTATCGCCCCTAAAAAGCTAATAATGATTTCTTCCTGTCACCAGACGCCCAGGCAGTGTTTGGGTTCCCCTTCCTGCCGCGGAATTTTTCTAAGTGTTTGGGTCGGGGGCGCACTCCGATCGGTTGGGGTCCGGGATCCGTTCGCGCCATCTCCTGCTTTCTCTCGCTGAGGAGCGAGGTCGCGTCCTGTAGGTTTCCCACGTTACAGATTGGGCTCCTGGGGGCCCGTTTGCATGTCCTTCCCCGTCCTTCCTGTGTATTGGTTGTTGGCCCTGGAGGCTTGGTCAGACTGGCATTGGACCTTTGGGGCCAGAACTGCCTCCTAGGAGTGGGTGGTGTGTCTGTGAGGAAGCCATTGCCGAGGTCGGCCACGTCTGGTCACCGGTGGTGTACTCCTCGAGGCTCCGCTCTGCTGTGCTGGCCCTGCCCCCTGGCAGCACGCGGTGACCGACATGTCACGGATCACGGCCTCTGCACATGGACGGTGATGGACAGTCACTCATGGTAACCACCGAAGCATGTTGCTACATAAATGTTACTGCGTAAACGAAAACGTACAGAACGTAGTTTCTCGTTGCTATTCCAACGGGTCATTGGAAGAAGATCAAATTAGTCACTGACCGTTGGACAAGGAGTTGTTAGAGCGAAATTAATTGGAAAGTGTCCTGGACTTCATGAGGACGGCGGGTTAGCCCAGTGCCCAGCATCCCAGGGGACAGCAAGTGTGTCCCTCCCTCCCTCCCAATCCTTCCTGACGCTGTAGAGTCTCGTGTAGACCCATGTCACGGCCCTGGGCGGTGGCTGGTCCAGGACTGGGCTTGTGTGCCCAGTTGGGTTTGCACTTGGACAAGAGAGGGTGTGGAGAAAAGAGCTGTGATGAGGGGGGAGGCTGGTCTGCCATGACGTGTTGTGACGTGTGCGGACGTGTGGAGCAGGTAGGGCCACAGAAACCACAAGGGAGATGGGCTCTCAGGTGGGGCCCCTTCTGACCGGAGAGGAAGAGGTTGAGCCAGAAGAGCCTTCCCTGAAGGAAGACATGTTCGGGGGGGCGGCGTGTCCAGGGGGGCGGCATGTCCAGACAGGTGGCTGTTGGGTAGAGGAGATGGTTTGAGGCTGCAGAACGGAGAGGCTGGTGCTGTGCCCTGACAGCTGGGCCAAGACATGAAATGGCCCTGGCCAGTGGCTCAGTGGGTTGGAGCATCATCCTGGTTTGATCCCCCGTTGGGGCCTGTATGGGAGGCAGCCCTCTGATATCTCTCTCTCTCTCTCTCTCTCTCTCTCTCTCATCGATAAAAATGTATTCTCGGATGAGGAATTTTTTTTTTTTTTTGCACTGTCTTTTCTATAGGGTTTCTTGTTATTGTTGTTTTTGTTAATCCTCACCGGAGGATATTTTTCCATTGATTTTTAGAGATAGGAAAAGATAGGAACACCAATGTGAGAGAAACACACCAACTGGTTGCCTCCAGCAGGCACCCCGACCAGGTCCCGGGCCCGGGAGGAGCCTGCAACCGAGGTACGTGCCCTTGACCAGAATCGAGCCCGGGGCCCCTCGTTCCGCAGGCCTGCGCTCTGTCCTCTGAGCCAGATGGGGTAGGGCGATTTTTTAAAAACATACGAAATGTGGCACTCTCTCTAGATAACAGCTTTTTTCTGGTTTTCTTGCCGGTTAGCAATTCTGGTATCATAAACATTTGCTCAGTCAGGCTGATGTCTTGCGCACACTTACTTCGGAAGCTTCCGGCCGTGCAGCTGGGGCCAGCCCGTCGCCTCGGGGGTTTGAGGACGGTGCCACTCTCTCCAGCGCGCAGTTCACCTGGAGATGGGGGCCTATCACCCCACAGGACATTTATGTCGCGTTTCAGAAGTCGCAGGGTGCTGTCTGTCGGGGTGTGTGTGGAGCTGGGTGCAGAGTGGGTTCATGGCACCCTTTGGCAGGGTGGGCGGCGCGGAGAGGGTGTGGGGGGCTCTGCCGTGTCCCCGTTTGCTGGGGTCCAACCCCAGCAGGTCCAGGGGTCCCCAAAGGTGTGGACGGAGTCGGCGAAGAAGAAATGACACGGAGACAGCATTCAGTTGATCAGCAGCCTTGCCAGGATCTCTAGCCACAATCTCCAGCCAAGTTCTGTGTC
>NW_006292094.1:5480731-5482012 GCF_000327345.1 Myotis davidii | reverse complement strand
GTTTTATTCCCTCCCTAACTTCAGGGGAAAATCTCTACCTTGGAAAACAACCTTTCTCGGAGAGGTGACCTTGGTTAAAACACATAGTGCCAAGAAGATGAGCAAACATATTAAGAACAGTATGCCATATATGCCAGGTCCCTTGAAACAGCAAGGATGGACCGGCTCCCAGCACCCGTTGGCGCTTCTGAGAGAGACACGGCGCGTGGCAGTGTGTGCGGGAGACCAGGATGGCCCCGGACGTGGACATGCAGCATGTACTCTGCTGTCCGCAAGTCTCGGTGTCGGGAAGGACTTGCTAGGTAGCAACCGGCTCCGCTGACTCAGCCCCTCGTTTCCATGACCACCTCCATCCCCAGCGCCTCAGGGCAGGAGGGGAGCCCCCTGGAAGCGGGCGTTGCTGCGGCTCCTCCTCCTGGAGCTCCTGGCCGCCTGGGCAGCTGCTCGGGGTTGGAGGGGGGACAGTGGGACCGTGGGAGCGACCTTGCGGTGCACAGAAGGGAGTGGGAAGGCATGCGGCTGTCGCCGAGTCCAACCGAGGTTGGGAGAGCAGTGTGTCCCTGGTTCGCTGGGGCGGCCCCGTGGTCGTGCCCTCGGGCCTCCCGTGCCCACTCTGGCCCGTGGACCACGTGGCTGTCCTTGGACGTGGTGGGATGAGCTGGGGGGTTGGTCGCAGACACTTCTCCTCCTCCTCACGTTGCTCCCGGTGGCCCCCCTAGAGGCGTCATGCCCAGCACCCCGCAGGGGGCGGGTGTTTCCCGGCTCTGACTAGGGCCCCTCTGCCGCCGTCACCTGGAACTGGCAGGCCACACCGGCTCCGTGTCCCCTCAGAGGACGCTCCTCCCGATGCCCGTGTGCAGCACATGGCTGCCCTGCCTCCTCGGGCCCGGCCTGGGCTCGGCAGGGCCCCGTGTTGCGAGGTAGATTGCGTCCCCGGCACACACCTATGTTTATTCCCGCAGCTCGCAAGGTGTTCGGCCGGACCCGGTTGTCCCCGAAGAGCTGGGCCGGTGTGGGTTTGTCTGCTGCTCTGTTAGAAAGTAGAACTGAGAGACTAGAGCGTGTACTCGCTATCCTGTTCAAGAACAGCAATGACTGTGCACCCCAACTTCAGAAATGGCTTCTTAGGAAAAGGAGCTGTTCCCGAACCAAAGTGTTTAGAAGGAGGTGTTCGCTTCCTGACAGTCTGTACGGCTGGCACCTCGTCACTGTGCTGTCCTGGGTAAGCGTGTGTGTGTGTGTGTGTGTGTGTGTGTGGAGATGGAGGGAGTCCTGCCCCAT
>NW_006292094.1:5479500-5479917 GCF_000327345.1 Myotis davidii | reverse complement strand
CCCGCTCGGTAAGCGTGTGCGGGGAGAGGGGGGGTCCCTCCTGGTGAGGAGATGGCATGCCCAGCGAGGAGCATGCGTGCACTTTGGGCCACGACGTCTCCTTTGATGCCTCCCCCGCTGGACAGCTGCTTCTTGCCAGCCGCCGCAGGGTGGGCCTAACCGGCACCAGTGAGTGACCCTGGACTGCCCCCTACAGGCCGCCGCTCGGTCTTGCGTTCCGAATACACCTTTTACCCGAAGGGCCAGGCCTTTCCATGTAGTTTAAGTTTTAAATTTGCTTTCAAAGCTGAGTGACCCCGTCCATGGAAGTGAGAAGTCACACAGTGGCTCCGCGTCCGGCTGAGGCTGGGTACTCTGTACGTCAGCCCCCGGCTGGTTCACGGGACTGCCCACCTGCCCATCACTTGCTATTCCCTG
>NW_006292094.1:5478681-5479419 GCF_000327345.1 Myotis davidii | reverse complement strand
GGGAGGCCCCCCCAGAAATGCTTGGGCGCCAGGTGACTGATGCCGTCACGGAGCCTCCTAGATGCTACCAGGAGCGACAGCTGGAAAGAGAGTCGGTGAAAACGAATTCCAAACCGATTTGGAAAGAACGTTCAAGTGAAACCTGATGGAGCTCATGACAGAGCAGCGGCCGGAGCCTGTGGACAGGAGAGCTGCCCAGAGCTGCTCCTCCCTCCACCCGGGGACTTCAGCGTCCGGCCGCTTGGCAGGTAGCTCCCCGCAGCCGGGAACAGTGACTCACCAGGCCGAGGCCGAGGAAAGCATCGCTGCTCCGGCCAGGCCACGGGGGACACGCGCTGCCGCAGCAGTGGCACTTTCTCTGCAGATCGTGGGGTGAGCAGATTCCCGGGCCTGCCCACCTGCATTAGCCAGCAGGTCCCGTGGAGAGTCGAGACCTCCCTGCGCGGTGGTGGGGCGCTCTCTGCGCGGCCCCGTCTCCATTAGCCTGGGCGTGTGTAGATGGACTGAAGAACCTAATTTTGTTTAGTTTTTCAGTTAATCTGGGTTTAAATAGCCACGGGTGCTGCTGCCTGTGGTGCCTGTGAAGAGGGGCACGCGTGTGGCCACCACCTTGGTTGGCCCCACTATCCCGGGCACAGATACTGTTTCTGCAGTTTCCTTCCCGGTGAGAGACTGAGTCGGGCCTGGGCCCTGGCTGACCCACGAGCTGGAGCTGCCTGCGGGCACGGGCGGGTTCAC
>NW_006292094.1:5459989-5460413 GCF_000327345.1 Myotis davidii | reverse complement strand
AAGGCTCTGCTGTGTGTGACTCTCTTCCCGAGCGGACAGGGAGCCGCGTGCTCCAGCTGCCCCAGCCCTCCAGGCTCGCCTGCTCCGGCTCCCAGCTGCTCTGGGTTTGGGGGCCGCATATCGGGCGTTTTGTCCGCCGGCTGGTGGGCGTGCTGTGGGAGCCGAGCATCCACGCGGTGAGCTGCGGGGAGGAGGCCTGTGAGCCGTGCGTGGTTCAGCCTCAGGCTGCGCGGGGGGAGGCCCCCCCAGAAATGCTTGGGCGCCAGGTGACTGATGCCGTCACGGAGCCTCCTAGATGCTACCAGGAGCGACAGCTGGAAAGAGAGTCGGTGAAAACGAATTCCAAACCGATTTGGAAAGAACGTTCAAGTGAAACCTGATGGAGCTCATGACAGAGCAGCGGCCGGAGCCTGTAGGAGAGCTG
>NW_006292094.1:5457937-5459781 GCF_000327345.1 Myotis davidii | reverse complement strand
TCCTGGAAGGCCTGTTGCTGGCCGGACTGATCAGCCCCTTGTTTCTGTCGCTCTGAGCGCAGGTCAGGTGGACTCACATCCCATGTGGCTCCACCGCCGAGTTCCGGGAGACGGCCCTGGGCAGCCGGGGGACGGTGTGCGGGGTGTGGGTGGCTGTGTGGGAGCCAGCTCCCTCGCAATGCGGTGCTTCTGTTCTTGCACATTTATAAAGGCCTTTTTAAGCCTGTGTGCGTGCTGGTGTGCCGGCCGTCCCACCGCCGTCTGCAGGGACACTGTTCGCACCGGTGGCCCTTCCCAGTGTGGCTGTCGCTGTCTGTGACTGTGAGTGGTGTCTGCCCCTCGGGAAGCTGACTCCTGCGAGGACACTGTCGGCTCTGGAGCCAGCGCAGTGCCTGGCGCTTAGAAGACTGCACGGCAGAGTGTTTGTGTGCGTGTCCAACCTCTGGCGGCAGCTGTTCTGGTGGAGAAGTGCCAGCACCAGCTCTAGCTCACGGGGAGTCCAGGAGAGCGTTTCTGTCCGTGTCCAAGGCACCTTTCACATGGGCATCAGGACCCACAGGCACCGGCTGGTGACACACACACACACGCACACACACACACACACACACACACACACACACCCAGGCTCCGTGGTGTCTGCCTGCACCAGGCCTGCAGCAGCGCACAGAGGGGCAGTGCTGGTGGGCAGATCCCGGAGTGGCAGCTCTCACTCCACTCACGTGCCAGCGGCCAGCGCTGGGTCCCGGCCACTCCAGGAGGGGCCACGTGCCCAGGGAGAAGGGGGAACGTCTGGTGAACAGCTTGCCAGCTCGGCCATGTTTAGATCCAGTCAGCAAACGACCGTCTGTGAGCCAAATGGTGCCAGCTTCTTGTTTTTATAAATAAAGTTTTATTGGAACACCGCCATGTTTACATGCTGTGTGGCTGCTTAATTGAGACACACCATGTGGCATAAAAACCCAAAATACTTACAGAAATGCTGTGCACACGCCCGATCTATACCCCCTTCTTCTTTTTTTTATATATTCTATTGATTTTTTTTTTTTTACAGAAAGGAAGGGAGAGGGATAGAGAGTTAGAAACATCGATGAGAGAGAAACATCCATCATCTGCCTCCTGCACACCCCCTACTGGGGATGTGCCAGCAACCAAGGTACATGCCCCTGACCGGAATCGAACCTGGGACCCTTCAGTCCGTAGGCTGACACTTTATCCACTGAGCCACACCGGTCAGGGCTGTACCCCCTTCTTTTATGTCGACACGTTGACTGGGAGTGACCAGGCCTTCGTGTTGCTCCTTTGTCTAGACCAGCGGTTCTCAGCCTGTGGACGCGATCCCTTTGGGGGTCGAACGACCCTTTCACAGGGGTCGCCTAAGACCATTGGAAAACATATATAATTACATATTGTTTTTGAGGGTCGCGGAGTTAGGAAGGTTGAGAACCACTGGTCTAGAGAGCCCTGTGTTTTACAGTGAGTTCTATTTGCCCTCGGTGGTCTCCATGTCGATTTGGGGGGTGGCTATATGAGGGGGTGTTCTCCGTTTCTGAAGGCTCAGTGCTCACATGCAGGAGAGATGGGCTGTGTGGGCTCATGTCTGTTTCATTCCTTTTTTTGTTGCGGGGGGTGGTCTGGGCTTTGTAATTCTAATTATTTTTTTAAACTTTACATTTTGAAAAGTTTTAAGCTCCTAAAAAAGTTGCAAGATGAGTGCAAATAGCTCCTATGCGTCCTCTGGGCTGGCCAGGTCCCCGGCCCCTCGCTGTGTGCCCGTGGCCCTGTGCTGTCTGTGTGTGTGACCGAGGGCGGGTCAGCCTCCCGCGCCCGCTCCTCGTCCTGCAGCA
>NW_006292094.1:5451187-5457889 GCF_000327345.1 Myotis davidii | reverse complement strand
GCCCCCGCCACTCTGTGCTCCCGCCTGACCCGCGGCCCAGGTCTGCCCGTCATCCCGACAGCACCCTGGGCCTGGCCGCCACCCAGACCCGCTCCTGCCCCGGCTCCTACCCCGCGCAGCTCCCCCGCGCCCGTTGTCTGGATTGGCCCGCACTTTCCAAAGGCAGGTGTCGTTCGGGGAGTTTCAGTGTAGACGCGTCTCATTTGACGGCATCCTGGTCGCGTTCGGGGGAGGGGCATCCCTGGGCCTCGTGGGGACTCGTCTCCGCTGCCGTGGGCTTCTGCACAGACGGCTGTGTGTTCTAGACCCCGCGCCCTGCCTAGAGGTGGGTGTCTCTTGCTTCCACTGTCGCCACGTTCTTTGTGTTGTCTGCTCTGCTGGGAGCTGCCCAGTGACACCAGGAGACACCACAGGGCTCCTTCCTGTTCCCAGCCTGACGGGGAGGCTGCGAGGCCTTCAGAGCAGAGACAGGAAAAGCCGCTTTCTTAAAGCCTCCCGGAGCCTGGCAGGGGGGTGGAGGGGGGGGTCCCGGGCGGCTCCCCTCCCGCGGCTGGTGGTTGTCCTGGGAGCCGTAGTGTTTACTTGGCGCGCCCTGTGTGATCTGGGGCGGGACTGCTCCTGTAGCCCTGGGACCTGCTACACTTGGCACGCTGTGGGCATGCTGTGCCCACCATGGGCACCCTGTGAATTGCTGGCAAAATGAACCAACAAACAGGACAGATCTGACTGCGAAAGCAACCCGACCGGAGAAAGGGGCCGTGGCCTTGGACCTGGAGGTGGAGGGGGCGGGCGGTTCTCCGAACTGGGACCAGACCCAGCCTCTCTGAGGAGCAGCCGGCAGCTCTCCCGCAGTGCCGGGCGCCCTCCCAGCGTGCGTGGCCCCATCTCGGCTCTGTCTGGGTCCAGCACCCCCTTGTGCGTGCACACCTGCCTGCCTGGGCCCTGACCACACCTGCAGCCGGGCGGGAGGGTGATTCGTTCGAGCTTGTACCTGCCGGCGTCCTAGCCTCAGAGGGATGGACTGCGAGTCCACGCTGGGATTTGATGCTTGTTTGTTTTCACTTTTCTTCTGTTGTGTGTGTGTGTTTTAATCTGCACCCGAGGACGTTGTTCCATTGATTACGAGAGGGAGAGAGAGAAACACTGAGGTGAGAGACACATCAGTTGGTTCCCTCTCGCACATGCTCCTCCCAGGCTGGGAACCTGCACCCAGGTACGCGCCCTTGACCGGGAATCGTCTCCATGACCCTTTGGCGTGGGCCGACGCTCTAACCACTGAGCAGTCTGGTCAGGGCTGTTTTTATTTTTTCTAATTAATAATTTTACCAAGTTTTATTATACCTTCTTGTAGCCTTCGTCTTTTAACAATTTTCAGACTAGTAATTTGATTTTGTCTACTGTCTTCTGAGAAGCCATGGAGGTATGATGTGTTTTTAACAAGATAAATTTTAAAATGGGTAAAATTTTAAGTCAGTAACTTTTTAAAAATAGGTTTTTTTATTGATTTCAGAGAGGAAGGGTAAGGGAGAGAGAGAGAAACACCAGTGATGAGAGAGGATCGATTGGCTGCCTCCGCCACACCCCAGCGCTGGGGATCCAACCGTGACCTCCTGGCTCATAGGCTGACTTGCAGCCACGGCCGCGCCGGCCGGGCAGTCGGCAGCAGTTTGAAGGAGCGGAGGGTCATCTCGTGGGAGGAGCCCAGGTTACTGGCGTGTGCTCCCCGCAAGCCGGCGTCTTGCGTTCTAACCCAGTTGGGAGCTTGTTTTAGGAGCTCGCAGTGTCTAATTTAAAAAAATAAAACTTTTTCCACGTCATTTGTTTCTGGAGGAGCCGGTTCTTAAGAGAAAGCACAAAACAGCTACTTCCGCTCTGTGGTGTGTTCCTCCGCAGCGTGGCCATTTCCCGCTTCTTGGTGTCACACGTGCCGATCCGCGCGCACAGGGAATTTGGACAATACAGACGTGTGGCAAGGAGAGCCTGTCACAGAGTGGCCACGGTTGCCCTCCGTGTGTTCCTCTGTTTCCGTAGAAAAGGAACACAGAGCGGGCACTTCGCTGCAACTGCGCGTTGGGATCTCAGCTGCTGGCGCGTAGGTCAGGGTGGGGTCACCGGCCTCCTGAGTGAGCAGCCGGCTCCCCCAGCTCCCGCACCGAGGTCAGGGGGAGGCAGGGGCCCACCACAGCAGGGCTCCTGGCTCCCCTCCTGGCGCCGCCCGGCTCCCCACGCTGGCCTGGCCAGTGTCTGCAATGCCCTCTCCTTGGGAAGGGACATCCCCCACCCCCATCACGTGGGCCCGCACCGGGGGCTGGGTCAGACACTGCCATGCCCCCAGATGGGGCTTCTCGCCGGGAGCTGTCAGGTGGAGCAGGTTGGAAGTCCCCACGCTCCTGGCTGGAGGTGGCTCCGGGCGGAGCACGGTCCAGGTGGGTCAGGCTGGCCTGGGCCCCCCCCACACCTCCATTGCAGGTCCTCTTAGCACGTGTGTTTTATGGGCTCTACAAATAATTGTATAGAAACGGAACAAACAATACAGCAGCTCACGACCGTCTCACGAGGGAATCACTCAGCTACTTTACACCGTGAGCTCTCGCAGTTTCTTCCGTGGAGATGAGACTGAGCCTCAGGGCTCGCTGCCTGGGTCCGTGACGGAGAATTGACGCCCTATGAGCCCAGGACAGACTCCCGTGGGTGGGGACACGGGGTGGGGCCCCGCGAGGGTGGGGACACAGCCAGCCCCGGAAGGCGTGACTGCTGTGCCGTGTGCCATGGGCTTGTTTTGTCGTGTTTGTGTCAGGCACACGGGCGCTGTGGCCCGGCTGCACAGTCCTAGGGAGGCGCCGTGGGGATGTCAGGGGCGGGGCTGGCGGGGAAGGTGGGAAGGTGGGTGTCCGTGACACAGCGTCTGGCTGGTTTGTGTTTCAGAGAAAACTGTCCTGATGAACTGGCCTCTGGGAGAGGTCGTCCCCCCCTTGGCACCAACGGTGTAATTGGCGTAACAATTAAACCAGTCAGTGTCCGCCCAGCGCCCTCTCCGCCCAGTCTGGCTGTTAATCCCTTTATGACCCGTTTCCCCAATGGACGCTTCTCCTTGCGCTGAAATGTATTCCGACCGGGACGTGCACGGTGAGGGGGTTCAGAGCGGCCACGGAGTGGCTCCTTCCCCGCCTCGGCTGTTTGCTGGTTTCAGTCTTGGGCCTGTAGGGCCAGGCACCACCAGAGCCTCGTGTCTGCGTGGCGGCGGCGGCGTAAAGGCCAGACTAGCCAGCGAAGGCCTGACCGACTGGACCCCACGCGCCACTGCGGGCCTTCCCTAAGCTCTGCTCCGCCTCAAACACGGGGCCTCCTGCTGCCCCGGGCACGGGACAGGTGGTGGCGGCCCGGCACCGTGTGGCGTGCGAGGCAGCGAAGGGACCCGTTTCAGAATTCAGCTCTGGTGAAATTGTGAACCAGTTTTCCACAATAAAGTTTAATTCCCATAATAAAAGCGTTCAAATGGCATATTGTGCCTCCGGTGTGGACATCAGGGCAGTGAGTTCCCGTGTCACCTGGGGTGGCGACAGTCCTGCCTCAGCAGCAGCGCGAGCGCCAGGAGCACGGGGCTCCCCAACAGCGAGGCCGCAGGTGGTGTCGGCATCTGAGCCGAGGACAGAGCAGGTAGAGGAATGACTCTTGGGTCGCAGTATGTGCTGGTAAGTGGGCTCACAGCGGTTTTTATTGTGCAAACTTTTAAAATTCTGTTTCTTCATATTCTCATCTGCGGCGCGAGGTCAGGGCCCTGGGTGTTGGGGAGCCGGTCACTGTCCATTAGCCACAGGGGCTTCGAGCTCGGAGGGCGGGCTCCCCGGTCGGTGGGAGCATCTGCTGTGTCCGCTGACACAGGGTCTCCTCACGAGGCCACGCCTGCGACAGGTGGTCCCGAGGGGCCCAGGGCACTGGCCGCAGCTCCTGCCCGGGAGGCGGCACAGACGGGGTGGCTCCAGCCATGCCGACGTCCAGGCCGGGCTCATGCAATGTGTCAGGGGGTCAGTCGGGGACCTTCCTGGGTCACATGGCTGGTGCTGGCCGGCCAGGTGACCTCCCGCAGGGCCCAGGAAGCAGCGCTCAGGTGTGCAGGCGTGGAGGGGGGCCGTGCCTCGGGGAGGAGGACAGGCGAGCTTGGCTTGAACAGGAGGTGCCCGAGTGTCACAGGAACTGAGGTCAGGAATGGGCAGGGCGCCAGGGCAGCCGCTGACCCAGGCACCAGGGGGGTCAGGGAAGGCCAGTGCCCAAGGGCGTGAGAGGAAGGGTGCGGAGATCGTCCGAAACCAGGCGGCACCAGTGCCTGTCATCATCTCCAGTTTATCTGCCCTTTACAAACCCAAGGGCATGAGGGCCGGTGCCGCCCGATGGCCAGCTGCGTCAGGCTCGCTGTGCCACTCGCTTCCTGCCTCAGAAATGGGGCTCCTCTAAGTGGAAGCACTCGGTCGGTCGGTCGGTCGGTCTGGGAGGTGCTGACCGGGAGGCGGGCCCACTCCCTGAGAGGCGGGGGTCGCTGCCTAAAGGAGACGCCATGACCTACCATCCGGGAACCGGCACTTCCAAGCGGTGGCTGGTCCCGGCTGCCTCCACCTTCCCTGGCGCGACCACTCGGGTAGACAAAGTCCGCGCCTGGCACCGCCCCTCCTGCCACATGGAAACGGCCGCCTGTCTGCCATGCTGTGCGCCCCCTGGCCTCCCGCGCGGTCTCTCCTCCCACCTGCTGGCCCGGCTCCACGTGCGCCCTGTCTGTGCTGACCGCGGGGGCTGTGACGGGCTGAGACTGCCACTGGCTCATCTCCGCGCTGCTGGTTCCACTTGACGGGAGGGGCGTTTATTTTTAAATTGTGCTCAGAGCTGTGACTTCTGCAGAACTTCGACCAGGATTTATTTTAAAACTGGAGACCTGGTGCATGAAAATTCACACACTGAAGGGAGGTCCCTCGGCCCAGCCTGCCCCTCTCACGACCTGGCAATCAGGGGAAGGCGACGCCCCATCACAGTTCTTCTGCTGCCACTGCTGGCAGCGCAAGCCTCGGCCGGCCCTGGTTACCCGAGCCTCGGCCGGCCCTGGTTACCCGAGCCTTGGGCGGCCCTGGGCGGCTCGGGGGCTGAAGGGACTGGGCGCCACCATCTTTGAGGGTGGGCAGTCAATTAGCATATTCCCTCCCTTACTGGCTGTGGGCACTCCCGTCTTTGCAACAGCATGAGGGTCAATTAGCATATCCCGTCTTTATTAGATAGGATTATGGTTAAAGGGGGGAATACGTCTGTGGGGAAGCCCACCCCCAGGCCCCTTCGCTTGGCAGCGCCACCTGTTCAGGTAACTCATCCAAGTCAGCTGGCTTTTTTTTTTTAAATATATTTTATTGATTTTTTACAGAGAGGAAGGGAGAGAGAGAGTTAGAAACATCGGTGAGAGAGAAACATCTATCAGCTGCCTCCTGCACACCCCCCACCGGGGATGTGCCCGCAACCCAGGTACATGCCCTTGACTGGAATCGAACCCGGGACCTTTCAGTCCGCAGGCCGGTTTCGGCTCAGCTGGCTTTTAAAGCCCCTTCCTGCCAGGGAGCTTGCTGGTCACTGAGATTTTAAATCGTCGTGGAGGAAGCTCAGCCTGTGGGTCGCCCACGTGTGAGCCTGCGAGTGGAGGTGGTCCGTCTGTGGTCACTGCAGCTCTGCGTGCACCCTGAGCGAGGCGCCGCGGCCACAGGGCCAGCTTCCCGCGCCGGGCTGGTGGCCTGCCCTTTGACCTCTCACTCCCCTCGAGGACGCTGGCGAGTCGCCTGCGTGTGAGCGCTGACACGGCCTGTCCTGTCACTTCCGTGGCGGGGGCTCGGGGGAGACTCCGTCCTTCCCTCCTGGTGGCGGGTGCCTGTGCGGCTGGGACCGGGCCTCTAAGGTCGGGGTGCTCGTCCTGTTGGTTTCTTTCTAAGGCGCAGCTTCAGGTTCTGACTTAATGTTTCCTGGAGAAGCAGTGTCTTCTCACATCTCAAAGCTCAGAGGGCGTGGGGGCGATCGGCTCCAGCATGCACGGCTCCCAACATCCGCGGCTCCCAGCATGCACGGCTCCCAGCATCCGCGCTCCCAGCATCCGCGGCTCCCAGCATCCACGCTCCCACCGTGGCTCCCAGCATCCGTGGCTCCCAGCATCCGTGGCTCCCAGCATCCGTGGCTCCCAGCATCCGTGGCTCCCAGCATCCGTGGCTCCCAGCATCCGTGGCTCCCAGCATCCGTGGCTCCCAGCATCCGTGGCTCCCAGCATCCGTGGCTCCCAGCATCCGTGGCTCCCAGCATCCGTGGCTCCCAGCATCCGTGGCTCCCAGCATCCGTGGCTCCCAGCATCCGTGGCTCCCAGCATCCGTGGCTCCCAGCATCCGTGGCTCCCAGCATCCGTGGCTCCCAGCATCCGTGGCTCCCAGCATCCGTGGCTCCCAGCATCCGTGGCTCCCAGCCATGCATGGCTCCCAGCATCCACGCTCCCAGCATCCGTGGCTCCCAGCATCCGTGGCTCCCAGCATCCACGCCCCCAGCATGCACGGCTCCCAGCATCCACGCGGGTCTCATACAGGAAGCCGTGAATGAAATAACTGCCTGCTCCCTCTCAGCCTCAGCCCGTGTGCGTGTCCCTCCAGGACGCCGTGCGTGGGGCATGCACACGCGTCACCGCCTGCCCTCCCG
>NW_006292094.1:5450171-5450568 GCF_000327345.1 Myotis davidii | reverse complement strand
AGCAGCAAACGCAGAAAGAGGCTCGGGGTGCCCCCGGCCTGTCGCCTGGGATCTGGGACAAAGGGCTCGGGTGCCTCTCGGCAGAGTTTGTGGGAATCATGTCCTCATCCCAGAGGGACAGACGGCAGTGGCGTCCACCAAGTGAGACTCGGAGCCGAGCACAGCGCAGCCCAGTTGGCCTGGACCCCAGGGCGGGGAAAAGGGAGGGCCCATGTGTTCCTCCCCGTCCCAGGTCCCAGGTCCCAGGTCCGGCGGCACAGTGAGCACCCTCCCTGCGAGGGGCTGGTCCTCCAGGGTCCCCTGCCGCTGGCCGGCTCGGGGCTGCTCCCAGACCAGGCACATCACTCACCTGGGATTCGCCTGTGAATTTATGAGCCATTCGGAGCTCATGGCTTCA
>NW_006292094.1:5445418-5450013 GCF_000327345.1 Myotis davidii | reverse complement strand
TTATTTATTTTTAAATATATTTTTATTGATATCAGAGAGGAAGGGAGAGGGAGATAAAAACATCAATGATGAGAGGGAATCATTGACCAGCTGCCTCCTGCATACCCCCTACTGGGGATCGAGCCCGCAACCCCGGGCATGTGCCCTTGACCGGAAGCGAACCTGGGACCTTTCAGTCCCGCAGGCCGATGCTCTAGCCACTGAGCCAACCAGCTAGGGCAGGGCTTATTTTTAAAAATAAAAGTTAATGCTGGCTGTTGGCTGTGTGGGTGTTTGCAATGAAGCGCCTGTCGGGGCGAAGGGCGGGTGAGGCTGTGATGGGGGCCCCTGGCTCCCATCTGACCCACCGCCCCCGGCTGGCAGCCTCTTCCTCTCCGGGAATCTGCTCTTCGTCTATAAAGGGAGCGCTTCCTTCTGAGGCCCCTGTGCCAGGGTATTTTTAGCTGCAGCAAGTGGGCTCCTGGGGGCAGGGCTGGGATTCCTCCGGCCCGGGGACCGTGGCCTCGCCGCGGGCGTCTGAGCCGTGAGCTCGCCTTCTGGTCGAGCCGGACAGCCTGCCTTCTGCGTGGGCGCAGTGACTGCCTTCGCCTCACCTCCTGGCGCTGACGGATGTCTGCATCAATAAGGTGAACTTAAGTTTATGGGTTTTTTTTAATGTTCTCTTGATACATGAAAAATTACATTTAGGCTGTCCGTGCTGCGGCCCCCTGGCCGGCCTGCAGGCTCCCAGAGAGGCCCGGCCCCTTCACCCGCTCCCTCACTGGGGACATCTCAGTGACTGGGGGCAACGTCCCAACCAGGAAACAGCGTGTGTGTGGCTGTCCGTGACCACACGTGCAGGTCTGCATCGCCGTCCCCGCCCCCACCACCGCCACCGCCACACCCCTGCCCATCACCTGGCGTCACATCAGCCCGCCCCGCAGCTCACATTGTCGTCCTGAGCACTGCGTACGGACCGGACATTCCTCTCAGGTTTGGTTCTTTCGGACTGCGCATCCCGCCTTCAGCTGTTGTAGCTCATCCCTTTCACTGCCGAGTAACCTCCCTTTCACTGCCGAGTAACCCCCCTTTTACTGCCGAGTAACCCCCCTTTCACTGCCGAGTAACCCCCCTTTCACTCCCGAGTCATCGCTGCTCCGCGGTGGGGCTCCCACCCGGCTCAGCCTCCCCCGGAGGGACGTGTGGTGGCTCCACTTCGTGGCTGTTACACATGAAGCTGCTGCGACAGTCGTGTCCGGGTCCTGCGTGGACACGTGTTGTCCTTCTCGGGGCCCCGTGCCTGGAGGACAGTTGCTAGGCTGTTTCAGGGCCTACGTTCCATTTAAGTAACTGCCGTTTCCATTCCCGCCCCAGCGCACGGATCCGCTCCCCAGCCCTCCCAGCACCTGGCCATCTGACGCGGAGCCTGTGGCTTCCCTGGTGCTTTCCGACGGGTGTCCTCGCGTGTGCGTGTGCGTGTGCGCCTGGGCCCTCCTCGGTGCCCAGCCTCTGCGTGTCCTTTGCTGACCAACCTGAGTGCTCTTGATGGTGGAGTTTTGAGTTCTTTCCAAGTTCCCACGTGTGGCTTGACGTGACTCCCCCTGTAGCGTCCTCGCGGCCTCCTGGTGAAACGCCGATGAACCCCTTTGCTGGCTTTCCTGGGGCCCTGCCCCGGGGCCCTGCGGACTCCCCCAGCTCTGCTCCTAGCCCCTGAACTGGGCTGTTCTCACCTTCTCTCTGGCCCCAGGGATGTCTTTGTCTTCAGTTTCGGGGTGCGGGGGCGCTCATCCTCTGGTCCTTCCTCACCTTCCTGTAGGGTTGCCTTTGTTGCCAGACCTGGGACATGGCAGCGAGCCTTCCCGAGCAGTTCTCACCCCACTCACTCCGGCTCCTGGGGCCGCTGAGCCACAGGCCTCAGGGCGGGCCACGGGGAGCCTCCACCCTGCCCCCCGGATCTCTCCTTGCTCCTCGGTGTGTGGCGGGCGCTGCAGAGCCCGGCCGGGGTTCTGACTGCGTTCTGCGTGGTGTCTGGCGCTGCTCCCATTTTGTTTGAGATTTTCCTCATCCTGCGGAACGGGTGGTTTGATGTTGTTCCCAGGACATGCGGGTGCGATGGTTGAAGACTTTGGGTCTGATTTAAATCTTGTGTCTCATTAGCTCTCCCCTGGCACGGCCCTGGTGGGCGGGGAGGGGACACTCAGTGCTTGCCGGTGGCCGCCAGGTGCTGAGGGTGTGCAGGGGCGCACGCGTTCTGACCCCAGGCCGGCCTTGGACCGTGCTGGCCCGAGCGCCCGTGGGCAAGGCCTGGGGCACGCTGTGCTCTCCGGGGCTGGTCTGTGCCCGAGGGTGAGGCCTGGGACCTCCGGCCTCGGGTCCGAGCCATCTCACCCCCGCTTGTCTGAATGTGCTTCCGTAGCGTCAGGCGGACGGGCTGTCACAGACGGTCTTACACGGCGGCTTCGCTGATGAGATGTCAGCATTTTTCTCCTGAGGCTGTGAATGTCTCTGGGATGTTTTTTGTTTGTTCGTTATTTGTTTTTGCCTCGTTGCCATCTCCATCGCTATTAGCGTCCCCGTTCAGAGAAGCCCTGTGCGGTGCGTGCCCGGCGCTCCCGGGGGCACGGCTGGAATTCCGTGGCGTGAGGACCGGCCTCCATCTGGTCCTGGTGGTCACAGGCACCCGGGCCCTGGGCGGGAGGCAGCGCTCGAGCGGGTGGGAACCCCGGCGTCTCCCGCGGCCCCTGTGGCTGGGCCTCTGGCGGTGGTGCCCGCGGCGGCGCCCTGGACAGAGTGGGAGAGACGGTCAGGCCCCTGGTGTTCAGTGAAGGGCAGTTTCCGTTTCAGAATCGGGCTGAATTCAGTGTAAATGCAGCACTTCACCTGCAGGAGCAGGACCGCGTAGCGCCTCCGGGGGTGAGGGAGGCGGTGAGCTGGCTGTGAGCAGAGGGGTCACCTGAGCCCCCAGAGGCCGTGCCCTGCCCATCCTGGCCCACTGCCCGGCGGAGAGGAGGGGTGCCTGGGGGACGGACGTCACTCCTGTTGCTGCCTGAAGCCAGACACCCAGGGGACGGCTGAGCTTCCTGCCCCTCCTCCCGCTCCCTGCCCGTGGCCACCAGCATCTGTTCTAGAAACTCCCAGGGGATGTGCCGGACCCTCATTTCAGCTCTGGTCCGAGGCGTGTTCCTCAGCGGAAGGACCTGCGAGAGGGTTTTCCCTGGAGTCTCGGCCAGAGGACGTTGGCGCTGCTGCCCACGTGGAGCGGCTCAGTCGCAGCTTCGCTTTCGCTCTGGCTCTGGGCGGTGCGGGAGCTCTGACCTGCCCGCTGTGGGGCGTGTGGTGCGGTGCGCTGGGAACGGGCGTGGCTGCAACTGGTGGCCCGAGCTCCTTGCCTGAGCCTCTCGCAGGAGGTGCCAGTCCTTCCAGGAGGCGGGCCAGTTGCCAAGCACGCTCAGGTGTGGCGTGGGGGGGGAGCCACAGCTGGGGGAGGGAGCTGTCTGCGCACCTGGGCGGTCTGCCCTGACTCTCAGACCAGGGTCAGGACAGGCAGACACCCAGCCAGCACTGCAGACCACTCCAGTCCCCTCGCGACACCCAGGCCCACGCGGCCTGGCCGGGGACACCACACTCTGCCGGCCCTGCAGGTGGGGCTGGCCCAGATGGCTCCTTTTCACGTGACTTCTCTACGCGCTGCGGGGACGTGAGCAGGCAGAGCATGGCTCCCGCTCTGTGGGATGGTGACGGCGCTCTCCTTGCCCCGAAAGCCCTCCGATCTCTCCCCCGCTTGATTCTGCTCGGCAGCGAACACGTGTTCTCACACCCTTGCCAATGAGGCTCGATGGGAAAAGCCTGAGAATGCCTCTGTGTGGAGGCTGCACAGAGCCTCACTCCACGCTGCTGTGGCGTGTGACACCGCGTGGAGAATTCTCTCATTCTGCCTCGTACCCACATCAGTCCATGTGCATGTACTCTTCCTGGTACACGGAAGATACACGTGCATGCGTGTGCTGTATGTGCAGGGAATAGAGTGACCTAACCCCCTGCACGGGATGAGCCGGGCAATCAAGGAGGACTCCCTGGAGGAGGAGGAGGCCTTGGGAGCCAAACCTTGAAGAATGTCCGTCCTGTGGGACAAGGCCGTGTCTTGTACTTAGTGTCCATCAAGCCCAATGAGCAGTAGTGACGTTGTGACTGGGCCACATTGTGAGGTCTGTGGGTTAGGCCACCCAGGCTTTTTAAAGGTGTGTGTGTGTGTGTGTGTGTGTGTGTGTGTGTGGCCCAGTGCATGAAATTCATGCACATTGAAAGGGAATTAATTAGAGGATGTGAGCGTGAGGCAGTCCGCGTTTCTGAAATTCAGTGACATGAATTTTAGCTATTACTTTGCCAAATAAATGGAATTTACAGATATCATTTAAAAGAGCATTCAGCTTAATATTAAAAATTCTGGCTACCAAGTCAGGTCTGTTTTCAACTTTTTGCCAGCGTTGTAAATTGTTTGCAATATCTGCCCATTTGGGGTTGCATGTCACGGTTACAAATAAATCAGGCTTGCCATACCTTGTTACAATTGCCATAGCATCCTGATATCACTGCTGCATATTTCTGGGACTACGCTC
>NW_006292094.1:5440036-5444548 GCF_000327345.1 Myotis davidii | reverse complement strand
GTTTCTGTCTTCACCACTGCCTTCTTTCAACTTCAAAGGCACACTGGTCTTTAGACATTTTCTGTCGATAACGCCGGTGTTTTTCGGCATCGGAGCGATGTGTTTCCAGTAGCTAGTCTTCAGATACATTCTGTTGCAGGCGCTGCCTTCTTTTAAAATCAGATGCATGTTGCTCTGCAGACATTTTCTGTCGATAACGCCAGCACCTTTCGGCTGTAGAGCTATGTTGTATCAACAGTTGTTCTTTAGACATAGTCCCACCTCTCTACTGTCACGGTCTGAGATGCAGGTGAATGAGAGTCCTGGCTGTCAGGCCGCTGAGAGCTGTCTGACCAAAGGCTGATTCTGGCTGATTCTGTGGGTGGGGCCTCCTCCTCCCTGCTGTCAGTTTCCACAGCTGTGATGAGGAAGCTGGGGTGACAGAGGGAGCTGTGCCCTCCAAGCCGCCCTCCCTCTCCCTCTGCTCTATTTCCAGTGGTGTCAGCGCTAGAAAGCGCCCGATGGAGCACGGGCCGGGCCCGCGAGGCTGTGCAGGCTCAGGGCCCGTGGGCAGGTCCCTCCTGACTGCGCTTTCTCCTCCGCTCTGAGCTGACGCCGATCTCCCTCTCTCTGCAGGTGCACCTTCCGCTTCCCCAGCACAGTCATCAAGATCCAGTTCACGGCGCTCTACCACCAGGAGGAGGCCCCCGCCTCGCCGCTGCGGCCGCTCTACCCCCAGATCTCCCCTCTGAGGATCCACATTCCGGAGCCGGACCTCCGGAGCCTGGTCAGCCCCATCCCCTCCCCGACCGGCACCATCAGGTGAGCGCTCAGCCCCGGGAGCTCCCGGCTCCTCTGCGGGCCGGGCCTGGGCGCCAGGGGTGCTGGAGAGGACACTGGATGGACGGGTGGGGCCTGCGTGTGCGCTGCGCAGCCAGAGACGCCCTGGTGGCATTTTGAAGCTGGAGGAGCATCTGGGGACCTGGCTCCTGGCAGAGGTCCCTGGAGAATTCTCTCACAAAGCGCAAGTCCCGCCCCGCGCGTCACGCTGCCGGTCTGAAATGTGAGGGCCTTTGACAGCAGCACAGGCTTCTGTGGGACGTGGGAGCGTGTTAACCGCGTGTGTAAGTCTCCGTCTGTCTCCGATGTGACAGCCTCAGGGCGGTTCCCGAGGGAAGCCTGCCACCAGAGGTCGGCGTGCAGGCCGGCGGCCGAGCTGTCTGCGGTCAGCACCGGCACCTGCCCGCCCTGGTCCTCCCGTCCCCGCGGCATGAAATGTCTGTGGGTCAGGCTGAATGCATTTTCAGATCATCTCCTGCTTCGCTGAGGACGTTTTAAAATGACATGGCTCTCCTGCCTTCACTGTGTGTGTGTGTGTGTGTGTGTCTGTGTGTCTGTGTGCGTGTCTGTGTGTGTGTGTGGCCCTGAAGCCCCGATGCGCGCACTTGGCGATTCGCCTCCCCGGCCCCAGGCGTCTCCGCAGGGCTGTGCGTCCGGGCGCAGTGTCAGCCCCGGGGAGGCACACGGGCTCTGCCAGGGCCTCGGACCACAGGCACCGCTAGCGGCTGGTCTGCCTCCCTGTGCACCAGGCTCACCGCGAACCGGTGGCTGTTTCCTCCCTGGGCCGGCTCCGCTTGGGAACCACACGCGGGTTCATCGCTGTGATGATCCCGTGTCGCTGGCGCCTTTGTTTTCCACCGAGACGTGTTGGTCACACGTTGGGATTCGCTCGCACTGAGCTGCGGGAGGCGGTTCCCCCAGAGCCCGTGATAGGTGTGTCCTGCTCCTGCAGAGAGAGTTCGGGGGCAGCTGCAAATGGCCCCGCTCAAGTCCGGGGCCTGGCCGGGGACAGGCGGCCGGGCCTGTGTCTGTCCTCAGTGGCGTCCGCGCTGCGCTGCTCCGCGTGGCCGGCACTCACCAAAGCCTCTGCTCAAGCTCGTTTTACTCGTCCCGCGGGCTCTGCTCTGACTTAGCTGCCTCCCGTGTGTCCGCACTTCGAACCCGAGTTTCCAGGGAGGCCCCACCTGAGCCCAGGCTTCGATTGTGCTGTGAAGTGCTCCTGCCTTTCCACGCGTGTGACGAGCACACGGGGAGAACGTAGTGTAGCACAGCGAGCAGCCTCTGTGGAAAAAGCCTGCAGTTCCTCACAGTCCCACAGTGTTCCATCCGACCCAGCCATGCACTGGGCCCAAGGTCGCATAGAAGCGCGCACGCCGGGCTCGGCAGTGAGGTTCGTGCAGCCCCAAAGCAGAGACAGCTCAGGCCCACCAGCCGATGAGTGGACTCATGGGAGGTGGCTGCCCTTCCGTGGACGCGGTTCGGGCTGAAGGCATGTTCAGTGTGGTGCCTCGACAGCAGTGTGCCATGTGCAGGGCCAGCTGGTGGGAAGCCAGCAGAGCAGGCAGATGTGCAGGGACAGGAAGTCGGGGAGCGGCTGCGGCTGGGTGGTGGCAGGGCCTTTCTTCCCGGCGTGAGGAAAGGTCTGGAATGAGACGCTGTGGTGGTTACACAACTCGCAGATGCACGGACACGGCCTGTGCACTCGGAATGTGTGAGGCTGTGCGTCGCCCTGAGGCTGACCCTTAACCCAGCAGCACCAGAGCTGCGAGGGCCCATGACGGCCTGGTGTGCTCCACGCGGCCAGGGAGACCGCAGCAGGCAGCCCCACCTTCACCCCCAGCCTCACTCCAACCCCAGCCTCACCCACACCCCCAGCCTCACCCTCACCCCCAGCCTCACTCCAACCCCAGCCTCTCCCTCACCCGCAGCCTCACCCTGACCCCTAGCCTCTCCCTCACCCCTAGCCTCACCCTGGACCGCATTAACAACTAGAGGCCCAGTGCATGAAATTTGTGCACTATAGGGTCCCTAGGCCTGGCCAGCGATCAGGGCCAATAGGGGCCTTCCTTCTGGCTGCCGCCTGGGGCCTCCCTTCCCCAGCTGCTGGCTGCTGGCCAGGGCTTCCCTTCCCCGGCTGCTGGCTGCCGGCTGGGGCCTCCTTCATTCCGCGCCGGCCCCTGGTGGTCAGTGCACATCATAGCGAGTGATCGGTCTCCCGGTCGAACTCCTGCGGGGACAGTTTGCACAATAGGCTTTTATATATATAGATGAGTTTATAATCGGCCAAGTGTTTGGGTTTGTACTTGGAGAGCTTCGTAAAGTACATGTATCTCCGAGTCATGTTCCGAATAAAAGTGGGCCGCCTGGTGAGGAGACGGGGAGCTGGTAGGAGCTGTTGGGAGGAGGCTGAGGGCGTCCGGGGGGAGGAGGCCCTTTCACTTTGCAGTGCCTCTGGAACTGCTGCTCTGAGAGTCCCGGCAGCGCTCTGTTTATATTTAACTTGTTTTAGGGGCAGGAGTCAGTCAGGGGCTGCCTCGTCTGTCTCCGTCCTGCTGGTCCCACTCTGTCCTTCTATCTGCGGCCGCCTACAGGGGCCCGGCTTCCTGTTTTCATTTGGTAAAACGTGAGCAGGGAGAGCAGGAACTGGAACAGGGTTTGTGTTGACACCGTTTCTCTGGCTCTGGAATTCAGCTGAGCCTTCAGAGACCCCAGAGGCCTTGCCAGCCTTAGCTCCCAGGAGCCTCTCTGCAGGGAGGCGCCCAGTGTTTGCCAACAGCCTGGCCCGCCCTCCCCTCCGGAGTCCTCCCCTGGAAACCAGACGGCTCCGCCTCTCTCCGGAGGAAGTGCCCCGGGGGAGCGCCTGGCAGCCCAGCCCAGCCCTTTCTGAGAAGGCAGCCTGGCCCAGGGCCCCTCTCCTCCTCTATTTGTCTCCTAATTTGGTGAGGCTGCCACCCGCTTGCCCCATTGGCTGCTGGGTCCCTGCAGTTTGGAGACCCGCTGTTCAGTTTGGGTTGGTTTTCTCCACACCTTGTCCCCAGCCCCTGCTGCTCCAAGATTTGGGGAGTGGCTGTACCTGTGGGGACGCTCTCCCTGGTAAACAGCCGGCCCTGCCCCCCCCCGGCCCTGCCCCCTGCCCCCTGGCCCTGGCCCTGCCCTCCAGCCCTGCCCCCTGGCCCTGGCCCTGCCCTCGGCCCTGCGTCTTCCGCCTGTTTCCAGTGTTTTGCTTCCCAGCTGCCAGGCCCTGGTGTGCTGTGCGGTCGGGTGGTTTCTTCACCCTGAAGCACTCCACCCAGAAATGAGTGAACACTTGCTCAAGTGAATGTTGCTATCGAGGCAGCGTTGCCTTTTTTCCGTGTTAAAGCAGCGGTATTTATAGAAAAGAAGAAATGGGTCATCGTTTGCTGGGTGTGGCAGAAGCACGCCGTCTGGAAAGTGCTCCTGTGAGCGAGCTTTAGAAACGGCTGCACTGACCCCAAGAAAGCACACACAGCGAGCGCCTCCGCGTCACTCAGAGCCGGGCTCTCACAAGCTGTTTCTTCACGAAAGCTTCTCTTGACTGTTCTATTGTAAACGTCAAAAGCGGAAGTAATCTGTTTACTGAAACTTGGCAAAGGTTACAGAACATGAAGTAAAACAAAAAGCAACTGGCACCAAAGCCTAAAGCCCTCACAGCGCCCTCTGCGCGCAGTCCCA
>NW_006292094.1:5438163-5438395 GCF_000327345.1 Myotis davidii | reverse complement strand
ATGCAAGTCCTCAGAAACGTCTGAGCACCTTACCTCGGCGACAGTGCTCAGCCCTGGTTCTCATTAAAAACCTGCTCTTTTAGGGTCAGGAGCCACAGGACACTAATTTCAGTGATAAATGGAAACGGTGGCTGGCGTGAGGCCAGGCCTGTGCTGACACGGGCACAGCGACGCTCCTTACGGACCGGCACCCCGAGGGCAGGGGCAGCGGTGCCCGTGGACAGTGCAGTCC
>NW_006292094.1:5437467-5438056 GCF_000327345.1 Myotis davidii | reverse complement strand
CGCAGGCGGCACGGCCCTCCAGCGCTCCCCTCGCGGCACCGCACCCCCAGTTCTCAGGTTTGCATGTGACAGACTGACTTCCCTTTCTCCCCCCCCTCTTCCCAGGAAAGCTCCCCAGGGCTGTCGGCTCCACTGAGTTGCATTTTCCTGTGTCGCTTCCCGGGCGTGGAGCACTGCTGTGCTCTCGGTGCAGCCATTGCAGTGGCTGCCTGCACCCTCCTGGGCCTGGCACACCCACCCTCTGCCCAGAAGGATGCCTGTCACTCGACCCTTCACTAAAAGGCTTTCCTCTGGCGTCCGGCCCCACCCCCCACCCCCCACCGCATCGGGGGCCCTGGGAGTCCCCTCCCCTGACCAGGAGTCTGCCTTTCCCTCTGCCCTTTGTTTATGGGGGAATGTCTTGGGGGGCGGGACCAGCGGTGAATGCTTCCCTCCCTCCCTGCCGGTCACCGTTCTCCCTTTGCACAGGCAGGCGGCTACCTGCGGAGACCCTAGTGGGGAGTGTCCCTCGTAATTCACATCGTTTTCTAGTTTCAAGTGTTGCTCTTACACTCTCCTGACTCCTGGTCCTTCCTCCACGATGTCCTGG
>NW_006292094.1:5435067-5436497 GCF_000327345.1 Myotis davidii | reverse complement strand
CCCCCCCGGGGAACCCGCCAGCGTCCGTTCGGGTGTCGTGACGTTGTGCACGCACAGCACCGCGCGGCGTGGTGGGGACCCGGGGAGGAGCAGGGATTCCCAGGGAGGGTCCTTAGCGTCTCCGCTCCCACGCGTGCCTTTCTGGAAGGCACCCCGATCCGCCCGGGGGCTGAGGGCCGCTGTCCCTCACCAGCTGCTCGTGGTCAGGGTTTCATTCTTTCCTTCACCTTCCTCCTCAGTAGCAACGTCTCACGACGCCCTCTCCCCCGCCCTAGGTGTTGCAGGGCAGCGTGTTTAACCGGGTCCCTCCCGGCCGGAGACGGGGTGCTCTGGGGGAGGGCCGGGCTCAGCTGCGGGTGTTGGGACATGAGGGGAGGGTGTCAGGCGGGGACACAGGCTCCTCCGGTGCCGTGGAGGTGCTGTGCTGTGTTCTCCGAATGTCTGTGATGGAATTAAGGTGAGGGCCAGTGTTTCTCCGTGGTTGTTACTGAGAGGAAATGGGCCGAGGCCTGTGGCTGGGCCGCCGCCCGGGGGGGGCGGGACGCTGGGTGGCACAGGCCTGGGACCCACAAGCTGGGGCCTGGGCTGCCAGCGGGGGCGGCCGTGGAGGAGCCGGAGATGCCGGGGCGGCCGTTGCCGCCGAGGAGAGGGAGCCAGGGGTTTGTGGCCGGCTGGGCTGGTCGCCCCCTGAGCGTTCCTGCAGCAGCACCCGGCTCCGACCTTCGCTGAGGGTGCCACCGTGTGGACAGCGGCGGCCCTGCAGCCACGCCGCCTGCCCTTCAGGCTCGGCCTCCCGGCCTCCCGGGCCAGGCCAGCGTCTGTGCTGAGGACATAACTGGTCCCTCCACATCCAGTGGGTACGGTGTCATCCAGTCACAGAGCAGGGCAGTGCGGGCGCTCTCTGTGTCCCCGGTCCCGCTTCCTGCAGAGCCCTCCCAGGACCGTGACCAGAGCATGTCCTCTCCCCACAGTGTTCCCAACTCCTGCCCGGCCAGCCCACGGGGGGCCGGTGCCTCCAGCTACCGATTCGTCCAGAACGTGACCTCGGACCTGCAGCTGGCCGCGGAGTTCGCCGCCAAGGCCGCCTCGGAGCAGCAGGCAGATGCGTCCGGAGGAGACAGCCCCAAGGTCTCCCACGCAGCCCGCCCCTCCCGCCCACCTCCTGCGCGTGCTCCTCCTCCCCGCATCCCCGCCTCCCGTCAGAGTTTCACTCAGTGTCTGAGAGGAGGAGGAGGTTTTGCCTTACAACTCTGTCTTGGTTCTTGCCCCCCGAGGACTTTTAAAATCAGCGGTGAGGGGAGGAGTGAGGTGTCAGCAATCCTGACGAGACCCTCCCTGCGGGGCCCAGGGCGCTTCCTGTGGGAGGACCACGTGGCGGGCGTGCAGGGGCCGGGGCTGGGTGAAGGAGACACGCTGCTGACCTGTCCCGC
>NW_006292094.1:5427447-5435034 GCF_000327345.1 Myotis davidii | reverse complement strand
GCCTCGCTCACGCTGCCTGCTCTGCCCCCCAGGACGAGTCGAAGCCGCCCTACTCGTACGCGCAGCTGATCGTGCAGGCCATCTCCTCGGCACAGGACCGGCAGCTGACACTAAGTCACGGCACGTGGCCCCGCAGAGCGTCCAAAATGGGCTGCATCCGGGGCGTCCGGCCCCGCCCTCGGAGGGCCAGGAGCGTGAGGATGGCTACGCCCGCTTGTTACGTTGCTAGGCTCTGTGCTCACAGCCACGTGTCCATCGCGGGCGCGTTCCTTCCCGTGGGATCGTAAGACCGTGTCTGCATTGGGCATAACCAGCGTGTCCCGCTCATCATGTGTCTCCTAGTTTCTTTCCTTTGCCAGTGGACTCGGTGCAGGGTTTGTTATTCTTGTTGATCCTCACCCAAGGACATTTTTTCATTGATTTTTAGAGAATGGAAGGGGGCAGGAGACAGAGAAACATCGATGTGAGAGACACATCGATTGGTTGCCTCCTGCATGTACCCCGACCAGGGCCAGGAATTGAGCCTGCAGCTGAGGTGTGTGCCCTTGACCGGAATTGAACCCGGGACCCTTTAGTCCAAGGGCCGACGCTCTACCCACTAAACCACCCAGCCAGGCTCCTGGACACCCCCTCCACCAGGGATTGCGTTTCCTGTCTCGCGTTTGTTCTAAAGAATGGGAGCGATGCTGACCTGGACTTTGATAGGAAAAACTACCTGTGCCTTTGCACTGCCCCATAAGAGTGACCTGGCCAGCCCGCGGGAGCCGTCGCCAGTGTGACCCCTGAACCCCGGCCCTGTCACCTTCGTCCCGCATCCCTGCGTCCTGGTGGGGTGGCTGGGCGTGGCTTTCTGATGCGCTAGCGAGCGGTGCCATCTCTGTTGCCTGCAGAACTCTATTCGCCACAACCTCTCCTTGAACCGCTACTTCATCAAAGTGCCCCGCTCCCAGGAGGAGCCCGGGAAGGGGTCCTTCTGGCGCATCGACCCGGCCTCCGAAGCCAAGCTGGTGGAGCAGGCCTTCCGGAAGCGCAGGCAGAGGGGCGTCTCCTGCTTCCGCACCCCCTTCGGACCGCTGTCCTCCAGGTGAGCCGGCGCCCGCGGCCACTCCACACCGGCCCCTGGGCACTCACCGCCCTTCCCCCGTCCCGAGGGAGGGACTGCCCAGCGTCCGTGGCCACAGCCCCGCAGTCGGCACCCGTGGCTGCCCCGCACGTGGCTCCGAGGGGCGGCGCCGGGGGAAGGCATCCGGCGGGGGCTGGCGGCATGTGGCGCTCTGTCCGCACTTCCCCTTCCTGTGAGGACAGCGTCCCGGGACCGGCCCACCCTGCTGACCTGTAGCTCGAGCACCTCCCTAAAGCCCGCGATCCCACCTGCAAAGCAGGCGCCCCGAGACCCTGGAGGTGAGGGCTCCGAGCTGTGGGGCTGCTCTGCCAGGAGCGGCTCAGGGACGTTCCGGCGCCTTCGGTGCCAGCGCTGCCCGGGAACCCTGTGTGCAGAGTCTGTGAAGGCGGCTATCCTTGGGGCCACATTGGAAGCTGGGCCCCCGATCTTGTGCTGCACGTAGAATTTGCACAGGGGACCTGGGGGAGGGAACCCCCAGACCAGGAGGACAGGGAAGCAGAGCTTTGCTGTGGGCTGGGTCTCAGCCTGTGTTGGGGGCAGAGGTGAGTGGAAACGGGTTTGGTTTTTGTAGAGTAAAGCCAGGTCCTCGAGGCCCAGACAGGAAGTTGTACGTTCGAGCGCCTTCACCAACGGGGTGACCGCGTGGGTCTCCAGGCGAGGACTGGCCAGCAGGGGTCGGGAGGAAGGAGGCCGGCCAGAGGGAGGGTCTCTGCCGCGGGGACAGCACCCTTGTCGGTGACGGAGAGGGGTGTCTGCCATGGGTCACAGACGCAGAATGCAGACGGCTTCCCCCCCTGCATCTGGGCCCTCGTGGGACGGTTTACCCAGCGTGTTCAGGGGCACGGGGGCCGTGTCACTGACAGTCCCCCAGGGGAGAGGCCGATGCTCGCAGCCGGCGGGCAGGGCTGGGGGAGGGGCTGTTCTGGGCCCGGGTGGGGCACGCGGGGGCACTCGGGGGGCACGGGTCCCTCGGGGGCACAGGTCACTCGGGGAGCATGGGTCACTTGGGAGCGTGGGCTCTGCCCCACGCAGGCTCTCTTGGCGGGAAGTCGGTGCCCGGCCCACAGAGCTCATGTGGGGAACAGGACAGAGCCCTTTCCCGGGGGACACTGGTCCCTTGGGGAGCAGGTGCTCGGGATGTGGCTTTGTCTGTGGCCACAAGCAGCACCGCGTCCACCCAGGGCTGGGCTGTGACGGTGGCCGGGCAGCTCATCGTCGCTGCAGGCGTGGGGACCCCTTGTGGGGACAGGGCAGGGGAGGCCAGGCCACACGTGGTCCACGTCCTCGGGCGCCTCCGCTTTGTTAAGTAGCCTTGCTTCCCGCACACTCACCGCGTGGGTCCCTCTCGTGGTCCCTCCCCGTTCTCAGGAGCGCTCCGGCTTCGCCCACCCACCCCGGGCTGATGTCCCCTCGCTCCAGCGGCCTACAGACTCCAGAGTGCCTGTCTCGGGAGGGCTCCCCCATTCCACACGACCCTGACTTTGGGTCGAAGCTCGCCTCTGTTCCAGAGTACCGCTACTCCCAAAGCGCACCCGGTAAGAGGGGGCCCCTGCAGCGGGCGGACCCAGACCCGGGCCGGGGCTGTGGGGGCCCGCTGACCCACGCTCCTTCTCTGCAGGCTCTCCCGTCAGCGCCCAGCCCGTGATCATGGCTGTGCCCCCCCGACCTCCTAGTTTAGTGGCCAAGCCCGTGGCCTACATGCCTGCGTCCATCGTGACGGCACAGCAGCCCCCAGGCCACGCCATCCACGTGGTGCAGCAGGCACCCCCCGTCACCATGCTCAGGGTGGTCACGTCCTCCGCCAGCTCCGCCAATGGGTACATCCTCACCACCAACCAGGCCTCGGCAGGGGCCGCCCATGAAGCAGCAGGCACCGCGGTGCTGGACCTGGGCAGTGAGGCGAGAGGTGAGAGCCACGTGGTCCCTTGGGGCTCCGGGAGGTAGAGCTGCCAGCGGGGGCCTCGGGTAACAGAGCCCAGGGGCCGGTGCACAGACAGTCTCTGGGGCCGCCGGCTCTCAGCCTGCTGCCCGCACTCCCCGCTCCTGTGTTGTGGGGAATCTGTCCCGTGCGGTCAGCAGGGTCGCCCTCCAGAGCACACCCCCCTGGTGAGCAGCCAGGTGCGCGCAGCCCCAGGCGCGCTGTGAGGTTGGGGCCTGGGATCCGAGGACGAGGCCTCTGGAGCCACCGGCGAGGAGCCCTTAGAAGTCATTTAAAGTAAAAGCTAATCACAAAGCCCTGAGCTGGATCCTGGGCCCCGGTAACTAACGGGTAAATCCCAGCCGTGGGGGCCCTGGGAAGCCTCGCCGCAGCAGGTCTGCGTGCAGGTCAGTCATTCCCAGGAGCAGTCCCTTCCCTCGGTCTCCTGGCTGTACAGTGTGACCGTTACACGTGTGTGTCACGGTCCCGTCCCTCGCTCCCCCTGGCTGTACAATGTGGCCGTTACACGTGTGTGTCACGGTCCCGTCCCTCGCTCACCCTGGCTGTACAGTGTGGCCGTTACACGTGTGTGTCACGGTCCCGGCCCTCGCTCCCCCTGGCTGTACAATGTGGCCGTTACACGTGTGTGTTACGGTCCCGTCCCTCGCTCACCCTGGCTGTACAGGGTGGCCGTTACACGTGTGTGTCACGGTCCCGTCCCTCGCTCCCCCTGGCTGTACAATGTGGCCGTTACACGTGTGTGTCACGGTCCCGTCCCTCGCTCACCCTGGCTGTACAGGGTGGCCGTTACACGTGTGTGTCACGGTCCCGGCCCTCGCTCCCCCTGGCTGTACAATGTGGCCGTTACACGTGTGTGTTACGGTCCCGTCCCTCGCTCACCCTGGCTGTACAGGGTGGCCGTTACACGTGTGTGTCACGGTCCCGGCCCTCGCTCCCCCTGGCTGTACAATGTGGCCGTTACACGTGTGTGTTACGGTCCCGTCCCTCGCTCACCCTGGCTGTACAGGGTGGCCGTTACACGTGTGTGTCACGGTCCCGGCCCTCGCTCCCCCTGGCTGTACAATGTGGCCGTTACACGTGTGTGTTACGGTCCCGTCCCTCGCTCACCCTGGCTGTACAGGGTGGCCGTTACACGTGTGTGTCACGGTCCCGGCCCTCGCTCCCCCTGGCTGTACAATGTGGCCGTTACACGTGTGTGTTACGGTCCCGTCCCTCGCTCACCCTGGCTGTACAGGGTGGCCGTTACACGTGTGTGTCACGGTCCCGGCCCTCGCTCCCCCTGGCTGTACAATGTGGCCGTTACACGTGTGTGTTACGGTCCCGTCCCTCGCTCACCCTGGCTGTACAGGGTGGCCGTTACACGTGTGTGTCACGGTCCCGGCCCTCGCTCCCCCTGGCTGTACAATGTGGCCGTTACACGTGTGTGTTACGGTCCCGTCCCTCGCTCACCCTGGCTGTACAGGGTGGCCGTTACACGTGTGTGTCACGGTCCCGGCCCTCGCTCCCCCTGGCTGTACAATGTGGCCGTTACACGTGTGTGTTACGGTCCCGTCCCTCGCTCACCCTGGCTGTACAGGGTGGCCGTTACACGTGTGTGTCACGGTCCCGGCCCTCGCTCCCCCTGGCTGTACAATGTGGCCGTTACACGTGTGTGTTACGGTCCCGTCCCTCGCTCACCCTGGCTGTACAGGGTGGCCGTTACACGTGTGTGTCACGGTCCCGGCCCTCGCTCCCCCTGGCTGTACAATGTGGCCGTTACACGTGTGTGTTACGGTCCCGTCCCTCGCTCACCCTGGCTGTACAGGGTGGCCGTTACACGTGTGTGTCACGGTCCCGGCCCTCGCTCCCCCTGGCTGTACAATGTGGCCGTTACACGTGTGTGTTACGGTCCCGTCCCTCGCTCACCCTGGCTGTACAGGGTGGCCGTTACACGTGTGTGTCACGGTCCCGGCCCTCGCTCCCCCTGGCTGTACAATGTGGCCGTTACACGTGTGTGTTACGGTCCCGTCCCTCGCTCACCCTGGCTGTACAGGGTGGCCGTTACACGTGTGTGTCACGGTCCCGGCCCTCGCTCCCCCTGGCTGTACAATGTGGCCGTTACACGTGTGTGTTACGGTCCCGTCCCTCGCTCACCCTGGCTGTACAGGGTGGCCGTTACACGTGTGTGTCACGGTCCCGGCCCTCGCTCCCCCTGGCTGTACAATGTGGCCGTTACACGTGTGTGTTACGGTCCCGTCCCTCGCTCACCCTGGCTGTACAGGGTGGCCGTTACACGTGTGTGTCACGGTCCCGGCCCTCGCTCCCCCTGGCTGTACAATGTGGCCGTTACACGTGTGTGTTACGGTCCCGTCCCTCGCTCACCCTGGCTGTACAGGGTGGCCGTTACACGTGTGTGTCACGGTCCCGGCCCTCGCTCCCCCTGGCTGTACAATGTGGCCGTTACACGTGTGTGTTACGGTCCCGTCCCTCGCTCACCCTGGCTGTACAGGGTGGCCGTTACACGTGTGTGTCACGGTCCCGGCCCTCGCTCCCCCTGGCTGTACAATGTGGCCGTTACACGTGTGTGTTACGGTCCCGTCCCTCGCTCACCCTGGCTGTACAGGGTGGCCGTTACACGTGTGTGTCACGGTCCCGGCCCTCGCTCCCCCTGGCTGTACAATGTGGCCGTTACACGTGTGTGTTACGGTCCCGTCCCTCGCTCACCCTGGCTGTACAGGGTGGCCGTTACACGTGTGTGTCACGGTCCCGGCCCTCGCTCCCCCTGGCTGTACAATGTGGCCGTTACACGTGTGTGTTACGGTCCCGTCCCTCGCTCACCCTGGCTGTACAGGGTGGCCGTTACACGTGTGTGTCACGGTCCCGGCCCTCGCTCCCCCTGGCTGTACAATGTGGCCGTTACACGTGTGTGTTACGGTCCCGTCCCTCGCTCACCCTGGCTGTACAGGGTGGCCGTTACACGTGTGTGTCACGGTCCCGGCCCTCGCTCCCCCTGGCTGTACAATGTGGCCGTTACACGTGTGTGTTACGGTCCCGTCCCTCGCTCACCCTGGCTGTACAGGGTGGCCGTTACACGTGTGTGTCACGGTCCCGGCCCTCGCTCCCCCTGGCTGTACAATGTGGCCGTTACACGTGTGTGTTACGGTCCCGTCCCTCGCTCACCCTGGCTGTACAGGGTGGCCGTTACACGTGTGTGTCACGGTCCCGGCCCTCGCTCCCCCTGGCTGTACAATGTGGCCGTTACACGTGTGTGTTACGGTCCCGTCCCTCGCTCACCCTGGCTGTACAGGGTGGCCGTTACACGTGTGTGTCACGGTCCCGGCCCTCGCTCCCCCTGGCTGTACAATGTGGCCGTTACACGTGTGTGTTACGGTCCCGTCCCTCGCTCACCCTGGCTGTACAGGGTGGCCGTTACACGTGTGTGTCACGGTCCCGGCCCTCGCTCCCCCTGGCTGTACAATGTGGCCGTTACACGTGTGTGTTACGGTCCCGTCCCTCGCTCACCCTGGCTGTACAGGGTGGCCGTTACACGTGTGTGTCACGGTCCCGGCCCTCGCTCCCCCTGGCTGTACAATGTGGCCGTTACACGTGTGTGTCACGGGCCCGTCCCTCGCTCACCTGGCTGTACAGTGTGGGCGTTACACGTGTGTTTACAATGCTGTGAGTCGCTTTCCTGCTGTTTTAAAACTTACCTCCTCGGTGCGATTTTCCTTTTGAGAAGCGATGGCTTTTCCGTGTCAGTGCCTGGAACCCGCAGCTCCTGGCCACGGCCGCCTCTGGGAGGCGGTCCCTGACACGCGCTCTTCCCTAGGCCTGGAGGAGAAGCCCACCATCGCCTTCGCCACCATCCCTGCCACCAGCCGCGTCATCCAGACGGTGGCCGGCCAGATGGCCCCTGGCGTCCCCGGGCACACGGTCACCATCCTGCAGCCGGCCACGCCCGTGAGCATCGGGCAGCACCCTCTTCCGGTCCGGGCCGTCACGCAAAACGGAAGGCACGCGGTCCCCACCAGTAGCGTAGCCGGCAGCGCTTACGGTGAGGCCCTGCCGCCCTCCCTGCCGCATTGTAGCCCGGGGTTCAGGCACAGTCAGTGCCCAGGAGCCCCTTCCCAGGCCATCCGGCAGCCGGTCGGCAGCCACCAGCTGAGCAGCTGCTAAGCACCGGGCACTATAACACTGAGCAAAGTCCCTGTCACAGAGCTCACACCGGCTGGCTGAGAGGGCAGGGCATCAGACGGACACACGTCGTGGGGACCAGGGCTGAGGGCTTCGGGTCTCAGCCAGGTGCTCAGGAAGGCAGAGGAAGGGGAGTGGGCAGGTACCGGAGTAGACAGGGACAGTGCACCCCTCAGGTGGAGAGGGGACGGGGGTTAAGGTGGGGTGGCTCACGGGAAGGAAAGTCCAGCTGAGGTGGGAGCAGGTGGGCGGCTGGCCCGGGGCTGCTGGGAGCGCTGGTCTCATCAGTAACCTCTCTCCCTCCCCGCAGCCCTCACAAGCCCCCTGCAGCTCCTGGCGGCCCAGGCCAGCT
>NW_006292094.1:5426601-5427068 GCF_000327345.1 Myotis davidii | reverse complement strand
ACCAGACCGCAGGCCCCCAGCCGTGAGCAGAGCCGGCCAAGCAGGCCTCCGAGGGATGGACGCGCACTCCGCTCCTGCACATGCATCGGAACCGGCGAGACAGGCGGGCGGTCCGATTTCCAGCTGTCCATGACGTCTTCCCCCTAAAATCGTGGCCCAGGAACATCCGTTGGCATTAACTGGGGGGTGCGGGGGTGGACCGAGGAGTTCTTGTCCGGGTGCCGCGTGGAATCCGGGCTTCACCACACGTCTGAGCCCAGAGGGATCGTTTGGTTCTGAGGTTTCCGCCTGCAGCCGCCGTGGCCGGTTCTTGCTGCTGCGTCCCCTGGGAGTGAACCCCCACCCTCTGCCCCCTTCAAGAAGGGCGTCTGAGGCGAGCGCCGAGTGGACGACACCAGAGCTGGCCCTGCGTCCTGACGGCCTGCCCTGGTGGCAGCACTGGGCACGTGCTCAGGAGGCTGGCCTGC
>NW_006292094.1:5422044-5426474 GCF_000327345.1 Myotis davidii | reverse complement strand
CTCGTTGGAATGGCCCGCACCATCGCTGCCGCGGTGTCCCCACCCCAGGTGCCAAGGACGGTGCAGGGCCTGTGCCCTCCCGCAGACGGGAGGACGCCTGTCGTTCTGTGGCACGAACCTCACGTGGGAAACACTCTTGGGAAGTCCACCTGCCGCCTCCGGGACGCCAGAGAAGCGGGCGATGGAGCGAGCTGGCGCCGCCCTCGGTCCCCCAGCCCACAGCGCCGGCTCCTGTCCGTCAACTCCCTCCTGTGCCTGCTGTGCACGTGGTGGCGGCGTGAGGATGGGCTGCAGGCCTGGCCGCGGGTCTGAGCGCTGCTTCCCTCCCCTGGGGACGTGTCACCCAGATGCGCCTGCTCCTGACGGCAGGACCACGGGCGCCTCTGGGTGCGGCACCACGGAGTAGGGCCGCTGGCCATGGACAGTCGGGTCTTCGCCTGATCCCCTGGGTCCGGCTCCAACCCTTTCTATGGCTTTTGAGCTGTTTTGGTTTCTCTGTCCGTTTTCAGTGAGGACCCCCCTCGGCAGCCAGAGGCACAGGGAGAATGGAGGGAGGGGAACGAGGGAGAGGGGGAGGGACAAGGTCCCGACGGTGCCATGTGCCCCTGCTGGAGCCGAGGAGGGGCCGTGCGGCCAGCGCTGCGTCCTGTCATCTGACCGCAGAGCGCTGCTGGCTCGTGTGGCAGGCCCGGCACGGCCTCTGCCCGGAAGTGTACGCCGCAGCGGAAGGTTGCCCGGTGCCCTCAGAGCTGGCCAAGAGGTGGCCTGTGTCTGGTGGCCTGTGACCTGTGGTCCATGGAGGGCGGGCCGACGCCGGCCGAGGTTGGGAAAGCGAGACGTCTGCTGGCGCGATCCCCGTGTCCCTGCAGCCTCGGTCCGAGACCCTTCGCTGTGGCCACCTGGGGGCTCGCGTCTGCAGCAGAGGCAGGCGGCCAGGGCACTGGCTTTGGGCACTCGGACCCCTGTGCTGCGCTGCACGTTCCAGCTCCAACGCAGAGCCCTGCACGGGAGGAGCCAGAGCAACTGGACACGTGTGCGCATCTCCGAGGCGTTCAGGGTGGTGTTGGGAGTGACGGTGTCCCAAGAGGGCGCCTGCCGGGCTGCGCCTTCTCCGTGCCCAGGGCAGGCGGGCGCAGGAGGCCGGCCCCCCCCACTGAGCTCTCCCGGGAATGCCTGCCACGGAGGGCAGTCTGCAGGGCCTGGGCGCTCGGCCAGGCCGCCCCTCACCCACCTCCCCGCTCGCGCCCCATACAAGTGTCCCTGCGGGGCTCCTCGGCTCGTGTGGGGTTTGCCGGCTCTGGGTGTTTCCTTTTTCCTGTTTAAGAACCGAGCCCAATGGAAACGGTGAGAGGGGGTCCCCGAGTCGCTAAGAGGAGGGCCCAGCGACTCTGAGCCGGAGACGGGTTTGCTGGTCGTTCCGTGCCCTACCCCCACCCCTGGCCCCGGGAAGGGTGTGAGGTCCTGAGGTCCTGGCATCCTTCAGGATGCTGCTGCTTCCTCTGAGAAGGTCTCCACCTCCAGAGGGCGCTGCCTCTGAACAGATGCCCCTTGCTGGTCACTCAGGCCGAGAGGAGGGGAAGGCTCCTGGGTTGGGGGTAGCCTCTCACCTGACAGGGACAGAGACGGGACGCTGTTGGGTGGGAGGACATGGCGGCGGAGGAGGGGCCCCGGAGCTGTCAGTGCAGGAGGCAGCCAGCTGCTCCGTCTCCCCAAGCCTCAGCTCTGCTTTGCCCTTGAGGGAGTCACCGTCTCGGGGTTCACACCCTCATCCGGCCTCTACACCCCAACCCCTCTGAAAACACAGCTGCCCCGAGACGGGCTTCAGGGTGCGGTGCACGCCCGCTGCCTCCATCCCGATGCTAGACCACAGCGCACTACTCGTTCAGGACAAGCTCCCGCAACGATGGAGGCTCTGCCAGGGCGGGGGCCACCGCAGCCCGTCCCTCGTGGCTGCACAGGGCGGGGCCTTCCCGATACCTCTGCCCGGAAGTAACGCTCCCACTAAGGACAATTACTCGCGCAAACGTGCTGCTACGGGCGGCCTGCAGACAGGCCCGGCGGGGGCTTGGGCGGAGGACAGCCCCAGGCCTCTCGCTGCCTCTCTGTCCTTCTCTCCAGGTCGGTTCCTGTGTTTTGCAAATTCCTGTCCTTACGGTTTCGTTCTCCAGGCCTGGCTTCCACGCTGGGCCTCAGTTCTCAGCGCAGCTCGCCCACGTTTGGAAAAGGCTCCCCGCCTGTCCTCTCTCCAAAGCTGCTACCTGGGGCCCGAGGGGGGTCTGCGGCGGCCCCTGCGGTGGCAGCAGTGCGTCCCCTCGGCCCGTGCCTGTCCAGGCTGCCGGCTGTGCGGGCACTGGGGCGTCAGGCCGGGCACCACCACCCCCTCCAGCACCGCTGCTCCCCGTCCCCATCACCCAACTCGTCACAGATGCTTCAAAGAATCTGGGGTCACCCCAAGCACTTCCTCGGAACTGAAATGAGAAATGGGCCCATGTGACTGACGAGGGGAAATGTTTCGACTCTGAAGTTAAAAAGGGAAGAGCTCGCCTGCTGAGCTGTCCACCTGCTGGCTCTCAGCCTGTGGGGCGCGTCCTGGCTGAGGGTCCTTTCTGGCCTGGCCTCAGCCCCCCTCTCCCTGCTGGGGCCAAGCTGGGGGCCCCCCACCCACAGCCTGAGGGCCATGTCAGCCAGGAGTACGTGTGGGGGCCAGGAGCCAGCTGAGCGGGTCCCCGGGTGGCGAGGAGGTCCTGGGGTGTGAGGTCGTCAGACGGGAGAGGTCAGCAGGGCCCACTGCTCTGGGTGATGCCTCACCTGTGAGCATGGCCGCCGCTGCGGGGGTGCCCACCTCTGCCCGCAGGGCCTGGCCTGGAGCTTCGCCTGCGGCTGAGTGACAGGAGGCCTGGCTCACGCTCTGCCCACCTCCGGGCAGTGGCGGTCTGCACGCCACGCAGGACGGAAGTGAAATCTCTTCGCGAGCCGGGGCGCCCAGTGGCTGCTCGTTATTTTAGAAGAGGGTTGGGGGTGCTTTGTGCCAGGCACCTTGCTCCCCGGGGACACCCGCCCCAAGGCCCCGAGGCTCCCTGCCCTGCTGCTCAGCTGTAGCAGCCGAACTGAGAAGAGACGTCTGGCCAGTGGGAGCCGCAAGCGCGGCTCTTCACTCAGTTCCTGCCCCCGCGCCTCCAGGGCAGTGGGAAGCCACTGTCCTCTCTGCCCCACTGTCCCCTCTGCCCCACTGTCCCCTCTGCCCCGGCCACGGGCGGGCGCAGCAGAGAGAGGAGGATGCAAGGCCTCTGGCTCGTCCTGCCTCTCGGGCCTCCTCTGCAGTTTGCTAGTTTGATTCATCCAGACAGTTACTGGCAGTTCACTCTGCGTCAGAGACAAAAAGGGAAGTCAGGGAGGCGGGGCCGAGGGACTCCGCAGGGGAGACATGGGGCGGCCTGTCTAGCGTGTGGGTCCAGGGATTAGGGCGCTTTGACCTAAGTTTTCTCACTGAGCCGGGTCCCAGGAGCTCACCCTGCCCTGCCCCGCGAGCTGGAACGGGTCTGACTCTGATGGAAGTGGCTTTTCCCTCGTGGCCTGAAGGGTGTCAAACAGCCCGCGGCCTCCTAAGCTCTGAGCCTCTACTGGTCAGGTTACCTGGGCCAGATATTTTTTAATCAGTAAAAATGAGTTTTAAAATCTAACATGTTAAGCTTGGCCCTCCCTTCTCCTGGTCCCCCTGAATTGCCTGGGCTCACGTTCTAACAGGACGGGGTGGGGGGGATGGGGACAGGGTCCCACTCAGATCCGCCGAGTTCTGACCCAGCAGCTGGGCATGTGCGGGAGCGTCGAACCCAATACTGAGGTTTTTTTTTATCTGACCGATGATTCTGTAAAGGTAATTGGGGGGCGGGGTGGGCGCTGTGAGGGCTGGGTGTGTGTGTGAGCGTGTTTTTACGGTGGCTGTCTAAAGTATTTTTACAACATGTTTAATAATCAGTGCTTTAAAAGCAGTGGTTTCCTACAAAGTGGAAACTAAGGTCTAAGCCTGGGAGTGATGTCTGGTCTGGGGGCCGGGGCAGCGGGAGCCCGGCCTGCCTTCCCATTTCGACGGGATACAGTACTTTTTTAAAAGGAGCCATACTTTTTTTTAAAGTTTGAGAAATGAATGTGATTTCTAATTGTCTCAGACATTAATGTTTTAAAGCTATAACAAAGTTTAAAATTTCTACATTTCGTTTTTCATTTATTGTAACTGTTCTTTTATCTATTAAATTGTATGTTGATGGGCAAGTCCTGTGTCTCCTCTTAGCTTGTTTCTATATAACCAGAAATAAAGTTATATATTAAAGAAACGACACTGGGCCCCGGTGTGGTCCTTGCGTGAGCGGCCGCTGAGGGCCAGAGCTGGGTGGGCAGGCGGCCCCGGCTCCCAGCGCAGAGGGGCCCTGATG
>NW_006292094.1:5421112-5421802 GCF_000327345.1 Myotis davidii | reverse complement strand
TGCGGTCACACCGGCTGGGGTGCCGTCCAGCGGGGCGGGAGCCTGCAGAAGCTGTCCGTCCTCCCTGCAGATGGACACCCCGCCTCAGAACGAGCTCCGCCAGCCACCACGTCCACCATTAACCTGGGCAGGCGGGTTTCTCCTGCAGGCGCCCCGCGGGGTTCAAGGAAAGTGTCACAAACGCAGCTCACGTTCTCAGCACAGACCCGCCTCCGCTCAGGCTGTCACCTCCCCGCTCAGCCCCTCCGCCAGCTTCCCATCCTTCCAATGACGCTGGGTGGACCCGCCTTGGGGTGTCCCTGGGCTGGGTGAGCCCGCGCCCCCTTCCTCACCACCTCGGCCCCGCCTCCTCGTCTGCACTTGAGCTCCCGGAGGGCGTCTCAGAAGCGGAGTCCAGAATCCGCAGTGAGAACCTCGCCTCCCGCCACCCCCGGGACCGCGCTCACTGCCGGCTGCCCTGCGGATCTAGCATTTACCCGGGGCCGGGCCGCCAGGACGGCTGCAGATCTGACCCTCGTCTCCGTAGTTCCCTGAGGACAGGCGAGGCCTCCCCTTCACGCTTCCTCAGCCAAACCCAGGAGACCCGGCCACCGCCTGTTCCGTGAACGGTGAACGAGACGCCACACACATGGGTCCTCTCGGCTCGACTCCCCCCACCTCTCCCATCCGCAGCCCTGTCCCCAGTCCTGC
>NW_006292094.1:5400829-5402609 GCF_000327345.1 Myotis davidii | reverse complement strand
TTTGCCCTCCTGCCCTGAAGGGTGTCAAACAGCCCGCGGCCTCCTAAGCTCTGAGCCTCTACTGGTCAGGTTACCTGGGCCAGATATTTTTTAATCAGTAAAAATGAGTTTTAAAATCTAACATGTTAAGCTTGGCCCTCCCTTCTCCTGGTCCCCCTGAATTGCCTGGGCTCACGTTCTAACAGGACGGGGTGGGGGGGATGGGGACAGGGTCCCACTCAGATCCGCCGAGTTCTGACCCAGCAGCTGGGCATGTGCGGGAGCGTCGAACCCAATACTGAGGTTTTTTTTTATCTGACCGATGATTCTGTAAAGGTAATTGGGGGGCGGGGTGGGCGCTGTGAGGGCTGGGTGTGTGTGTGAGCGTGTTTTTACGGTGGCTGTCTAAAGTATTTTTACAACATGTTTAATAATCAGTGCTTTAAAAGCAGTGGTTTCCTACAAAGTGGAAACTAAGGTCTAAGCCTGGGAGTGATGTCTGGTCTGGGGGCCGGGGCAGCGGGAGCCCGGCCTGCCTTCCCATTTCGACGGGATACAGTACTTTTTTAAAAGGAGCCATACTTTTTTTTAAAGTTTGAGAAATGAATGTGATTTCTAATTGTCTCAGACATTAATGTTTTAAAGCTATAACAAAGTTTAAAATTTCTACATTTCGTTTTTCATTTATTGTAACTGTTCTTTTATCTATTAAATTGTATGTTGATGGGCAAGTCCTGTGTCTCCTCTTAGCATTTGTTTCTATAACCAGAAATAAAGTTATATATTAAAGAAACGACACTGGGCCCCGGTGTGGTCCTTGCGTGAGCGGCCGCTGAGGGCCAGAGCTGGGTGGGCAGGCGGCCCCGGCTCCCAGCGCGGAGCGGCCCTTATGGAGACCGGCTGCCCCCCTTGCCCTTGGCGGCTGCTCCTGGGGAAAAGGAGACTGACAGGAACACGGTCTGGGCGGTGCCCCAGCCCCGTGAGTCCCTGAGGGACCGTCTCTGCAGCTTCAGGGACGTGGTTGAGGATATTTTTTCCACTGATTATTTTAGAGAGAGTAGAAGGGAGGGGGAAAGACAGAGAGAAAAACATTTATGTGAGAGTGACACATCTATTGGTTGCCTTTTGCCGGGACGGGGGATTGAGCCTCCAACGGAGATACATGCCCTTGAGTGGAATCGAACCGGGAGCTCTGCTCAGCCACAAGCCAGGCTAATGGCTGCCAGTACAGCAATGATGGCGGGAGCCTCTCCTGCCTCTTCAGCAGCACTAAGGATGTCTGACTGCAGCTTAGGTCTGTTCCCTGCTGGCAAGTGGACATCCCCTGAGGGCTGCCGGGCTGCCAGAGGAATGTCTGACTGTCAGCTTAGGCCCGTTCCCCTGGGGAGCGGGCCTAAGCCAGCAGGTGGACATCCCCTGAGAGGTCCCAGACTGCAAGAGGGCACAGGCCAGGCTGCCTCCTCGTCTGCACTTGAGCTCCCGGAGGGCGTCTCAGAAGCGGAGTCCAGAATCCGCAGTGAGAACCTCGCCTCCCGCCACCCCCGGGACCGCGCTCACTGCCGGCTGCCCTGCGGATCTAGCATTTACCCGGGGCCGGGCCGCCAGGACGGCTGCAGATCTGACCCTCGTCTCCGTAGTTCCCTGAGGACAGGCGAGGCCTCCCCTTCACGCTTCCTCAGCCAAACCCAGGAGACCCGGCCACCGCCTGTTCCGTGAACGGTGAACGAGACGCCACACACATGGGTCCTCTCGGCTCGACTCCCCCCACCTCTCCCATCCGCAGCCCTGTCCCCAGTCCTGC
>NW_006292094.1:5399272-5399763 GCF_000327345.1 Myotis davidii | reverse complement strand
ACGCTCCTCCTCGCTCTGTGGACGGAGAGGGAGCTCCCAGGTGCCTTGCCTGTTGGCAGTGCTCACGCGTGTTTCCTTTTTGGTTAATAATCAAGTTAAATATCAGAGCAAGGAATGAACAGGCTGCCTTACAACGCATCGCAGCGTGTGCCCTTTATCATATTACACTTCGCTTTTGGGCCCCGCAGTTCAAGTCTCATTGAAGGAACCTTTCGAAAAGCAACTTATTTCAGATTAAATCTCTCTTACGTTTGACGCCTAAACTCAGTCCGTCTTCGTTCCCCTGCTCCTGAGAGAACAGCACGGGAATGTGGGTTGTTGTCATGGGAACGAGGGGTGCAGGTGCCGGGACAGCCCCATCCAGCGGGGGCGGGAGTGGCCCTTGGACCGCTGACTCCGGAGAGCGAGGAACCGGGTGGGGATCCAGCCAGCGGTTTGTCAGGAGCGGCGTGTGGATGGTGGACCCCCTCTCCCCGTGACCCCGGCCCCGC
>NW_006292094.1:5398854-5399128 GCF_000327345.1 Myotis davidii | reverse complement strand
GCTGCTGCGGAAGGAGGAGCCCGGGCCCGAGGCCCTGGACGCCCTGCGCAGGCTCTTCCTCATCGTCTCGGCCACCAAGTACGACAGGAAGTGAGTGGTCACCTGGGGGTGCCCGCCGGGGGCGCAGACCTTGGCACTTGAGTCTGTGTCCTTATACCAGCGCTCAAGGGCCTCACATATAAAGTCCTCTCCACCGGGCCCCTTGGGGCTGGGGGAAGGGGGGGCCCGGGAGCTGTGCTCTGGCTGCGGCGTGACCCACCGCCCGTGTCCGGCC
>NW_006292094.1:5397326-5398760 GCF_000327345.1 Myotis davidii | reverse complement strand
CGGCCTGTGCCCGCCTGCGCGCCCCCAGCCGCTGCAGCTGCTCTGCGCCGCCATCCTGAGGGAGATGTCGCCCTGCCTCAGCCTGAGCCTGTCCTGCGACCACGTCCAGAGCCCGCGGCAGCTGAGCCTGGTGGCCTCTGTGCTCCTGGCCCAGGTACGTGGCTCACCGCCCAGGTCAACCCCTGGCTCTTGGTGGCCCTGGGTCCGGGGAGAAGCAGCAGGCCGGTGAGCGGTCCCCATGCGGGTGGGCTCAGCTGGGGTTCCCCTCCATTCACTGGTCCTTACGGGGGCCTTGGGGACCAGCGCATGGATGCTTGACTGGCAGAAACACCTGCCCCTGCCTCCCCCAGCTCCCCATCCCTGTGACCCCTCCCGGGTTCCTAGACGCGGAGTGCCTGGGACACGGTGGAGGTAACTCAGGCCCGGGGTTGCCGTGGCGACATGAATAGTCTGTAAGAGGCGGCCCAGAGCGATGATGCTGACAGAGTGGACGGTCACCTTCCCAGATGTTGCTGGGCGCCCACGCCCACCTGGTTTGATTGGCAGGGCGACAGAAAGCAGGTCAGAAACGTGGGCCAGCGCATCTTCAAAGTCCTTGAGAGCCGGCAGCCCGAGGGGCCGAGTCCGAGGCCCCTGCTCCCAGTCGTGTCCAAGGTCGCCAGCCTGGCCCCCGGCACCGTCCATGAAGGTACCCCTTCCTGCAAAAGCAGCTTCTGGCCCGTGCCAGGATAGAGATGAGCCCAGGTGGGGAGGGGGCGGGACGGGGCGCTGAGTCCAAGTGGCCATCGGAGCGGCTTCCTTCCAGCAACACTAGCAGTGCCCGTGCGGCTGAGTGTGGGGTTCACCTGCTCCCCTCGGCCTTGTCCCCGCCCCTGCAGACCAGGCCAACCTGCTCAACAAGAGGCTGGTGGACTGGCTGCGCTACGCCAGCGTCCCGCAGGGGCTCCCCCACTCCTCTGGGGGCTTCTTCACGCCCCGGGCCCGGCAGGTGAGTGGAAGATCTCAGCCTCCGGCCCCCAGGGTCCCAGGGCACCTCGCCAGCCTTGCCCTCAGGTCCCCTGCCTTCCTCTCCTCCACCTGCCGTGGCTCCACGTGGTGGGGGTGGGGAGAGCGGTGGGTCACAGTGGGCCACAGCCCCCGGCCACGGTGCTCTGAGGGTCATGGAGGCCTGGACCTGCTGGTGAAGGTCACGTGCCTGACGGAGGCCGTGTTCCTGGGTGCCCCGCCCTCCCTTGTGCCCGCAGCCGGGTCCTGTCACTGAGGTCGATGGGGCTGTGGCCACGGACTTCTTCACGGTGCTGTCCACGGCCCAGCGCTTCACCGAGGACCAGTGGCTGAACGTGCAGGCCTTCTCCATGCTGCGGGCCTGGCTGCAGCTCAGCGGCCCCGGGGGCCCGGGCGCCCCGGACACAGGTGGGACCTGGCAGGCCCAGG
>NW_006292094.1:5396063-5396797 GCF_000327345.1 Myotis davidii | reverse complement strand
GACCTGCAGAGAGCAGTGAGTGCCCACGGCGGGGGGCGGGGGGGCTCCCCTCCTCGGGGCTCCCCGCTCCCTCTGACGGTGGCCTGGTGCCTGCAGTGCCTGGTGGAGGCCGTGCTGGTGCTGGACGTACTCTGCAGGCAGGACCCCTCCTTCCTGTACCGCACCCTCTCCTGCCTGAAGGCGCTGCAGGCGCGGCTGTGCGGGGACCCCACCTGCGTGCGGGTGCTGCTGCCCCTCGCCCAGTTCTTCCTCAGCCACGGTGAGCTGGGGGTCGGCTGCCCAGCTCACGGGAGAAAGTGCAGGTCAGGCCCTGGCCGTCAGCCTGTGGACCAAAGGGTCCCAGGTTTGATTCGGGTCAAGGGCACGTACGTTGGTTGTGGGTTCCTCCCTGGCCCAGGGCCCTGGTTGGGGCTCGTGCAGGAGGCCACCCATCGATGTTTCTGTCTGTCCCTCTTTCTCCCACTCGCACCAAAAACCAATGGGGAACGTCCGCGGGTGAGGATTTTAAACAAGAAGGTGCGGGTCAGGCCAGGGCGGCGGGCTCCCCGCGCTCCCCGTCCCGTGGGTGGCATCGCTGTGATGGACGGTGGGCACCGATGGGGTGGGTTTAAAGGAGCTTATGTAGCGAGTTAACTGTTACCGCCTCAGCTTCCAAGGGGGTCGGCCCAGCCCTCAGGCAGCTCAGCGGGCGTTTCTGGGAGGAGGAGCGGAGGGGGCACAGGGGCTCTATGTCC
>NW_006292094.1:5395517-5395875 GCF_000327345.1 Myotis davidii | reverse complement strand
GGGCGGAGGGTGGGCGTGGGCACCGGTGTCAGTGCCTCACAGGTGAACGGCCTCCCGTCCGGCAGAGCCTGTGGGCTCCTCTCGGGAAGGGGAGGCCCCACGGGTTTAGTTCCCATAGAATCTGCCCGGAGCCTGGCACCCCGCAGCCCTGCCCGGGGCCCAGCCCTCTGGCGCTGTTGGCTTTTGGTGTGTGACACGTGGATATTTGGTTGTTTTACAAAAGTGAATGCAGAGCAAAGAGAATAGTGAGAAAAAATAGAAGGGAGTATTTTCAGATGCCGGATCCCAGTGAAGTGAGAACAGGGGGTCCCCATGCAGGCACCCCTGCCCTACGTCAGCCCCTGTGGCGGCAGTGACG
>NW_006292094.1:5394702-5395326 GCF_000327345.1 Myotis davidii | reverse complement strand
ACCTGCAGCTCCGGTGAGCCTGCTCTGCTGCCTGGCCCGTCCTCCCCCCCCGTCCCTCCAGCACAGCCCCTCCTGCTGCCCCGCTGCTGTGTGCTCTGCCCTGATTCGCCTCCCACACAGAATGCCCTGTGCTCCTGGCAGCCGCTGCCCACAGCCCCAGGGCCAGAGCCTCAGCCTGTCCTCCCTCAGCGCGAGCCCTGCCCTCCTCACAGGGCCTGGGTCCCCCAGCCCTTTCTCGTCACCCCAAGGCTCCTCACTGGGTCGGGCGCTGTGATGTCACAGTGACATCTGTGCGTCTCTCCCTGGCCACTGGGTGCCCGTGAGGGTGGGGGCCAAGTCCAGCCTCGTGGGCCTGTGCCCAGAGCCACACCTGAACCCGCCTTGGGCATCTGTCCACCAGGTTGTCACCCGCTGTGTCCGAGAGGCCGCTCTGGGACGCCTCCCTGAGGACCACCAGCTGCCCGGACACCTCCCAGGACCCGCAGCTCCAGGGCCTCCTCCAGCACCTGCTGCGCGCCGAGGCCAGCGGGGCCCCCGAGAGGTAGGGTCCCTGGGCTGGGGGGCCTGGAGAGAGGGCTGCCGTCGCCCCCCCAGCAGGTAGCAGCCAGGAGGCCCCCTGCTGGG
>NW_006292094.1:5393853-5394652 GCF_000327345.1 Myotis davidii | reverse complement strand
TGCGGGTGGACACCCTGGTGACTCCGTCATACCGATGGAGAAGCAGGCTTCGCGCCCCCAGGCGCCAGCGCCCCGGGTCCCAGGGCAGGGCCGTCCTGAGGAGCACAGGTGCCAGGGCGGAGCTGGGGAGCACGAGGCAGGCGTGACAGGCGACCTGATGAGCCGTGCGAGTGGTTTCAGAACTTGGTCCACGCACCGCACCCACCTGCCTTCCCGCAGACCGGCCTGGGGGCGGGGGGCCGCACAGGCTCCCGTGTGCAGAGTGTGTCCCTGGGCACCAGGGGTGGGGCCTGGGCGGCACTCAGCGGGCTGTGCCCTGTCCCCAGGCTGGCGCCACTCTACCTGCTGCTGCAGCCCATGGCCGGCTGAGGCGGTGCCCACCCTGCTGCAGGCCTTCTTCTCGGCGGTGACCCAGGGGAGCCCTGCCCAGGCCCCGGCTCACTTGCACGGCGGATCCGCCAGAGGCCCCTCCAGCCCCACCCCGGCCCTGTCCCTCTCCCCCGGCCCTGCGTCCCCTCCTGGACAGAACCGAGAGCAGCAGCAGGTGTTTGCGAGGGGGACTGAGTCTGCCTCTCGCTCTCCATCTCAGTTCGCTGATGGGGCCCTGACCAACCAGCTGGCACGGCTGCTCCTGGAGAGAAGTGACTCGCTTTACCAGGTGCCAGGCTACGAGGCCCGCGTGCACCAGTGAGTCTTCCTGCAGCCACACGGGCTCCCCGTCCTGGTCCCGCTGGCTCGACGCGTCCCCTCCCACTCCGGCTTCGGCAGCACGGCCACCCCCGGCCCAGCCTCGGCGCCC
>NW_006292094.1:5393224-5393688 GCF_000327345.1 Myotis davidii | reverse complement strand
GGTGGCCTTTCCTTTGGGGAAAGGGTCTGGAATGAAGGGAGAGAGATATTTACTTCTGAGGTTTATTACTTTCTTTACTGTGTGACTTTTCTAAACGTGCAATGCGTTATTTTAATTTTTGTACTATTTACAGAGTTCATCTGGAATTAGGGAGTGGGCCATTCTTTGATTTCCTCTCTGTCCTTCTTTATATGCAAAAACTCTAATAAATGCCATTTTATAAAAAGACCCCCGCAGCTCGTCACTGCGCTGATGGCCACGCTGACCAAGCTGGCCTCCCGCAGCCAAGACCTGATCCCCAGGTACGGGCAGCGGTGTGGGCAGGGGGAGGGACCCGCTCCCCAGGAAGAAAGGAAAGCGACTCGGGAGGCGTCCCATCCCAGGGGCCGGGCACAGCTTGGACCTGGGGTCTGGCTGCGTCCAGGTGGCGTGGGCTGTGTGCACTGCCGCCTCCCCTCCAGCGG
>NW_006292094.1:5392294-5392704 GCF_000327345.1 Myotis davidii | reverse complement strand
CTGTGGGTGGTGGCCTCGCCCCTCTCCCTCCGGAACGTGCTGAGCTCTGCGGGAACGTCCTGGCCTGGCGCTAGGCCCTGGGCGGGCGGGAGCTGCAGGACATTCAGCCCCAATAAACCCGCTGGGAAGTCACTGTGGACAAGACAGACTGTTCCCTTCGCTGCCCCTGCCCTGGGAGAGGGCCAGGTACACGCACCCACCCGCCCCCTTCCACAGCCAGCCCGGCAGCTGCTTCCCTGCGGGCACCTCTGCTCCTGGGGAGCCGGCCTGGACACGGGTGCGTGTCTTCAGGGCGTCTTATGCTCCGAAAGCAGGGAAGCGTGGGCCTGGGGTGGGCGCACCTCCTGCCACCGAGAGCGGGGCAGGCCCACCAGGCAGGGCGCCCACGCCCGGCTCCCAGTGGCCGGCAC
>NW_006292094.1:5390414-5391835 GCF_000327345.1 Myotis davidii | reverse complement strand
GAACGGAGGCAAAGCGGGCCGGGGCCGGCCTGGCAGGGGTATCCGGCCTCAGGACGCTTTGGGGATGCCCAGGTGGGCGCGCCCAGGACACCGACTCCCCCAGGACGGGGCGGACCCGGACCGCCTCTCAGCTCCGTTTGGAGCCGGAGCATTTCTATTACCGGGTTCCGTTATGTATTAAAATCACTTTAAAATACAGCGCAGGCAGGGGATCCTGGGGCCTCTCCTGCGCCCGCCAGGGGGCGGTGTGGGGCCCAGGGCTTGGGGCTCCCCCACAGCTCCGTTCCCGGTGGGGGGCACGGGGGGCCTCCACCAAACCCCTCGCCGGTCTAAGGTAAAAGAATACTCAGTCACAACACTTATGACTTAGTCTCTCTCTGACCCAGAAACACACGAATCTGCTTGACAGCATTGCTAAGTCCAGGAACTAATACTGTTGGGAATCTTCTAATGAGGTTTGGGGTTTTTAAATGTCCCAAATAAAAATCCTTTACCTCTAAAAGATTAACCGAGTAAGAGTAGCCGTTTTTACCTCCCCCTCACCTTCATGCCCAAGAAAATAAATGTTAATGGCTCTTTAATTTGTAGTATTGCTTCTAATACTGTGTTAAGCTTAGTGTGTTCAAAGCATAATTAACTTTTTGTCCTTCTCAAACAAACTTGATATTAGAGCTGCTTAAATAATGTCTATTTTATTCTGGACCTCAGCTGAGAATATAATACTTAGACTGTTACTTTAGAGTTTTGAACTTTGACATTTGCCCTTGAAGAGCCTTCTGTAAAGACTTTAAGACACTTCAGGGAATAGTGGTTGCTGCTGAGGATGGTGTGTGACCATAATGTTCACGTAAGTCATGCAGGAACTTGTTTATGGGACATGTACGGGGAGGGGCTGCAGCCCTTTCCGGGGCGGCTTCCCGCGTGTCCCTGCGGCTCTGGTTCCTGGGCAGCGCGGAGGTGGCCGTCAGTCAACCGTCCTGCATCGCCCGCCCGTCCTCCCGGGGCCTGCTGGGCGGACAGGCCGGGGGTTGGGTGGGTCCTGTGGGCTCTCCCCGCAGCCCCTGACCCCGCCCACCGCCCTGACCTCACGCATCACGCCGACCCCACGCACCGCCCTGACCTCACACATTATGCCGACCCCACACACCGCCCCGACCTCACGCACCATGCTGACCCCACGCATCGCCCCGACCTCACGCACCATGCTGACCCCACACACCGCCCCGACCTCACGCACCATGCTGACCCCACGCATCGCCCCGACCTCACGCACCATGCTGACCCCACGCACCGCCCTGACCCTGACCCCACGCACCGCTGCTCTCCAGTATGAAAGATAGTTTATTGAATCTCTGTCTCCATTAAAGTCGTCAAACATGAAAGCCCTGCAGCGCCCACGCGGGGCGCCGCCATATAAATAA
>NW_006292094.1:5388979-5389199 GCF_000327345.1 Myotis davidii | reverse complement strand
CGCAGGCCCCACAGGAAGTGGCGCAGGTAGAGCAGGTGCTGGTAGACGCTGTCGTCCGGGCAGTCCGCCTCCAGGTCCACCTGGAAGCCCTCGCTGGGCAGGACGATGGGCGGGGGGTTCTCGTAGGACTCGAGCACGTCCTCTGCGGGGACAGCACCGATGCCTCACCCGCGGGGCCGCCCGCCTCCCCAGTGGGGCCCGGGGCCGCAGACTGACCTGC
>NW_006292094.1:5385301-5388782 GCF_000327345.1 Myotis davidii | reverse complement strand
CGGGCCATGCTGCCCGCAGCCCCCGCGGCACCGGGATCCAGAGGCCCCTGTGCACGCTGCTCTGGACTTGAACATGAGCCCCTCCCAGCAGGAAGGCTCTGCTCCAACCCGGGCCTCGGCCGTGAACCAGAAAATGGGACAAACGGGTCCCATGGAGCCGGTAGCCCTGCTCTGAGATGGTCGCTGCCTCCACGCCCACCCAGGTAAGCAGGGCGCGCGCCCACTGTCTCCTGTCCTCCACCGTCCTTCCCTCCGTCCTTGTTACCACATAGATAATGCTGGTGAAGCGCAGGTCTATGTCTAAGGTCTAATCTATGAAACCACACATAGTGCGTCATGTGCACCGTGTGAGCACACGTGACCCGGAACACTCCATGGGCGGTGCAGTGGCGCCCAGCATGTGGGCTGCTCTCTTCCTGGCCTGGGCACTGGGTGAGGCCCATCCTCGGGCTCCAGGAGGGGCAGGGGGCACCTTTGGCCTGAGCCATGGACAGTAGGCTCCTTGACCCCCCAGCTGTGGGGTCCCCAGTGGGGGACAGGGCAGGGCACCGAGGAGGAAGACGGCCCCCAGCGCGGTCCTGACAAGGAGGGGCTCACCTGAGTCGAAGGCCTCGGGGCGGTCCTGGGCGCCCGGCTCCCAGACGCTCATGGGGCCCATGGCCGAGGCCAGCTGGTACTGGGTGAGGAGCCGGTGCAGCTGCGCGGGGCTCAGGGCAGGGAATGCGGCCTGCAGGCTCGCCCAGCTCATCTAAGGGACAGTGCAGTGGCGCGCGAGGTCAGGGCCCAGCAGGCCCAGCAGGACCCACCCCCAGGGTGGTCTGCCTCTGCGACCTCGGGGCACAGGCAAAAGGCGTGTCCCCGCCAGCACGCAGGCCTCCGGGCCCATGTGCAGCGGGAGGTCAGCTCAGGGTCGCAGGCGGTGCTGCTGGTGATTCGTGTTCCTCTCGGAAGCTGGCGGGTTTCTCTGTCCACTGTCTGGCTCCACGCGTGGGGCCACGTGCTAGGACCACATGTGGGCCGGTGCGAGGCTGCAGGCTGGCCTGTCCTCGCTTGTGTTTGCTCCTGGACCACTGTTTTCTCAACTCTTCCTGGACTCCTACTGTTGGAACGTTGGTCCTTTCATTTGCCTTCTTCCTTGCTCGCTCTCCCGCTCGCTCGATTTTACCGCCAACAGCAGACGCCCAGGCTGCGGTCAGCCAGTGTCCACGCTGTCCTCTTGCTAACACCCCAGGCCACACTGCTGGCCGGGGGGTGGGGGTTCTTGCTGATTTCCCAGCTCCTAGAATCCCCGCCGCACTGAGCTGTTTCTCCAGCTGCGAGCACCGAACGCCCCGGGTCAGCTCCCTGCTCTACTTTCCGGGTGATTTCCTCAACTTCATCTTCCAGCTCTGCTGCTGAGACTGTAATGTCCAAGGATCCTTTCTATTCTCTTTCTTGCAGAGCCTGCTAGTGTTCGCAGTGGTGCTGCGTTTATCTTTGTGAGGACATGTGTGGCTTTTCGAAGGGTTTCTCCCTGGACAGCCTGGCCAATGGGGGCCTGCGGCTGCGGGTGCTCAGCCCTCCAGCTGAGCGCGGCTCCCCGTTTCTAAAGGGCTTCAAAGAGAATAACTTGGGACTTCAATGTCTGTGGCCCGCAGAGCCTAAAACATGTCACCTGGCCCTGCACGGGCAAGTCTGCCAGCCGACCTGTCTCTCCGACCTCACGCCCCACCTCTGCCTCCGCCCCTCCTGCACCGTGGGAACCACGGCAGTGCTCCTCGGGGGCTGCTCCCCCACCTACAGCGCGCTCTGCAGTTGGCAGGCTGCCTGGAGCAGTGACGCACCTGCTGGGGGCTATGCAGCAGGTGCCTCACGTGGCCGGCACACCGCTCTCCCCTCATGCTGCTCTTATAGGTTTGTCTGCTATTTCACTGATTTTGGCTAACAGTTCCTTCTACTTGCTCTGGGTTTGACTTGTTTTTCTTTTTCTTGCTTCATGGTGATCGCCCTTCCCTGCTTTCTAACATGTGTCCTTAAGGCTATTGTTTTGCCTGTTGGCACTGCTTTAACTGCACCCACCAGTTTAGTACATGCATCTTCATCGTCACTGATCACCCTGACCCAGTGGAGGTCAAACTACCACCACTTCCACTCGGCTTTTCAGAGTGTTTCCTCAGTTTAAAGCCCTTCCTATCCCACATCCTGGAGCTTCACGATTTTGTCAAATGTCATGAGGGAGAGGCACCGATCCTCTCAGGCTCCTCAAGGGTCGCACGTTTGTCTCCCTCTCTGTAGACGGCCAGCTGCTCTGAACGCCCCCAGCTCTGGCCCATCTGGACGAAGCCTAGATTTCTCTCTCACAGACCCTGGTCCCCGATGAGGCAAACGCCCCAGAGGAAAAGCCACAGCAGAACAGCTTTGTGGTTCCCTCGGTCCCCGCGGCTCCGGGGTGTGCCCGCCGCCGCACTCGCAGGCACTCCGTAGACAGCTGTGCCCTCCTCACAGCAGCAGGATGGGTGCCTCTTGGAGCTTCGAGGTCTTGGTCTTCGGGTAGACGTGGATTGTCCCACTCTCATACCAAACTGAAATGCCCGCCGTCCCCACGCGGACGGCATGCCGTGTGGCTGTGCTGGCGGCAGCTCGGGGCTTGGCCTGGAGATGGCCGACAGCCACATTACCGCCTTGGCTCGGACACGCCCTCCCCGGCGGCCCTGCACACGCTCACGGTCACTCCGGAGACGCGTTAAGGGTGAGGCCAGGCAGGCAGGGAGCACCACTGGTCTGGCTTCATGGATGATCTGTGACAATTTGTCAGGCAGCTGGTGGGGAGGAGGGTGAGGTGGTGTATTAGTTTCCGGTTGCTGCTGTAACAGATGACCACTAGGTAGCAGTTAAAGCAACAGGAATGTACACTCTTACACTTTTGGGGGTCACTCTGGGTTCAAATCCAGGCCGGCAGGACTGTGTTCCTTCTGGAGGTTCCAGGGCAGGGTGGTCAGAATCCAGTGCCTGTGGGGGCACGGCCCTCCCCAGCTCTAGGAGGCACTGCGGCCCGAGGCCCCACCTCCATCTCCAGAGCCAGCAGCGCGGGTCAAGTCCCTTGTTTTCCTCGGTCCTGCCTCTCGTTGCTGACACCAGAAGGGCTCGTGCGATTAAAGGAGCCCATGGCTAACCCAGGGCCTCTCCCACCAGGGTCCTTGGCGTCAGTCCCCTCTGCAAAGCACCTCCCCCTCCCGGCCCTGCCACGTGGGGTCACACTGTCTGTTGCAGGTCAGGGTCCAGACCCTGCAGACCCCGCACACAGACATTTTGGGGCCGTTTTCCTGCTCACGGGTGGGAACGGCTGTGGGACGGAAACAACTCACCCGCTGACCCTGCCCTCGCTCTCTCCGCTCTCCTACCTGGATGAGCTGGGCGCGGGGAGTGGCCAGCAGGTTGAGGGTGCAGGACAGCTTCCGGAAAAAGTGCTCCCCGGCCTCCCCGAAGCCCGCGCCCCTGGTCC
>NW_006292094.1:5382819-5385215 GCF_000327345.1 Myotis davidii | reverse complement strand
CAGAGGGAGCCAGGCCCCAGCTGGTCCCGTGCCTGGCCACCTCCCTCCGGGCCTCAGAGGACAGATGTGAGTGAGCCCCACATGGGTTCTAAGGCACTAGCCTGCGGTGGGCCCTCTGGAGGGGTGGTGTGAGCATGGGAGGTGGGGGGTGAAGACGGAGGGAGGGGCTATGACAGTCATTGAAGGGACATGGTCCAAGTCTACAGCGAGCCCCGTGCTCCCCCCCCAGGCCCTGCCCAGACCCCGCTGAGCCTGGGAAACCCACGACAGTGACCCCAAGTGCTGGGGCTTGTCCCTGCGTTCATGTCCCCGTGCCCACAGCGCCCTGAGCCTCCGGGCGGGGCAACAGAGGAATGTCTGCAGTGAGGACTTTGGGGGGCAGGGAGGTGGAGTCAAGATTACTTCACTTCTCTCAGCCTGTTCCCTCCTGTTTCCCAGGGGCTGGGGGCTGTGGGGACACAGGAACCAGGAAAGGCCTGAGGGCCCCACGCCAACACTGACAGAGCGCCTGCCCCTACGAGACACCGAGACACCGTGCGGACTCCCTGCCCCGGGCCTCTCCCTGCGGAACCCCGCACATCGCATCGGCATAGACCCCGGGTCAGGACGCCCGAGGGCTCGGCCTGCCGCTCTGGGAGGACACACGTTTCTCACAGGAACGCAGCCCCGCCCAGCCTCACCCTTGTCCAGGAGCTGGTTGAAGAGCAGGGTGCTGGAGAAGAAGAAGAGGTAGGCCAGCACCTGGGACACAATCTCGGGGTGCACCTGGGCCTGCCGCAGGAGGTCCAGCGTGGCCTGGTAGATGGACACGACGCGGCGCAGCTCCTCGGGCAGCTGGGGGGCCTGGCACCAGCTCTCCCGGGGCTCCGTCTGGAAGGGGGGGCACTCCAGCAGGGCCGGGAGGCAGACGTACAGGGACTGGGGGAGAAGACACCAGCAGCGTTGGCAGGGCCAGGGCACAGGCCTCGGGGGGCGGTGTGTGGGGTGTTCCCTGGGGCTCCCACAGAGCTGCCTGGGCCTCTGGGGGCTCAGTACAAGCTCCTGTGAGAGGTGCAGGTGACATTGACCCGGGGGCACAAAGGATCTAGCGAAGGGCCCACAGACGCCCTGAGCATCGGGGGGCGGGGGGTGCCAGGGAGGTGGGACACGCGGGCGCACCTTGGAGACGTAGTACACGCACTGCTGGAAGGCGTACAGGATCACCTCCTCCAGCTCCGCCATGGCCTCCTCGCTGGCCGAGAGCGCGCAGGAGAACACGGACTCCGTGGAGCCTGCGGACACGCAGCTCAGTTACCACAGGGGCTCCCCTCGCTGCCGGGCCTCCCAGGAGCACAGGCCGCGCCCTCAGAGGCCCGCCCTGGACACGCCTGGACACGCGGCCCTTCCCCTTCGAGGGCTAGGCCTCCTGCCCCCAGGGGTCTCCCCAGAGCCGGGCCTTCAGGTTTCGGGGACCTGGCGGGGTCTCCTCAGCCTCCCCAGGCAGCGCGAGGGGCCCAGATCGGGGGCAGCAAGAGGCTCTAGGAGGCTGCCGGCTGCCGTGTTCGTCCTCCAGACGCTCAGGCCTCAGACTCGCAGCGGCCGCTGCTGCACGGAGCGCGCAGAACAGACATGTTTCACAGCCACTCGAGCCAGCCGGGCGCCGAGAAGCCAGCCGCAGGCCCCCCTCGGAGGGCGGGGCCCAGCCCGGGCCGCCTCGCTGCCAGCCACCCTCTGTGCGCCTGCGGCACCCACGGAGCACAACACGACAGCTCCCAGCAGACGCCCCCCCGGGCCCTGCCGTCACGGAAAACCTGCACACGCGCCTGTGCGGCGGCTCTGCTGGGGCCTCACACCCGGAGCCGTTGTGAGCTGTTCTGAGCATCAAGGCCCCGTCCCTCCCTCCCGTGCTGGCTCCCAAGGCCCGGGACCGAGGCCCCCTCTGAGCACCTGAGGAGCCCCCAGATCGACAGGCGCTGGGCAGAGCCGCAAAGACTTCCAGGAGGATGTGAGTGGGTGACACACACCCCCCAGCGGCTGCTCCCGGCCTGAGGGGATGAGGGCTCCGGGAAGAGCCTCGCACACAGACTGTGGGAACGACAGCGACTTCCCAGCTTCCGGGACAGGACGTCTCTGCTCAGAGTTCTTCCCACAGGCGCTTCCGCTGCGCTGGAGGCCGAGGCCGCCTGACCTCGCCTTCCCCTCTGACGCTGGTTTTCCTCTGAGCTCTCCAGAGCCTCCGCCGCTCGGGGCCCTGTCTGCTTCCCGCCCACCTGGCCCGCAGGGTGCACAGAGGCGACCCTCTCTCCGCACCCACCGGGCTACTCGCAGCTGGGCTGCCCCCCAGAACGAGCTTCCTCTGAGGCGGGAGGGGCAGCTAAGCTGTCGCCCCAGCTTCCCCAGAGAAAGCCGGACGCGGC
>NW_006292094.1:5382188-5382461 GCF_000327345.1 Myotis davidii | reverse complement strand
CTGGCCCAGCTCAGGGGGAGCCCCGGCCAACCCCGTCCTCCTCCCCGGTCCCCTCCCAGCCCCGAGTGCACCTCATGGCCGCAGCCCGGGCCCCCACATGCAGGGCCACCAGGCCACCCCTGCAGGGGCCCCTCCAGTTGTGGTGTAGCCGGGACAGGCCAAGGTCCCCCTGTTCTCGGGGAGGCCTGGGGGACACAGGCCCTCAGCAGCTTCAGAGGGAAGGCGTGAGCCTTGTTTTTGCCGAGGCCGAGGAGAGGCTGTGTGAGCAGACCA
>NW_006292094.1:5369944-5372326 GCF_000327345.1 Myotis davidii | reverse complement strand
TGGGGGCCCGGCTGTCACCCCTGTCCCACCGCAGACGGTCCTGCCGCTCCTGCTCGGCTCCGGCCCAGGCCCCGCACAGTCCTCGTCAGACACACGAGTGAAATCCCACGAAGCCTTGGGGCGCAGCCCACGGCCACCTTCCCCTGGGCCCTCCCGTCACCCTCGCAGTGTTCTCAGCACTTTGCACAAAGTCCCGCGTTAGCTCTGAGCTCGGCGTGCCCCGCACAGCTCTGCGCGCTCCCGCCTTCTCTCTGAAGCTGCTGAGGGCCTGTGTCCCCCAGGCCTCCCCGAGAACAGGGGGGCGGCCGTGAACGGCAGACAGTGCCAGTGTGCCGGGCGACGGGCACAGGGGAGCCCAACCGCCAGCGCCACTTGCACTCAGGAAGCCCGACAGATGTCTGTCCCAAGGCAGCGCGGCCACCGCCCGCACAGCCTACCTGTGGCGTCGGGCCCCTGCTCCAGGCCCTGCATGTACACGGGGCCCTGCTGCTGCACGAAGTACAGGAGCTCCACGGCGTTGGCCATCCACAGCAGCACGTGCCGCAGCTCGGGCAGCAGGCCGGCCAGGCAGGAGCCGGCCGCCGTCACGGGCTCCTGGCTGCGGAGAGACACAGTTAGCGGGCACCGCCCTCCCAGGGACACGCCTTCAGGGACACGAGCAAGAACTGCGATCTGTCAGCGAGCCAGCGAGGGAGGCTGGGAAAGGAGAGGAAGACGCACGCCCGTCTGACGGCGACGGCCAGGGCGCCTACCAGCCTCGGGAGGGAGCGCCGGTGGCCCCGCCGCTGGGCAAGGAGCCTGGTAAGCAAGCCGTTTCCTATCCCTGCAGGTTGGCGTGTGTGCGACGTGTGCGTGCACAAGAGGGAGGGTCTTTGATCTGCCCGCAGCGACGGGTCCTGGGGAGCAAGGCCCTGGGACGGGCCCGGAGGCTGGGCTGGCAGCTCTGTGGCGTCCCTGCTGAGCAGCGGTGGCCACGGGGACCTCAGGCTGTCCCCCGCGCCCCCCTCTCCTGTGCGCAGGTCTCATTCTCCTGACGTCGCTCCACTCTGTCCTCTGTCCACGAAGGGGCCTCTGCCCCGCTCGGGGAGGAAGGACCGGCTCCGGCGCGTCTCCGTGTCCTCACTGCGCAGCCGGCAGCGTGCACGCCCCAGGGGCCGGGTCCTGCGCCTCTGGTGCTCCTCACGCTGGGCTGAGCCCACGGGCGTGGAGTCGTCGTTAGAAAAGGATTAACCTGGCTCTTCAGTCTCTTCAGTCTCGTTTCGGTCACTGCCCTTCTCCATTTCACCGGAACTCGAAGGCACAGACAGCCCTCCTGAGACCCAGGCCTCCAGGGGTGGCCAGCGGAGCTTCGGGCCGATCCCAGCGAGGTCAGCATCGAGGGCACCACCGCCAGCCCGGCCACACGCGGAGGCACAGACCGGGGCAGCTCGCAGTGGGGACGGGTTTCATGGATATGACCCCTGAGGTGTGGGCAACCAAAGCAAAACCAGACCAGCAGGCGCTCCAAGGGGAGGCGCTGCACGGCAAAGGCACCGGCAGGCGGGAGAGGCCCTGCGAGTGGGAGGAAGTGTCTGCAAACCAGTCGGATATGGTTCCTCTCCGGCTGTGAAGGAGCCGCTGCCGCTCACCACAGAGAACCCAATAATAGTTCAGAGGCGGCAGAGGATCTCAGCACACGTCTCCCGGGAGGGCCCCGATGCCGGCAGGCACGGAAGGTGTCACCTGAGCCAGCGCCTGTCCGTGGCTGCCATGGAGACAGGAGGGACGGTGCCGGCGAGGACGGGGCGGGAGCCCTGTGCACTGCTGGGGGCGTACACTGGGGGACCACTTTAGAAAACTGTTCCTCACAAATTAAAATAGAGCCACTGGTTATCTATCCGAAAGCACTAAATCCAGACCTGAGTGGGGTTCCCCGTGGCTCAGCCACAGCAACCACAGTGTGGGGTCAGGTGTGGGGTCAGGCGCGCGCCAGCAACAGGGGGAGCGCCTGGTGTGCTTGCGGCAGGGATGTCACTCGCCTTCACGAGAGAAGGGCCCCCTGCAGGACTTGGCACCAGCGAAATGAGCCGATCACAGCAGGACAAGCTCTGCCCAATTCCATGCGTGAGGCCTAAACCAGCGGAAGCCAATGGGTGGTCCATGCGGTCCGACAGGTTGGCGACCGCGGGTCTAACAGCCACACTCCTGACGGAGCAGAAAGCGGCGGGGGCGGGGGCAGGGAGTGGCTCATCCGTGCGCACGACGTCCCATCACCACCCGCAGGCAGGCGCCTGCTGTGCGTCACTGCCGTGGGCAGCCTGACCCTGCACACCTGTCACGGTCCTCGCTGCGATAAGGCCTGGCCGCTTTAAGGGACAGAAATGCCGCTCGGGCAGGGACAGT
>NW_006292094.1:5369548-5369825 GCF_000327345.1 Myotis davidii | reverse complement strand
CCCACCGGATTCCACACCTGCCCACCCGTCAGAGTGTGACCTGCCCACCCGTCAGAGTGTGACCTGCGCACTTCCTGCCCCAGGAGAGCCTCCCGGCCGTTTCAGGAGCATCAAACGCTCCACACGTGCCAGGAGGCCCTGCTGCCCGGATGGTAACGTCAGCCCCAGTGCCATGCGGCAGCGGACAGGAGCCCGCGGGTTGGCACCGGTGTTCACACATCCCGGGCTAGGGCCCGGCCAGCATTTCCTGGGAGGCTCGGGGGCTGCAGCCCAGGGA
>NW_006292094.1:5366184-5367127 GCF_000327345.1 Myotis davidii | reverse complement strand
AGGGGGAGGTGGGGGCGGGGAAGCAGGGAGCACAGAGGGGCAGGCCTGTCCCACGGCCACTCTCTCTAGATGGAGCCCCCAGGGCGTCTGGGCCACTGCAGACACTGGGCCACATTGAAAACCAGCCGGACACGATATCCCAGCGCCAAGCCTGTCCCCACTGGACGGGGGGCAGGGCCTTGGCCACACGGCCAGAAGGTCCCCTTTCCTCCTCGATCCCAGGGCCTGCTGGGGTCCCGCACCCCATGGCGGACGGCCCACCTCGGAACCACCGGGGAGTTTCAGAGGCCACCACTCGTCCAGCCCAGGTCTCCTTGGTGGTCCTGGGCCCCCAGCACTGCAGGGCGGGCGGGAGCCATGCTCCGGGGTTCAGATGTAAGCAACTCCTTATGTGCGGTTTCGCTCGTTTTGTTTTAAAAACTCTAATACGATCAGAAGCTTTTATGTCGCCTCTGGCAGGTAGTCGGGTGTCAGCTGCATTCTCTATTTCAGGAACAAGTGGGGAAATAGGACGGACGCCCCTGAGCTGGTGCTAACGGGGCCGGGAGGCCGGAGCCGCAGAGGGTGCAGCAGGGGGCGTGCCCCGTCCCCCCCGCTGCGGCCGCAGGCGTCCAGGGCGTGCGCTGTGACTGACCAGAGGGCCCTTCGTTCCCCGCTTTACGAGGAGGAGGCGGTGAGCCAGCTGGTCTAGGACAGCTTGGCTGCTCCTTCCCGAGGCTGCCCCCGCACTGCCCGGTCAGAGAACACACGGACATGCGTGCACACGCACATGCACATACATGCGCACACACACCCCCCAGGACAGTCTTACCCATCAGGAAGCGCCCTTTTGCACCACTGCTGCCGGGTTGCTGAGCAGCCCTCAACCCCGCTCCACCTGCCCCTGCTGACCGCGCATCCTCAGCCCCTCCGTCCCCCTCCCGTCCGTCCCCGCTGCGGCATC
>NW_006292094.1:5363900-5364941 GCF_000327345.1 Myotis davidii | reverse complement strand
ACACACACACACACGAAGTCCCGCAGGCGCCCCGGGCCGCTGGAGGAGAGGCCTCCGCTGGTGACGGCGACAGAACTCTTTCTGAAGCAGCCACTGCCCTCGGCTCCCGCTGGGCTCCCGCGGCCGTGGGGACCGCGCTGGGAGGAGAAATAGCTCTTTTCCGGGAGCTCGGACGATAAATCCGCCAGCAGGGTCACCACGGGCCTGTCTGCCCTGCTGTCCCTGGGCCGTCGGCTCCGCTGCTTCCACCCGCTCTGGGCGGAGGCCTCGGAGGCACAGCTGGCGGGGCAGGACTCCTCCCGCAGCTCTGACTGGACCCTGACCCCTAACTGGCCGAGACCTGCTCTTCCAGACACAAAGGCAGGTGCACGGAGGCCCTAACTCCACGGCCTCGTGTTCCTCGGGGCCGGTCACGGTGCAGACAGCCGGTTAAGTCACCGGCACCCACTTCCCCTGCGCCTGAGGTGGTGGGAGATGGGCACGAATGGGAAATAGAAACCTTCAGGCTCACAAGGCTCCAGGACACAAGCTGAAACCACAGGCACTTCTCCCTGCCCCACAGCAGAGGCGTGGAATGCGGGGTCACATGACAAATGGAACTGCTGGTGGGACAGAAACTGGCCGTGGTCCCCCCAAGTGTAGACATAGCCATTAGGGCACTGGCCACAACGCCAATCTTATCTATAGAAAAGGCTGATTGCAAAGTGTCCCCTTGGGAGTTCGAGCGCTCGCTATGACATGCGCTGACCACCAGGGGGCGGTGTGGAACACTGTGGGTGACCAGCGGTGCTGAGGGAGCAGGGGAAGGAGGAGGTGGGGAACCTGATCAGCCCTGATCACCGGCCAGGCCTAGGGACCCGATCCATGCACGAATTTCATGCACCAGGCCTCCAGCATTAAGATACAAGTCTATCTGCATCCACAGCTGTCTCCCTCCTCCCCAGGAATGTCCCGTGTAAGCTGCCATCCTGCAGAAACAACCAGAAGGAGCCACACATTCTGTAAAGTGATGTAGGTGAGCATCAAACAAAGAAAACAGGA
>NW_006292094.1:5363236-5363602 GCF_000327345.1 Myotis davidii | reverse complement strand
GCCTGCACGGTCAGCGAGGAAGGCCCCGCGGTGAGCGACCAGAGGCTGTGTGCACGGCGGTCCGTGATGCACCCCGAAGAAGAGGCCCCGGTCCAGGCACCGGAACGCTGGAAGCGTCCTCTCCAGGAGACTCCCTCTCAGTCCCTTCTTTCCGGATTCGCCACGGCAGCCGCGGGTGAGCAGGGTGAGCACTGACCCGGGGAGTCGCCTGGGAAGGACGGACGGGCACTGTCCAGGGAGCAGCCTCCCGCCGGGGAGGAGCCCGGAACCTAACGAGGAGAACGGTACCCGAGCAGCTAACATGCCGACGCCATGAGTCAGCCGGCGGACGTGGAGCTCGCAGGCCGGGCGGGAAGGGGGTGTGGT
>NW_006292094.1:5361516-5362745 GCF_000327345.1 Myotis davidii | reverse complement strand
GACCGCCCCTGGGCCTGGAGGAGGGAGGCTCAGGCTGAATGGCATAGTCGGCTCTGCCGCCCGCCCGAGGTTTCCAGGGCAGAGACGGCGGGAGCAGGCAAGCGGGCGCGGGCCAGTGATCTCAGCCAGATGCTATGGGGGATACAGCACAAACGTGGTCATGGCTGCCACTGTGGTTGTTTTAATAAGTGAAAGTCCAGCACAGGGGGAAGACACCCCGAGACACACATGGCATCTTGGGCCGAGGCCGCGGCCAGAGGAGATTCCCTGTTTTATTTCTATTGGTGGTGAAGGCTTTGCATTATTGTAATTTGGCACGGGGGGGGGGGCGCTCAGAATGTGTTGCCGCTTCTGCGGGGCTGGAAGCTGGGAGAATGGATCAGCCTTCAGAATTCCAGGAAAGAAAAGCATTTTCATCCTCAAACGCCACGCCGGTGGCTCTGGGAGCAGCCAGCGGCTGAACCCGTGAAAACAGGACGGTCACTGGCAGAGGGGAGAATGTGGGATTGGCAGAAAGCGCCAAGAAAGAGCGAACCAGTACACGACAATGGCGATAACTGATACCAAAGAAACGGAAGTTGGGGGAGAAGGAAGGTAACCTGTGTCCCAACCTGTGCTGTGCGAGGCCACCCTGGTCACTCGCGTGAACCCTGACGCGCTCCCACCTACACGAAGCGCCTAGGACGGGCGGGGCAGGCACTGGAGGGGGGGCGAGGAGAGCGGCAACCCCGACTCCCGGGAGGAAGTCGCCAGGCAGCCTGACATGGAAAACAAGTAGCGAGGCAGGAGGGCCGTGCCAAGGGGTGGAATACGTGCCCAAGAGAAACGGTTCACACTGCGGGCGAGGCCGGGGGAGGGTGATGTTGGAAGGGGGGCGCGGGGCAGCATCCGGCCACCTGCGTTCGGGGTTGTAATGAGCCGGGAGGAAAGAGGCTGTAGCTGTGCACACACATCCCTTTGGTGAAAGTAAGTAAACGTTTTTACATGTACATACTCTGCAGCCTCCTGAACGGATGAACGCACACAGTGTGTGTCCACTCGCACGTTTCACACCGTCCCTTCCTGGGATGGCCAGCAGCCTGGACTCGTGGGACTGTGGCCAGGCAGCGGCGGAGATGTGAGGACTGGGTGGTTATTGGGGGGCCTTTCAGCCTCCTCGGGGCCGTCAGAGGACGGCTGTGGGTTCTGCACGAGCCTGGGGAGTCCCACCCAGCAGCCGGGAAGGAGAC
>NW_006292094.1:5351034-5361355 GCF_000327345.1 Myotis davidii | reverse complement strand
TGGGGGCAGACGTGAGCCCCTGGGGCCAGAGGGCATGTGTGGTGGCCAGAACGATGACCGTGGCCTTGCCCCGGGAGAGGGCCTGCCCGAGGGTGACGCGTGAGCCCCCTGGGCGCGCTCCCCGCGAGCAGATGCTGCAGGTGTGACTAGTTTTGCTCATCGCGCTGGGCTCGCCGTGGCAGGTGGGCCTGACCAACGCGCCTTGAAAAGCAGAGGAAGGGAGCTTCCAGCCCCGGGGCGCGGGCGCGGGGCAGGGGCCGGGGACTCCCCGAGACACAGTCGGAGCGAACTCAGACCTGATTCTTCCTTGCCTCTGAGCGAGCTCGGACCGGATTCCTCCCGCGCCTTGAGGAGCGAGCTCGGACCAGTTCCTCCGCGCCTCGGCAGCCGGCCTAAAGGTAGGGGGTTTCGAGCACTTCCGTCCTGAAAGCATTTGCCAGCTTCAGGGCGACCCAGGGGTGCTGACAGAAACCAAAGCCCTGGGCCCCCGGGTGGGAGGCCCTCCCCTGTGGAGAGGCCAGCACGGAGGGGGCAGCTGTTGGGGTGTGGTCCTTGTGGAGAAGGCAAGGCGCGGCTCCCACGGTCAGGCCCGGCGTCCTGGGCCCAGGGGCAGCCCTCAGGGTTGCTTTCCTGTTTGTCCAGCTGCTCATCTAGGTAGCCCGTCGTCCCTGTGAAAGGGGAATGGTGCGCGGGCGCTGGCCTTCCCATGCTTTCACTCCGTGAGTGTGTGTGTGTGTGTGTGTGTGTGTGTTTCACATACTTTAAGATGAACAAACGCTAATGTAACCAGGAGAGGGGACGACCATGTTCTCACCGCGTGGGCAGGCCTCTCCCCGCTCCCCCACGCCAGGCGGGCTCCTTCTGATGGCACCAGCGCTCAGTGTGCCCAGCCCCCCCACCCCCGGAGCCCCCCTCTCCTGTCAGCCAGAACCCTGAGACCGCGGTCTGCCACGTGCGTCTGACCTCCCTCCCCTTGGTATAGGTCCCAGGTCCACAGGCAGGAGCAGGGGTCCTCAAACTTTTTAAACAGGGGCCAGTTCACTGTCCCTCAGACCGTTGGAGGGCCGGACTATAGTTTAAAAAAAACTATGAACAAATTCCTATGCACACTGCACATCTTATTTTTAAGTAAAAAAACAAAACGGGAACAAATACAATATTTGTATTTGCATGTGGCCCGCGGGCCGTAGTTTGAGGACCCCTGGGCAGGAGTCATACAGGACGTGACTCAGGCCGGGGGAGAGGGAGGATGTGACAGCTGCGGGGGGCACTCTCTCGCCCACCAGGAGGCACAGAGGTGCTGCTTGGGGCACGGCCCCCACACGTGCATGTGTGTTTCCTCCCCCGTGGCCATGACTGAGACAGGTGCACACATGAAACACCTCCGGAAAGTATTGTTTCATTTTGTAAAATTTTTAAACTTTGATGAAATGGTCCCACGGGGTGTGTATCCTTCTCCAGCTTGTTTTTTGTTTTGTTTTGCTTTTTATATTTTTATTGATTGCGGAGAGGAAGGGAGAGGAAGAGAAATAGAAACATCAATGATGAGAATCATTGATCATTTGCCTCCTGCATGCCCCCTACTGGGGATCAAGCCCGAAACCAGGGCATGTGCCCTTAACCGAAATTGAACCCGGGACCCTTCAGTCCGCAGGCCAATGCTCTATCCACTGAGCCGCACCAGCCAGGGCTCCAGCTTGCCCTTTTAATCAGCATCCTATTGGTGCTCATTCCTGCCCGTGGCGGAGCAGTCCACTGTGATATGGGGAAATGTGTGGAGTGGCGGAGTGTGACTTCCATGGTTTGGTCGCGAACAACACTGGGACTCTCAGGTCACGTGCGCTGGGTTAAGTCCTCGCCGCGGGGTGAGGACACTCAGTCCGCCCTGAGCAGAGGCGCTGAGGCCGCCGCCACGGCCAGCTTCACCTCCCCAGCCAGCATTTCAGGGGTTAAGTCACCCTCGCCTTCCAGAGACATCGCCCTGGGCAGTGTTTGGTTTTCACGTCCACATTCGGAAGTGAACGTGGCTGATAACTTTTCTTTACCAGCCTTCCCTCCTCCGGTCTGGACGCGAAGGTCACAGTGTGTGTTTGGTAAAAGGTTCCTTCCTTTCTGTTCTCTGGCCCAGCCTTGTCCTGGAATAGAGAGAGCTGGTCTGCACAGCTTCTGGGGCTGATGTTTCCGGGGTTTCACGCTGGTTTGGGTCGGTTCGTGTTCAAACTCCTCCTGCGGTCCCTGGCAGGCTGCGGCGGCTCCGGCTTTCCAGGGGCGAGCGCGTCCTGGCAGGTGGTTCTCCTAGGAGAGTCCGTGCGCCGGGGCTTCCTGACGTGCTGGCCTCGGGCTGGCGGCAGTTCCTGCAGGCCTGCCCCGTGTCCGCAGCTCTGCCCCCGGCTCCTGGGTTGTCTGTGTCCCGTCCTCACGCTCTCCTCCAGCCTCGCCAGCTTTGATGTCGTCAGTCTCCTCAGAGCCGGCCCCTCGCTGCCTGCTGACCTGGTTTCTTTACTCCTGCTGTCGCCCTCCTGTCCTCTCCCTGGGCTGTGATGTCCCCCGTGCCTAGTGATGTAGGCAGGTGGCCCCCATTTTCTTGTGTGCGCATTTAAAGCTGCAGCCTCCTGCCACACTAGCGCCCCCTCACGGTGCTTTTCATTACCGTCGCATGGTTTGGAAGTTTGCGCTCTTAACTATGGGCGCTGTGTCCGCACTGCTCTCCTGGCCTTGCGTCCCGCCTGCCCTCTTCCAGCAGCACGAGGGTGAGCGATGATGAAGCGAGGTCCCCAGCAGGTAGACGCAGCTCTGGGACTAAGTCCCCGTCATGAAAGAGGAGGGAAGGCCACTGTAGGGACTTCTGGGGACGCTCCATGGGAGGAGGACAGTGTGCAGGGACACCTTTGCCCAGGCCCTTCTTCCTTCTCCGACCGTAAGTGACAGTGTGATGGTGGCCCTGCAATCATCCTGCATCTTGAGGTGACCTCGGGGTGACCTTGAGGATGGAAGGCGGGAGCTAGAGCGGTGGGGCTGAACGGCAAGGACGCTGGTCCGTGGGGGCCAGGAGGGGCATCTGTCAGTGCTGACCCCACATCCTCTGTACGAGAAGGAAGGTCGCCAAGTGTGTTCAGCTACTGTTTCCGGCCAGATGCGATCCTAGCTGATATCACTTTTTTACAAATACATTTTTATTGATGTCAGAGGAAGGGAGAGATAGAAACATCAATGATGAGAGAGAATCATTGATCAGCTGCCTCCTGCACGCCCCCTACAGGGGATCGAACCCACAACCCAGGCATGTGCCCTTGACTGGAATCGAACCCGGGACTCTTCAGTCCACAGACCAACCCTCTATCCACTGAGCCAAACCGGCTAGAGCCTGATACACTTTTAAGATAGCACTTGGGCTTATAAATTACTAGAGGCCTGATGCACGAAATTTGTGCAAGGGGCTCGGCCCATTGCTGCTGTCTGCCTTGGCCCTCGCAGCCCCAGCTTCGTTCAGAAGGTCATCTGGAAGGTTGTTCGGCTGTCCAGTCTATTTAGCACATTATGCTTTTATTATTATAGATAAAATAGTTCACACATGAACACATTTGTAACTCAGACTAAGGATAAAATGAACACCACTTCATGCCCCCCGCCCCAAGACAGTGGGCACTGCAGTCTGGCTGCGTGCTCACAGCTGCACCCCTGCTTCTCCCCGCCTCTCCCCCACCGAGGGAACCCGGCTGGAGTCCGTGCTTCGCATCCCCTTGCTTTGCAGCTACAGCTACGCCACGCATCCTGTAACCCTAAATTAAACCGTGTGTCCATTATACCCACACGCTTTTCTGCAATTTCCTGTTTCCCTCCACATTATGAGCTGACTCCACGTCGATCATGTAACTACGGTCCATTGAATCTCGCTGCTTTCCATTGTCTACTGCACGCCACGCCCTGTGTCAGCCCCACGTGTGCATCTGGGGGGTACCTCAGCTTTAACTATTACAGAACACGCTGCAGACTCTCCTGGTGCCTCGGGCAGCGGTCTCCCCAGCTATTCTGACCCGTGACATAGAGGGAGAACTTGATATTCACATGGCGCACTGGAGGGTGTGCAGAGTTCCGGCCAGGGCTACCGAGATGACCCACACACAGGCCACTGCGAGGGAGGAAGGGACCGGGTAGATGAAGCCCCTCAGTGACCACAGCCTGGGGCAGAGCCCTGCTCACAGAACAGATGGAACACGGGGAGTGGGCATGTCACCGGCACCAGACAAGACCCAACATCTCCCAAAGGGATCAAAGCGACTGGCACCCTCGTCATCGCTGTGTCGGCGCCCCCACCGCTCCTCAGCCTCGCCACGCTGATCGCTGAACTTTAAGGAATTAGTTTCCTGACTAATGTGGCTGAGCGCCTTTTTGTTCATTATTTGATACAGTGAAGGGACTCTGTCCCTCAGCCTCTTTCTTCACGGTGGGAGTTTGTTGTGTCTCCTGGAATCACAGAACATGTTTTGTGAAGCTGATGCTTTGAAAGATGTTGTCCTACTTTCTGATCTAGCTCAGGGTTAATTTTTGCACATGCCCAATGCTTATCTATATATATAAAACCCTAATATGCAAATAGACCAACGGCGGAACAACCGAACAACCGGTCGCTGTGACGTGCGCTGACCATCAGGGGGTGTGCGCGGAACATGGCAGGCGTCGGCAGTGGCGGTGAGTGGGGGCACCAGACCAAGCCGGGGCACCGGTCACTGTCACTGGGCAAGCCTCCGGTGGTTACTGAAAATTCTTTGCTCCCGCGCACCGCAGTCCCGCCCGGTGCTTACACCTGCTGCTGGTGCCCAGCACCAGTCCTGATGGCTCCGCACTGGCCCCACTCGCACCCACTGCTGACGGCAGCCCCAGTTGCTCCACGCCGCCAGCGGGTGCAAGCAGGGCCAGCACCGTCTGTGCATGGGAGTGGCAGTGGCGGTGGGAGCGGGGCTGCCAGCAGAAAGGGGACTGGGGACCGCAGCCGGAGGGGCCAGACAGGGGCACAGAGGATGGGCTGAGGCCTGCCCCTGTGCCCACCGCAGCCTCGTGGCCCACAGTTCCTTCCGAGGTGCAGGAATTCATGCACTGGACCCCTAGTTTGAGAATAATATGCACTTCCAAATGTTGGGTGACGGGCGCTACCATAAATGTCCACTAGGTAAGGGGTGACAAACTCCAGCCAGGAGCAGGGAGAAACCCCGCCTGGCCGCCTGTCTACATACTGTCCAGGGCTGCCTTCACCCACAGCGGCAGGCAAGTGGTTGAGACAGAGACTGTGTGGCCTCACAAAGCACAAAGCACTCACTCTCCGGCCGAGCGCTACAGAAAAGGTTTGCCGGTCGGGCTCTAAACCGGTTCCCTTTTTGTCATTTTGATGCCATTAATGAAAGCGTTGCTTTAAAATCCTCTATGGCGCTGACAATTCCTATTTATCTCTGTTACCTTGTGTTGAGGCTGATGAGTGCAGACCGGTGTTCAATCACTCCATTTTCCTGATGTGCTTTCTTCTATCATTAATGCACTGGTCCTTTTGTCCCTAGTCATTTTTTTTGCTTTGAAATTTGTTTGGATGATATTGTTACATAACAGCTTCTTTTCATCAGTATTTCTTCTTTCTATTCTCTTATGTCTTACATTTTGGGTGTGTCTCTCATATAAAAAAAATAATAATAATAAAATAAAATAAAAAGAAAGGAAAACAGCACGCAGCTGGCTTTGTTTTTCCATGGAATCTGACCATCTCTTTTAGTCAGGAAGTTTGCTCCATTTATTATACACAGTGACAGATATTTGGTTTCATTTCCACCGCCTTAGATTGTATTCTTTTTATATTATTTTTTATGTGCCCCCCCTTTCTTTCCTGCCTTCTTTTGGATTAAGGCCTTTAAACTCCAGTTTTTACCTTACGGATTTGAAGTTTCGGCCTCTTTGTAATTTCCCCTAATAGTACACCATGAATTCTAGATTTCATAAAGTCAACGTTCCTCAATGGCTTCACCCTGCTCCGAGCAGCGTAAGAACATCCGCACTGGTAACGCCAGGTTAGACCCCTTTACTAACTTCTTTGCTGTTTATTTTTATTGTGTTTTCAGTGGAGAAATACATCATCTGTTTTCAAAATAGCGCTTGAAACAATACAAGTACAGGTGCTATAGGACAAAGCAAACTCCAGTCATGAGACACTACATACATTGTATGAGAAAAATAGTCTGATATTCAGGTAATGAAACTAGAATTTAAAAGTCCCCGGCTTAGTGAAACAATGTGTGAACACAAAGACAGGACTAAACGCGTGTCTGGCCATTTCCACCCGATGCCACAGCTACTGCAAACACTGGGCACCGGGCACGTGTGACTCATGACGGCAGCAGGAGGCTGGTGACTGCACAGGCTAAGCTGTGAAATGGCCCACTGTGTGCTGAAAAGAAGGGCTCAATTACTGCACAGACAAAAGGAAGGAAATTGTAGTTCAACTGTGGAAAAATTAACCCAGAGGATAGAGAAAGGGTTTAAGGAACTGCAGTTTAATGTGGAAACTGCACAGGTGGTAGAGGGACGCAGATGAGAGGGGAGGAGACAGAACTGGACGAATGCAGAACCTGGCAGGGTGCTGTGTCCAGGTTACGACAGCTGTCATTCACCTATGTCTGTTGTCATTCACGTTTCCTGAACATGGACATTCTGCATAATCATGAGTGGTGTTTTCTTTAAAAGAAAAGTGTTCCTAATAGTTTGTAGGATAAAACAAAAGAGTGGAAAGCCAACTATATGTCAAGTCCTTGCTAGAAATTATTATTTTTTAGATGTAAAATTTACTGATGGATTTTAGAAAACAAAAATTGGCATAAAATTCTTAAAGATCTTTCTGCTTACCTGTTTAAGTTGGACATGAATGCCCCATAAATAAGTATTCTGTGAAGTTCACAAAATTTCTGTGTAGAGATCAAGTGGCCATCTGAGACTAATGTTTCACGGGCATTACTTTCAGTCAAGTTTTACTAAAATATTAGCCCTGGAACCAAAATTTCATGTTTTGTGCCATCTGGCCACAAGACTTGATTTCATATCATGGTTAAGAAAATACTAGCATTCTGGGTTTTTCTGTTAAACAACATACAAGCATACCGTGTGCATACAAGCAAAGCAGTGGGGAGACACAAGGCTATCTTGTTGTAAGACAGATGATTAAGGACAACAGAACATGGAGCTGTTGGCTCCAAGACTTTGTTTGCTGTCTGATCGCTGATTGTGTGCGTTATAAAACAATCCTACAGAAAAAACAATGTTACTTCTTGACCATGTCCCATCAAAACCAAAGAATTACTAACTACTGTTTTGATGTCAAATGTATACCGTGAGAGCTATCATTTCATTGTAAAGGGCTACAGCTACCTCCCAGGAACTTCGCTAGATTGACTTTCCTGCTTTGTCTGAAGTACAGTACACTGCACAGCGATATCCAATTTGGAGCTTAACAATGAAAATGCTTCAGGAAAAAACTAAAATTCATCAAGCTGAAACCTCTGAAATTAGTGCTCATTTCTAATCATACACATAAAGTGCATCAACAATATAAGGATATCGATACCAATTTGTATGGCAAATTTCCCTCAACAGTGCATCAAACATAAATGCAGTCCAGATGTCAGTCACGGGTACAAAGATAGCTGGAGGTTTTTTCTCCCATTTTCTCTTTAAGGGAAGTAGTCCTTTGACACAGTTAATATAACTGTTGCTGAGACATTAATAATCTACACAGTGATAGCAGCACTTCTAGCTCCATGTACTAACCTGGACTTCTGATCAAGATTAGCCCAGCAAAGGGAGTTACCAAGTCAGCCTAAATCTCTTTGGAGTCTGATCTAGTTGGCACCCTTCATTCTCCTCCGTTAGCATTTGAAGACAACAGATCGAGTTGGCAGATACTATTTATGGAAGCTTGATGGTGTGTTTATCAGTTCAATCTGTTTTATTGAAGTCTTGTTAACAGGAATAGGATTTGCAGGGAGAGCAGGGACATTGGAAAGGTTTCTATTGGATGTTTCCTGCGGCCAACAGAAGCTGCTGTTTGCGTACGCCTCGTGGAGTTGTGCTGTCTCTTCACAAGATCGCTCCTCTTCTACCGTAGCTTCCTCGGTCCCCCGTCTGCGTGAGGTGAGACAGTCCTCTAGACGCCTACTATAGGGTTAGCTATGTTCGTGGCTGCGGCCCCTGCAGGCCTGGGGGCATGGTTTACCAGAAGTGTTGAAGAAACAAGTCTAGTGATCGTGGGCTTTGGAGGTGGAGAAATGGCTGCTTGTGAGGCAGTCTGAGGAACGCTTTCGCTTGCACCCCCCGGGCTCTCACTGGGGTTCCCTTGCTGCAAGGTAACTTCAGTAACCTGTACGCTGGTCGCAGATGCTGCCATTACAGCCAGAGCAGGACTGTTTCTGCCCTGAGAGGAGCCAGTCACTGGGCCATTCTTCACAGTGCTTGCAGGTGAAGGCACAGACACGCTGTTTTCACTGTCAGCAGACGAGTCAAGACTGCTGTCATTCAAAGCTGTCAGCCTGACCTCTTCCATTGAATGTGTTTTATTTTTCTGAAGCACGTGATTAGGTAATAGCTGGTGGAGCTCCTTTCTTCTTAAATGCATTGCATCGATTTTCATATCCATCTCAAACATCTTACTATTTATTGCTTGCCTATAAACTGTGTCTGTGAAAGACTGGATATCATAGGTGAGATCGATACTGAGAACTTCAGAATTTTCTGGCTTTTTTAATACTAACCCAATCACCCACATTGTGGAAAATTCTTCCTTGTCAGGATTTCCTTTGGGTGCTGGAAATGACTGAGGATTCACGTGAGCCAGTGTAATAAATTCATTCTTCTCCAAGCTGCCCACCAGGATTCGGATTTTTGATTCCACCAAGCCCACCCATTCTAGACGCTGCTTTTCTGTTGGTGCACTTGCTAGAAGTACAATATAATGCTTATACTTTTGAAAGAAGCTTGGAGCTTCAAACAGTTTGGACCACTCTGCCTTACTTAGCAAGATCTCATGTGTGACAGCAAGACCTTGTTTAAACTCCTCAATCATGACCATCCTCGTGGACACGGACACGTTGTAGGTGGAGTTCTGCTGTGGGTATGCCGGTGTGATTATAGGCATCAGGTGGTACCTGTCGCTGGGGTTCACTCTTGGGTCCCATACAGGCAGATTAAGGTTTTGTTCTTCAGGCTCTTTCAGTAGCACTGGATTTGGCCACTCCCATTCAGAAAACACTAAGAAAAATTTACGGACAAGGGTTGATGCCACTGCGTTTGGATACAGCTGGCAGGTTCTTGCTACAAGCATGGCCCAGGAAACGCCTCCCAGGAACCCTAATATATTGGAGTAGATGTTGTGGCATTTGGCCCACAGCTTGATAGCTCTGAGAGTTAACCGGAAGTTGTCAATGTTCGGTACTAGATGTAAGATTTCATCGGTTACCCGGCAACCATTAAGGCTTCTTATGCATCTAATATCTAAATTTTTAAGCAGACTGTCATCTCTTAGGTCCAAGTCTTCTGGAATAGTCTGCAGTGCTAATCTTGCAAACAAAATATCAATCTCGATCCCATCAAAACACAGTCGGATCACGGGGACAAACGCCTCCTCCACCGCCCGTAAGTCCTTGACTTCCTCGTGTAGTTTCAACTTGTCGTAGAAGGAAGTGAAGAAGTCGCTGCGGTCCACATGCCTCGGCGCGACGCACAGCGCGTCGATGTCGGCGCCCTTGGTGTGCACCCCTAGCCGGTAGGAGCCGAACGTGAAGATTTTGCCGCCGACGTTCTCAATCACAGCGGGTGGGAGACTTTTGCTTTCACTGATCTCTCGAATCCATTCCTTTACCAGATTATTTAATTTTTCCAAAATTAAAATCCTGCGCTGCAGTTCCTCTTCCTCTTCCAAAACCCCAAAGGGCTTCAGGGTTTCAATTAATTTCTGGGTCAGTACGCAGTCTGTCTCCTTGGGGGCGGCTAAGCTGATGGGGGAGGAGATGCCATAGAGTCTGGGTGCCGGCGGGGTCTGCTGTGATCCCGGGGTTGTCGCCGGAAACGGCATCCTCTCTAGCGCTGGCCCGGCCACGCCACGTTCCCCGCCACCGCGACCTCGGCGTGGGGCGGTGGTGGGGAGGGATGAGCCTCGGTTTTTGGCTTTTTTACTGTTTTCTACGTTTGCTCTGACCTGCCATCCATTGCCTCTCGCCATGTCTTACACCTCAGACCTAGTTCCTCCGCCTCTGAGGCCAAGGAAGCCGCATGCACCGTCCTGTCCCCCTTCGGA
>NW_006292094.1:5348156-5350931 GCF_000327345.1 Myotis davidii | reverse complement strand
CGCCCCCAGACTGACACACACGGGGATGCTCTGGAGACTGGGAGCGCAGCTGTGAAAGGCAGTGGAAGGGAAGCAAGCACCACCGCGCCTGCCTGAATGCAGCGGGTGGGGGGTGGAGGTGGGGGAGTGCTGGACTCTGCTCCCCCCTCCTCCGACCGGCACCCCCGCTTTCCCACGGGACTTCCTGGGGAACCAGTCCATGCGCAGGAGACGGGCCGCAGGGGGTTCCCCCGGCTCCTCCACCCCCCCCTCCCCCACATACACACACAGCTGCTGCACAAGGTGCGCCCTGGGCTTTGGCTAAAGGCCGACGCTGAGACCAGTGCAACCAGTGAGCCCCACTGTGGTCCTCGTGGGGCAGCGGCTGGAATCAGGAATCACTGTGACAGGGACCTGACGCCTGTTACCAGCCCTGGGCCGACACCCTTTCACGCCTCCCCTCCGCTTCACAGGGACTTTGAGTTTTTTGTTTTGTTGATTTTAGAGAGGAAGCGGGAAGAGAGACAGAGACAGACAGACACACATTGACTTGTTGTCCTACTTATCTGTGCATTCACTGATCGATTCCTGTATGTTCCCTGACCGGGGATCGAACCCATAACCTTGGTGTAGGGGCGATGCTCTAACCAGCTGAGCTGCCCGCCAGGGCCCACTTCACAGTGACTTTGAGTCTCTCTGTGGTTCCCACGGCTGGTGAGGATGGCAGGGGGGCCGTGGGCTCTCATCTGCCACCGAGCGGGTCTTGGGAAGGGGCCGGAGGATGGTGAGCAGACCTCACAAGGTGGTGAAGGGCTGCCAGCAGCACCTGCGAGGCCGCAGAAGCTGCAGCACGTCCGCTGCACAGGGAGCCGTTCAGAGTGTACATGCCACAGTGCACACGTGTGAGTGCACACAGTCCTGTGTCCACGTATCCATGCATCATGGGAATAGCCACACGAAGCGCTCACTCAAAGGTCTGGACCCTGGTCAAGCTTTGGAGCAGGGCTCCGACCATGTGAGTCTGTCCCTGGCCGCCGCCCCTGACTGGCCCTCCCATCTCTCTAAGGACAGAGGCGAGCGTGCCTGCCCTGGGACGCCGTCCCCATCGCCACGCTCTCTACTGTCACTGGCAAGGGGGGTGGCAAGGTCAGGAGGCACTGACTGCCCAGACCACACCCCGAGGGGAAGGCCAGGAAGGAAGGCCACCTCCCTGGGGTCTGGGAGGCCGGCACCGGGCAGGTAACACAACCCGCTTCCGCCAGAGAAGTGTGTCAGCGAGACCAGCCGGCTCAATGGACTCTTTATCTGAAAGGTTTTGCAAAACCACCACCAAGTTGAATAGGCTGTGAGCAGCGGCCTTGTCTTGCCTCAGCTGCTGTGAAAGGTACAGGTCTGAGGGGCAGTGCGCGAAGACCAAGGCCCACCCTTAGGTGCTGTCCGTCCCCAGGGCCCCGCCGGGAACCAGCTGTGCGACACTGAGCAGGCTTTCCCACGCCGATCCCGGGACCTGGGGCCGTGACCTTCAGGACAGGCCCGGCTGGCCGCAGTGGAGAAAATACCGGGCGGGACCGTGGCCTCGAGCTGAACCCCGGCCCCGCCCCCATACCCCAGCCTGGCCTCCTGGGACGTCTTCTAAAGGAGGAGGGTCAGGGCAAAACAGCAAACCCAGCGCCGGGACCCATGGGGTGTGGCCAGCAGGGGCTGGTCTGATACTTACAACTTAAAGCAACTATAACATCCTCCACGTGACCTGCTTTTTTCGACCCTATGTGCAGAACCCTGCACATCAGTGGTAAAAGCCTGCGCCCTGTTCCAGGCCCCACCCCACCCCGTCTGGGTACCCCGGCCTGTGAGCACAGAGCACCCCGCTCACACGTGCAGGAAGTGTTAATGTAGCGACGACAACCACACAACAGGGACTTCCCGAGGCTGTGCTAACGGCTGTACGCACATCACTTCAGAACCCCATTCTCCAGATCAGAAAACTGAGGCCCAAAGAGGTGAAGCAATTTGCCTAAGGTGACAGAGGACCACTGTTGCTGTGTGACACAGCAGTCCCAGTCCGGCCCGAGGGACGCCAGCCCCTGGGAGCCCCCACACCCTCGCTGCACACACCAAAGTACAAGAGGCTCCACATTCGCCCCGGGCGAAGCCAGAGGAAGGAGCGTTCCCAACGCCTCGCAGACGCACGGCTCAGGGCGAGCGCAGCAACGGCTCTAAGGCCCCTCCACCCAGAGAAGACAAGATCAAGAAGGTCTGAGGCCACTTGCCGGCCACACAAGCCAGGTCCACGTGCTCGTCAAAGCCACCGTTGCTACGGGACACTAAGAAAAAGCCAACCGTGACCCGAGACGCATTGAAGAGTCTTGATATTTGAAAAGTTACTTTTTGTTTCACTTGCCTGTTAAGATAATCAGTTCTTTCCACCAACACAACAGCAGCCAGACGCGGAGCAGCGGCCACGAGCCACCGAGCCCTCCCACCGCGGGGCCGGGCTCAGAGCTGCCGCTGTCTGCGTACCTCAGGGGGACGGGGGCCCACTGCTCTGGGCTGGGCCTCCCCAGCACGGGCCCTGCCTGCATCCACAGAACCCCACCCAACACACCGCAGCCCCTCGTCGTCGCATTGGGTGGCCCTAAGAGTCGCTAGGCCTCGGGCACAGGACTCCCTGTGACCACACCAGTGGCTCTGGACACGGGGTCTGCGGCAGTGACGGGACAGCCAGAGGGAACAACTCGCCTCACCCAGGAGGGTCTGCCTACGAGGCCGCTCACTGACACCGAGGCGGGCACCGCA
>NW_006292094.1:5347501-5347934 GCF_000327345.1 Myotis davidii | reverse complement strand
CGGCCGCTCCGAGTCGCCGGCCTGGCCCACCACGTCGCACAGCACGTACTGGCCGGCGCCATCGGGGCTCAGGGAGTAGCGCTCCAGGGCCTCCCGCACCAGCTCCTGGGCGCTGGACCGGCAGGTGGCCAGCACGCTCTTGTAGTGGGCGCCCGTGCACACGCTGTCCCCGAACACCTTGAGGACCCCGGGCGCTGAGAGCTGAGTGGAGAGCTCCGCCGGGTCGTCGCTGGCACCCAGGTCGGCGAAGGTGGCGTCCAGGTCGCGGTACTTGTAGCTCAGCGTGCGAGACAGCACGCTGGACAGCAGCTGGCCCTGCCGCTTCAGCTTGCTCTTGGCGGGCGGAGACATGATGAAGTGGGTCCCATAGAACATGGTGGGCCCGTCTTCACGGGCGAGGCTGCGGCTCACAGCTGGGGAGGCGGCCGCGTCC
>NW_006292094.1:5344187-5347261 GCF_000327345.1 Myotis davidii | reverse complement strand
CGGCAAGTGCTGGGCTCCGCACACCGGGGGCAGTGGGACACAGCGGCCAGGCCGTGTGCAGGGCCGTGGCCTGTCTCCCGAGGCGGCCCCCGCCCACCACGTGGCCCCACAGAGAAGGTGTAAAGCGCAGGAGTGGGAAACGCCCGGCCTCCCTCTCCCACACCACAGCTGGGACGGGGCGGGCGAGGAGAGCAACAGTGACGGCCCGGCTGAGAGGAGCTGCGGCCCTGGACGGCAACACTGGGATGTCCATGTGACCACAGCGACACAACAGGGCTCTCCCAGACCCGGAGGCACGACGGGAATGTATGCAGTCCTCCCACTGCGTCCAGCCTGGCACTCAGGCTGCGGTCAGGCCACAGCTGCTCTTGGAGGGGTCGGTGCACACTCCTGGGAGCTCTGATGTGTCAGCCAGCCGTCATCCGAGTGCACTCAGTGCTCCCAGCCATCATCTCAGTGCTCCCAGTGCTCCCAGCCGTCATCCCAGTGCTCCCAGCTGTCATCCCAGTGCACCCAGTGCTCCCGGCCATCATCCCAGTGCACCCAGGCTGGTTCTAAGAGTGCACGGGCTCGCCTGGGGCCCTGGCGGAGCAGGAGGCGTGGCAGAGCGGGCATCTCCACAGCACAAATACGGAGCTCGACACCACATCAGCGAGGATGGCACCCACTTCAGTGCCTGTGCCCTCACCAGAGACGAGAGCACGGAGGCCAGAGAAGAAAAGCTTATTTTCTAGAAGCTTCTAGAAACAGTGTCCAGGTCCCAGTAAGGACCTGGCGGCATTGTGACAAATGTCAAGCACTAAACTCAGTGGAAGCCAACACCCTCAGTCCCCGCTCCCTTCCGGCTCCACGGGTGGTGGGAGAGGCTGGGGGGGGCACCCCCTGCGCTGCAGCCTGCTGCTCACACTCACACGGCAGCGCGTGCCCAGGTGTCTCACGGATGCGCACAGGGCTCTCTGGCCTCCAGTGCGGAGGCTGCATGGGAGTGAGGAGGCCTGAGGCTTCACTTCTTCCCCAGGAGCGAGGAGCGTGACAGGCCCCGTCAGACCCCAGGGAGCCCGTGCTGGCCACGGCTCCCCTCAGCGCCCAGCGCCTGCCAAAGGCTTGGTGTAGACTCACAGCAGAGCATCGCAGAGCGCACGCAGGGCACGAGCCCGGCTTTGCCCCCGCATCACAGGCACGAGCCTGCTTCCCACACCGCCAGCCGCGCCCGGACACCCCCTCAAAGGGCCTGACCCTCCACAAACACTCCCCTCCCCCCGCCGCCTCCTCCAGGCAGAGCCCCAGGGTCCAACCACACCCTGTGGTGGCTTGTGGCCAGAAGCCTCGGCCTCGAGATGTGTGTGGTGGTGAATGCGCCGCCGACAGCGCAGCTAAAGCAACAGCCCGAGCCGTGAAGTAAACCCTGGAGCCTAAGGGGCCCAGGAACAGCGGGGAGTGGACTGCCATTTTTTTGTTTTGACATTTTCTCCGATTTCCAGAGAGAGCGGAAGGCAGGGATAGATGAGGGGGGGAGAGGAGGGAGGGAAAATCAATGTGAGAGAGACACACCGATCGGCCGCCTCCCACACACCCCAACGGGGGCCGGGAACCGAACCTGAGACCCTTCAGTCCGAGGGCCAACGCTCTAACCATTGAGATCTCCAGCGAGGACATGAGTTGCTATTTTGCGCTGGGGTGGTCTAGGTTCTGTAACATCTAAAGCTAATGCAATTCTGTTTTCATAAAAAAGAAATAAAAAATTATAGACACACGCCTGCTCGTCGGCTCCCAGGGCCTGGCGAGCAAGCGCCCTCCTCCTTCCAGCAGTTTCCAGGCGAATGAAGGAGACTGGCTCCCGCCTGTCCGCCAGCTCCTCTGAGGCCCAAGCAGGCCCAGGACACACGGGCGCTGGTCTGTTTTATCAGGAAGCTTTGCTCGCTCTGTGGCCGTTTGCAGAGCAGCCCCGGACGGTCACTTGTTCCCTTGCCACCTTCCTTCCCAACCCCCCCAGGCCGAGCGCAGCCTGTTGGTCAAGATGGGGCGGACTCTTTCCGAGGACGAGAGGCAGGAACATCCCACAGAGGCCCAGGGTCGGGCTGGGAGGCTCGACCTGCCTTTCCCTTTTCTGCTCCGGCCTCGGCCTCTGGTCTGTCACACTGACACTCGGAGGCCGGTGACCCGAGGGTGTAGGTCGCACGCTTCTCCTAGAGAAGGTGTTTGTCTCATCCGCAGGGAAGAGTCCAAGTTCTGAGGAAAACAAGCTCCAGTCACCCCAGCGGGAGCCGCGAGCGAGGTCAGTGCAAGGCTGACGACATGGGTGGAGGACACGCTGGCCCGGCCCGCAATGTGGAATCCATTAGCGCTTCCCCGGACGGGACAGGAAGAGGCAGACGTGCAGGCTCTGCTTCATCCCCTCCATCCGTCCACAAACCCTAGCCCGCCAGCGCCAGCCGGAGCGACGCTTTCAAACACAGAATAACTTAATCAGGTTTAATTGTGACAGGCTAGCCTCTTGCCAGGGGACTGACCGTTTCCGCCAGTGGGACTAAGGGCTGGCTCCTCTCTGGAATGCACAAGAGGTGGCCGTGCTGGCCGGGGACACCTGTAATCACCAGCGACTTGGAAAATTCTTTTCAGCAATTCAGATTAGCCAGACACTTGACAGGGTGCTGGGGCGTGAGCCGGCGGGTCTGCAGCTCCCTGCTGGGAAATAAGCCGTCCCCCCACCCCCCCCGCAGGGGTTTTGTTAGGTGCGGTGTTGGTCGAGGGGCTGGAAATGGCCCAGAAATAGCTGGAGGCAGGGCTATCAGCCGGCCCATCACGGGGAAGGGCCGCTGGGCGAACAGGAAAGCCAGGACCGGCAGGTTGGGGGTATGTCACGAAGACCCTGGAGCGAGGCTGTGGATCCCTGTCCTGCTCCCCGCGGCGCCAAACTCCCCTAAGCCAGGGAGGGGGGGTGTCCTCCGGGTTGGAGGGCCAAGGTCCAGGAGTTGCAGAGGGCTGTGGCCAGAGCTGACCCCTTGGGACCCCGAGTCAGGGCCGCCCTCACCCCAGTAGCCGGCCTTCAGGAGCCGACCCCCAAGGCAGCAAGG
>NW_006292094.1:5343632-5343966 GCF_000327345.1 Myotis davidii | reverse complement strand
GTGGGCGGGGCCTCAAGGGGAAGGGCGGAGCCGGTGGTGGGTTGAGCAGGACGCTAGCGCCACTTGCCGGCCAAGTGTGGGGGCGTGGCCTAGAGCGCAGGGGCGTGGTTTCCAGGACAGGCGGGACTGTGCGGTGCACCTTCTACGGTTCAAGGGGCAGGGCCTCGGCAGGAGGGGTCGAGCCAGGGAACCCAGGTGCCCAGTGCTGGCCTCGGGCTCTGGGGGCTGAGTGGGCCCGTTTGTCCCCACCTATTAGTCCTGCAGTGGACGGGGCCAAGGAGAGAAGGGAGCAGCTATGACAGGCGCTTAACCAGAAGCGGCGGCCCGATATATG
>NW_006292094.1:5338697-5343495 GCF_000327345.1 Myotis davidii | reverse complement strand
TCCCCCTCCCCCTCCCACCCGCCCAGAAGCCATAACGTTAAATGCCAGATCAGATCATGGAACTCTTCTGCTTAAAACGATGCAAAACCGGGGCAGAGCTGGTCCGAGGCTCTGACCCAACCACCCTCCTTGGGTGACCGTGTAGAGCTCACTTTGGCACCAGGCCTCCAGCTGGGGTTTCACCTTGGAGAAAGGCTTCCCTCAGGTCCCTTTGCACCACGGTGCTCATGGTCAGGCCTGGGGCATCAGGAAGCCTTGCATGTACAGATGCAGATTTCTGACCCCTGGGAGTGCACCTTTGGGTTGGCAGCTATTGCAGTATGAGCCCCGTATTTGCTAAGGGAAGGTGGGAAGAGGGAACAAGCATTTATTGATCACCTACTGTATGCCCTAACCTATGCTAGGGGCTTTACTTAGGTCACACATTGACAGCTCACAGCAACCTTTGTGAGGAAAATGTTACTCCCATTTTACAGATGAGTAAATAGAGGCTTAGAGAGGTCAGACAGCTAGAAAGAGTCAAGAATTGAGCTTGGAACTATATGATTACAGGACTCCCCCCCACCCCACCCCCCCACACACACACACAGGAACCCTGTATCCATACACAACCTCCCTCACCCAGACCTTGAAGAGGCAAATAGCAGGGCCGGAAGGGGAGCCTGGGCTGAGGCCTGTGTTTTCCTTGTCAGGAATTTCTCACCATGAGCCAGGCCCTCACCATCCCTCCCCATCCCTCTTCCGCAGGGGTTGGCAGACTATGGCCTGCAGGCCAAACCTGAGCTGCTGTTTTGATAAGGTCTTATTGGAGCACAGCTACCCTGTTTGTTTACATGTTGTCTATAGCTGTTTTCATGCAACAGACTTGATAGGCCAAACAGCTTAAAACATTTTACTATGTGGCCTTTACAGAAAGCCTTTACTCCCGCCTTTAGGGTGTGGTCTTGCTGGCTATTTGGGGTTACCCCCTCGTTTCACCCTCATCTTTGCCTGGGTCATTCCCTCCGCCTTGAAACCCCTTTGCCAATTAGCTGGCTCAGGCTGCCGTAAGGAAAGGCCACAGCCCGGGCCGCTTAAATCATGGAATTTTATTGTCTTGCAGTCTGGCTGGAAGTCCAAGATCACGGTGCCCTCAGGGAGGTTCCTCGAGGCCTCTCCCCTGGGCTGCAGACGGCTGTCTTCTCCCTGTGTCCTCACACGGTCATCCCTCTGTGTCCTCCTCTTCTCCCAAGGACACTGGTCACATTGGATGAGGACCCACCCTAATGACCTCGGTTTAACTCAGTCCTCTCCTCAAAGGCCCCATCCCCAAGCACAGCCACCTCCTGAGGTGTTGGGAGTTAGGGCTTCACCACGTGAGGGTCAGGGGTATGCAGTTCAGCCCGTCACACGCACTTCAGCGCCTGGCCGATTCCTTTAGGGCTCGGATTCGGGGGTCCTCATACGGTAGCCAGCCTCTAAGATGGTCCCCGGGACTCAGACCCTCTCGGCGTCACGCCCCTGGGGGGTCCCGGGCCTGGTTATATAGGGCTGGCCTGTGTAACCAATAAGATGTTGTCAAGATGGCAGTGTGACTTCCGGATCTGAATTACGATGTGGCTTCTGCCCTTGTTCTCTTGGATCACTCATTCTGGGGGAGCCACCCACCACCACAGAGAGACACTAAGGCCTCCGCCAGCAGCCAGCACCAACTGCCATCCATGGGAGCGAGCCGTCGGGGATGCAGGTCGCCGGCCCAGGAGACGGCATAGGCATGCAGCTTGCCCCCCCCTCCTAACTGCCTCTGGTGAGGGACCCTGTGCCAGAACCACCCAGCGCAGCTGCCCCCACGCTCCCAGCCCTCGGAAACCACATGGGAGGATAGATGTTCCTGCAGACTTAGGCCACTGCGTTCGGGGCGGTTTGCTGTGCAGCGGTAGATAGGTGCCTAATACAGCCTATCAGGAAGGCCTCCCCGCGAGCTGGCCTCCGCGGCCCTCCTCCGGCTGCCACAGCCCGGATCTTACATCTCTCCACTGCACCAGTCCCCATTACTTCGAACTGCATTCCTTACATACAGATTAGGTGCTGTCCTCCTCGCCTCTAATCCTCTGTAATCGCACTTGTTGCAAAGTAGGGCTTGCATAACCCCACTGGACGGCTCCAACTGCTCTGCTTCCTGTCCTCAGACACTAAGGCCTTCGCCGCCTCCAAAACACACCCCCTTGCTGCCCTGCTCCCTAAAACGCCGTCCTGGTCCTGCCTTCTGCACGCTGGCAGCCTCCTCGCCTTAAAGACTTAACACTCAGCGCCCCAGTTTCCTGACCATCGTCTTCACCGCCATGCCCTAGATCCTGACTTAGTTACAGGGATTTGTTACAATTTGTATGTTTAACACCCCCTGGAACCTGCGTTCCCCAGGGCAGGCAGGCAGACGAGTCGGTGCCCAGTAAGTGTTTGTTCAATGAGTAAACAAAGGAATGAACATATTTCATCTCACCTCTCACCGGCGCGTCAACAGGAAGCTCCCCCAGGGCAGGAACTGACTGTTACTCATTTTGCATCGAGCACTGGGCCCTGGGGCAGGGAGCACGAGATGTTTTTGAACTCCGGGTTGAATATCTTTGGAAAGTCACTGGACAGAAATGAAGTGTTGCGCTGCCCTCCGTGGCCACCAGGCGGCGGCAGAGTCCTGGGACTCTTTCCTGGAAAGGCCCGTCTGAGCCCAAGGGAACCGCCTCTGGTGAAGGTCAAAGTGCACGTTCCCAGGGGTCCCGAAACAGAGCGCCAGGCTTTGGGGGCCTGCAGGGAGGAAGGGCAGGGGGCACGGGCACAGGGACAGCGGCCGAGCCCAGCCTTTCTTCCCGAGACTGCATCCCGGGCGGGGGCTGGCGAAACAAGTGATTCATTTTAGCGGCTCCGGGTGGGTCACTCCCCGGGGACTGTCGGCCAGAACCAGCAGCCGGACTTTCCCTCCCACGTGGTGTCTGAGCACTTTCAGCAGCAGCTCAGTCCCTCCGCACTGAGTCTGTGTGCCCTGCTGTGGGGCGCAGGCGGGCAGAGCGCGGTGGGGACCCCGAGTTCGGGTGGGACCTCTGGCTGGGAAATACCGTTTCAGAGTCATTCGCACGCAGATGGGGAGTGAAGCCGGGTCGTGGCCGTGCCCAGGTGACGCAAACGGACCCACCACGGTCTCAATATCATGAAAGTAGATCGTGTCAGACGAATCCACTCGAGGGTTCGACCTGCTCTTAAGAAACCTGAACTACACTCCCTTCGCTGTCAAAATGTTTTGAAACTTAAGAAATTTCAAAACCACCCGCCGCGGCGGTCCTTAGACGTCTGTGTGGGGAAGGCTCTGGAAGTCCTGATGCTCGATGGACCCGGGAGTGGAAACGCCGGCTTCCAGCCCTGGCCCCTGTGGCCCGGCGGGTCGGGCGTCGTCCCATGCGCCCAGAGGTGCAGGCCCAATTCTTGCCGTCAGTCTTTCTCTCTCTCTCTCTCTAAATAAATCAATAAAAACATTTTTTAAAGAGAGAGGCACCCTTACCAGGGACCTCATGCCCCGAGGGTTTTCCGAGCGCTGTTGGCATGTTTTAAAGTTGCATTTCAACCCACAGAGGGGTTAGGGTCCAGTCCATTTGCCAAAAATAGGACAGGCAATCCGTTCAAACGTGAAATCACACCCGTGAGCACGGGGCTGAAGGACCGCAAGTGTTGAAGAACCACGTGTGCGTGGCGGGATCCAGCGTTGCCACGGATACTGCTTGTTTGTTTACGTGATGTGTTGCCTGAGCCTTCCTGAGGTGGCCCTGCTTGGTTTATGATGCCTGAGAAAATGATGACGGCTGAGGAAATACGACGTGTTAACTTATTTTTAAACGGAGAATTGGGAACCAATGACCAGTTTTTCCTTCTCTTTCTAAATCTTAGAGGACATCTGGGGACCGTGAAACAAGGAAGGGCCCAGGATACCAGGAGAGGGGCGAGTGGGGAGATGGGCCGAGGCCGGGCTGGCTTGCTCACTGAGAAGTCAGAGAAAGGGGGACTGCAGGCAGGTGCAGGCGGTTTGCCTGGGACGAGCTGCCGCACTTTTCAAATTTGGGGTGAAATAGCGTGGTCTGGCCAGAGACCTTCTTTCCGGCTCCCAAGGAAAAGAATGCGTGAGAACCCCAACTTAACCCGAGCTGAGAGGGGCTGAAGCACTTGCCTCGGGTCACAGACTTTCATTAATGACCGATCGCCTCTTTTGTAAAATCACCTTCAAAAGGTGTGCCAGCAGCATCGGGAGGGACACTAACGGATTCTTTCTCGGGGACGGAGCTTGCGGCAGATGACAATTTCCAACGATATCCCCCCTCCCCCGCTCTCTCGCTGCACTGGGTCTCCTCGCTCTGCACCTCCCCCCGGGGCCTGGGGAGGACCTTTGGGCTGAGTTGAGAGGCAGAATACATACAGACAGTCCTCGAGTTACGTCGGAGTCATCGTTTCATGGTTACGTCGCCATCTCCATTTATTTATAAAAAATAGTTCCGTCATTTCGACGTCTGTACGTGTGTGCTTTGTTTTCTATTGTTTAGTGACCACAAGTAAAGGTCAGGAATTGTTCTCTTCTAAATTGTTTTACTGTTTCCCTTCATTGCTGCCGTGTCTGTGCTCCCTGTGAGTGACATAGGTGCTTATGCAGGTGGGTTCCGACTTACAGCGAAAATCGCCTTACGTCGCCGTGGGAACGGATCTCGAACATAACCCGAGGGCCTGCTGTGTGTCAGACGTGACGATGCATGACTTCCGTGGGCCCCGCCTGGCTCTCTTTCCC
>NW_006292094.1:5337016-5338647 GCF_000327345.1 Myotis davidii | reverse complement strand
TTCCCTTGGGACCCAGCGGCCATGTTGTAAGGAAGCCCCGGCCACGTGGGAAGTCACTTGTGGGTGTGGGCTAAGCGTGTCTTTTCTTCTGATGTGTGTCCTCGGGCCTGACTGAGCCGGGGAGACTGCCCCTCCCAGGGCCACCCATCCCTGGATTGTGAGCAGCTCACCTGTGAGCTCCCCTCTCAGATGCAAACCTACCGACCTGGAGACCGTCCCCCCACCTCCTCCGTCAGGCGCTCCTACTCCAGCAGCCATCCCCTGCCTCATCACCCCAGAACCAGGTACCACAAAGCTAGGAACACCCCCTGTACCCTGGAGACCTTGAAATTACCCAAACCAGCCAGCCCGAAGCCTGCTCGCCCTGCTCACCTGTCCCATCCCACAGGAACCCCAGTAAAGGCTCTTGTCCACGTTTCCCTGGCTCCCCCACCTCCTGACCCCCCCGGTGCTTCCCCAAGTGGCCCGGGGGCAGCCTGTGCCCCTGCTTTGGGACCTGTGAGTAGCAAACCAACTTGCCAATGGCCGTCGTCTCGTAATCTGTTGGCCTCACCTACCTGACGAGTGATAGAACCGACTTTTTGTTTTTATTTATTGATTTGGAACAACCGAATTGTTGTTCCACGTGTTCATTCACTCATTGGTTGATTCTGGTCTGCGCCCTGACCGGGAATTGAACCCACACCTTGGCTGACGGGGACAACACTCTAACCAACTGAGCACCTGGCCGGGGCCCAAACCTACTGCCTAAAGCCGGGTATGTGGCAGCTGCCCCGTTGGGGGCCTCGCCAGCTGCCAGTACCAGCGACCAGACTCTGAGTGAGCGCGCCTTCGCCTCCTCCAGCCCCAGCTCTGAATCCCTCCGACGAGTCCCTGCCCGGCCGACCAAGGCCCTGAGCGCTGGTGATGACCTGCTGCTGGCGCCACCGCATGTCAGTGTCAGCGTCACCTGTCCCGCCACAGCCTGCCTAGCACGCCTGGCTGACAGGCGCTTCCCGACCATCCCAGGTTCCCTACGAGGGACGGAGCTCGCTTTTATGAAAGAGGACTGACAGCGGTTCCTCTCAGACAGCCGTGCGGGGCGAGGCACCTGCATTTTTGGGTTTTTTTTTTTAATGTATTTTATTGATTTTTTACAGAGAGGGAGAGGGATAGAGAGTTAGAAACATTAATGAGAAAGAAACAATGATCAGCTGCCTCCTGCACACCCCCCACTGGGGATGTGCCCGCAACCAAGGTACATGCCCTTGACGGGAATCGAACCTGGGACCCTTCAGTCCGCAGGCCGACGCTCTATCCACTGAGCCACATGGGCCAGGGCAGCACCTGCATTTTTATTGCTGTTGGGTCTGCTCCGCTGGAGACAGGACGTCAGCCGCAGGAGGAGTCTTCACACGCGTTTATCAGACGCCAGACGCCGGCAAACACCCACAGCACGTTCCCAACACGGAGCCCGGCGGCAGGGCGCCTCTTGCCACTCACTGTGGACGGGGCGGGCCCATGAAGTGGGTCAGAGCCGTTTCCCCACAAAGGCTCTGCGTGCTGCCCGCGAAGGGCACCCAGGTGACCGCCCGCCCCGAGGCCCCCGAGCCGGGCCGCCACCACCAGAGGCCCAGGAACCCGCCTCCTGC
>NW_006292094.1:5336538-5336777 GCF_000327345.1 Myotis davidii | reverse complement strand
GCTGTGTGCATGGAGGCAGGGGCGGGGAGAGCCTGCTGAGGGCCCTGCCCCCGCCGCGCCCGCCTGGCTCAGCAGCAGCCGCTGAAGTGCCCAGAGCGTCAAACAGGGCACCCACCCGGCTCCTCGGTTGGAACGTCCTAGCATGTGACGCCTCGAGGACAGACGGACAGACGGAGAGGGAGCTGGTGTCTGAATTCCCAGGGCCGAGCCCTGCCCCCACGCAGTGCACAGGCTGGAAT
>NW_006292094.1:5335558-5336492 GCF_000327345.1 Myotis davidii | reverse complement strand
GGGGGGGGGGGGGGGGGGGAGGTGAGCGGCACCTCCTCAGAAGATTCCAGGGCATAAAGTGGGGGCTCGGGGCAAGGCAAGATCCAGTGCCCAGAAGAGGGGCGCAGGCACCAGGTGGGGCGCTGAGCAGTGGCCACGGGCAAGGCCCAGGTCAGGGTCCCCAGCTCCCAGCGCGGGCCTTTCACCCCAGCAGCACCCGGAGGCGGCCTCCTGTCTCGCCTGCCCTGGTGCCACGCTTTGGGAGGCCTCCTGAAGATCATTCGGGGAACCCACACCCAGGCTGAGGCCAGGGGTCCAGTACCGTGCCCCCACCCCACCAGGGCAAGCCCCGCCCTGACCTCCAAGCCTGACTCCGACTGATGGGGTTACTAGGTGAGCTCCGCGGGCAGGTGTCCTGACGAAGGCAGCTGGCAGGGGCTGGGAGCAGCGCAGCCGCACACACACACACGCACACACACATGTACACACACATGTACACACATGTGCACACACACACGGTAAGAGGACAAAACTTATGTCCCAAGCATCTGCCCGCTCAGGCCCCATCTGTGGACGGAGTCAGGTGACTGAGCGCAGGCTGGACACACGACTAGAGGCCGTGTGTGCCCTGAAAGGCCGGGCCGGGCCGGGCGGAGCAGAAGGCCTCCTGTCTGCCGCCCCCACCCCCAACCCTCGTGGGGAGCCGGACACTGAGGCTCGTCTGACTTGCCAGGGATCCTGGACCAGGGACTCCGATTCTGCAGACCCCGGAGCTGGGCGGGGCCTTCCAGTGCCCGCCTGTGTGCCAGGTGCACAGGGGCTGGCGCTGCCCCAGGCCTGAGGCTGGGCTGCTCGGGGCTCCCTCCCTGCAGGTGCTCACGTCCACGGTGGCAGGAGACACTCGTCGGGAGTAAGTGCATCACAGGGTTAATCCCCCTCAGCCCTGACCATCTCT
>NW_006292094.1:5330452-5335491 GCF_000327345.1 Myotis davidii | reverse complement strand
AGCTCTGCCCGCGGAGGGCAGCGGCCGGGGCGCCCGCTCCGGGCTGAAGTCGCAGAAACACTCCCATGGTGCCGTCGGGCGGCCTCACTTGGACACCTTGGCCTGCAGGGTGCTGGGCAGGTAGAGGTACCTCCAGATGGCATAGTAGTGGGTGCCGGCACCGAAGGCCACAAAGAGGTGCCAGATGGCATGGGCGAAGGGGACCCGGCCGTCGCTCTTGAAGAACACGGTGCCCAGGCAGTAGAAAGCCCCTCCGGCCACCAGCTCCCAGAGGCCCTCGGTGTTGGGCTGTCGGCAAGGATGGGGTTGGGGGGGCCGGTCAGAGGAGCGGCCAGGAAGGTGGGGAGTGCCCGGCCGCTCCCCCCGCACCCCGAAAATGAAAAGACCTGGTGAGCCCGCCCGGGCTCCTGGGTGGGGCGTCAACACCATGATGTCGCCACTTCTCCCGAATTAATTCTCACATGTGATGCGTTTCTATTAAAATCTCAAGGGACGTTTGAGAGATTTTTACCTTTTCTCACAAGTCAGACCCCTGGCTCCTGCCCAAAGGCAGTGAAAGCCGGGGGGGAGCCAACTACCACATCCGGGTTCCCAGAGCATCACCCCCCCTCCCCCCCGCCCACACGGGAAGCAGCCCAGCGTCCATCTGGATGTTGGATGAACAAACTGGTATTTGTGCCCTGGCTGGGTGCTCAGTGGTTAGAGCATCAACCTGTGGACTGAAGGGTCCCGGGTTCGATTCCAGTCAAGGGCATGTACCTTGGTTGTGGGCTCAATCCCGGCCTTGGTTCAGGCGTGTGCGGGAGGCAACCAGTTGGTGTCTCTCTCACATCGATGTTTCTCTCTGTCTCTCCCCGTCCCTTCCACTCCCTCTAAAAATCAACAGAAAAACATCCTCGGGTGAAGATTTTTTTTAAAAAAGGACTCAAGCCCTAACCAGTTTGGCTCAGTGGATAGAGCGTCGGCCTGTGGACTCAGGGGTCCCAGGTTTGATTCCGGTCAAGGTCATGTGCCTGGGTTGAGGGCACATCCCCAGTAGGAGGTGTGCAGGAGGCACCTGATCAATGTTTCTCTCTCATTGATGTTTCTAACTCTCTATCCCTCTCCCTTCCTCTCTGTAAAGAATAAATAAAATATATTTTTTAAAAAAGGACTCAAGTATGGGAGGGAGCGGCCGAGGGGGGGAAGCCGCCGAGCCGGTGCCCATGCCCCAGGCCCACCGCATGCAGGTAACCTGCACGAACAGTGTGCAGGATCCTTCCGGAAGCCGCCCCTGCACGCACATACACGTCTGCATACACAGCGCGCACTTCATGGACACACGTGTCCCAGGAACGCACCACGCGGACCAGGGAGCTCCCACCGTCCCCTCTGCACACCCATCCCCACCAACGCCTCCCCGTCAGGGCGGCCTCGGCTCCGAGCAGCCTTCCGCTGAGGGACGCACCCGTGGCCCTGGGGGGCTGGGCCTGAGCGGGAGGGACATGATCACAGTCACTAGCGCCCGACGCTGCTCAGCACCCGGGCGCCACGTCGTGCCCCCTTCACGGCAGCGGCACGGGCAGGGGTCACTGCACGTGACCGTCACAGACGCGCCCACGGCATCGTGCAAAGCGAGAGAGCACGTTGCCGGTGTCTGTACAGTGTGATCTCATTTTTGTAAAAGGAACGCCAACAAGTCAACATGTCTGCATGGCCACACAGACCTGCGTGTACATTTAAAAATGGGAAAGACAGACAGGAAACCGTTCATGGCCGTGACAGCATGAGGGGGAGGGGCTGCTGCTGTTACACGCTTTTGCACCAGGCCTATTCTTTGCAGTGAGCAGGTGTTTAAATGTGCGTTTGCTATACAAATGTAAGTGCGTACATGGATATATTTAAGTACGTAACATGTGATTTGGTAGCTATTACATAACTGAATAGATGTAGCTTAAATACGCCGATTAGCTCACTGTCCGCCACAAGCGTCTGTAGATGCGAGCGGGGGACCCGCCCCACACGCCACGCGCGTCTATAAAAAAAATGTTTTCCCTACGGGGCAGCCCTGACCAACTTTACAGTCATTTTTTGTGAGAATTTTCAGCTGAACATATTCAAAAACACCCGAATTGTGAGTCATATGTTTATTTGTATAGTATTCGTTGCAAATTGATTTTTCTAATTAAATTCAAAATATCGTGGCGTGTGGGGATGGTTCCGTTTTGGATGCGTGATCGTTAACTGGTTAAATAAAAATAAACTTGGGAAAAGCTAACCTATAAACACGGAAACAGGTCAGGAAAGACAATGGCACAGCCCTCACTGCCAAGTATTCAAATGCGATTAGAGCTGCAGTAGGCGCCGGTTTGGTGTTAGTGTAAAAACGGGCCCGCCCTGCCGGTGTGACTCAGTGGTTGAGCATCGACCCAGGACCAGGAGGTCCCCGGTTCAATTCCCTGTCAGGGCACATGCCCGGGTTGCAGGCTGATCCCCAGTAGGGGGCGTGCAGGAGGCAGCTGATGGGTGATTCTCACTGTTTCTATCTCTCTCTCTTCCCCTCCCTCTCGTTCTCAAATCAATAAAACTTTAAAAACAAAAACGGGCCCATCACTGGAACAGAACTGGAATTTGAGAAACAGACCCTGAATTCAACATCGGAAAAGAGGGGCGTTTTTCAATGGCTTTTCAGTGGCAGGTAAATGAAATAACTGCTGACCCTCCGGGGGGCCTCACCATAGACAGGATTAGAAATGAGACGTCAACCATAAATGGAATGTAAGGAAATACAAGTCAATATTTACAAACCTCGAGAAGAGGGAGACCTTCGTTAAAAGCCATAAAAATTTTTTTTTAAAAAAACTGTTAGATTTTACTTCATAAAATTTTAACATCTGCCAATAATAATAATTTTATTTTTTTAATATATTTTATTGATTTTTTACGGAGAGGAAGGGAGAGAGATAGAGAGTCAGAAACATCGATGAGAGAGAACCATCAATGAGTCGCCTCCGGCACACCCCCCACCGGGGATGTGCCCGCAACCCAGGTACATGCCCTTGACCGGAATCGAACCTGGGACCTTTCAGTCCGCAGGCCGACGCTCTATCCACTGAGCCAAACCGGTTTTGGCAATAATAATAATTTTAAAATAATACTGTTCTCTGGCCTGGCCACTATGGCTCAGTTGGTTGGAGCACTGAAAGGTGGTGGGTTCAATTCCCAGCCAGGTTCAATTTCTGGTCAGGGCACATAGGGGAGGCAACCGGCCAGATGTTTCTCTCACATTGATATTTCTCTCTCTCTCTCTCTCTCTCTCTCTCTCTCTCTCTCTCTCTCCACCCCCCCTCTCTCTAAAATCAATCAGCATGACCTTGGACGGGGATTAACAGTAATAACAGTAGTGATACCGTTCTGTGGCCTGGGAGGTAATGGGCGGGGTGAGTTACTGTGTCCATTTAGCAGATGGGGCAGCTGAGGGTCAGAGAGGAGAGGCCCTCAGGGTGTAACCTGTCTATTCTACCGCCTCCTTAGGTGGGTCACGTGGACACACTGAGCCTCGGTTTCCCCTCCTGCCAGAGGAGACGGCTCTAGGTGACGACCGGAGCCAGTCTGGGTGCTCCCCAGGCAGACGGAGGCCCCAGGCCGGGGGGGTGAGGGGGGGACTCACCATCGAAAGGATGACCACGGCGGGGCAGAAGCCCATGGCCATGTAGCACAGCAGCTCCAGGAGCTTGTACCTGCAGGAGGAGAGGCCGCTGTGGGCGCGGCCGTCACCCCCCGCCCCCCCGCGGGCGCTGGCAGAGGGGTGACCTCGGCAGGTCTCATCCTCTCTCTGAGACTCGGATCCCCGTCGTTATCAGGCCCGGGGCAGACATAACCATTCAACCCTGCACCTGGGCCCCCGGGCCCAAGCAGCCGCCGTCCGAGGACCTGAGCGCTGCATCAGCTGACACCCACTGCGGACCCGCAGGTCCCGGCGTCGGTCACTCCTTCTGCTCCTATAGCCCCGTCTGTCCCTCACTAGTTACTCCGTCGGGTCGCTCAGCTGATGGAAGCAAACGGGGCCCCGAGGGCTCAGAGCCGCTGCTCCATGTCTGCCAGCACAGCCTGGGGACGGCAGGTGGCACGTGACACCCTGCAGTGGGCCTAGGAACCCACCGTGGGCTGTGGACCTGTGGCTGTCCACGGGCCTGGACGCTGGGACACCGGGCAGAGCTGTGCCCTCAAGCCCCCGGGACGTCCTGGGGTGTCCTCTCCCCAGGCACAGGAAGGAGACCCTGCTGGAGCCCTGAGGGCCCCTCACCCCCCAGAGGCCCCCCTCCCTGGCCCCCGGCTTACTGCTCATGGAAGAAGAAGACATAGACGGTGCCCACGGAGGCCATGACCCAGACCAGCCAGCGCATGTGGGCGGCCCAGGGGCCCAGCTCCCGGAGGTTCAGCCTGCGGAGACCCGAGGGCACAGTCTGAGGGGCCCCGGCCGGCACTGCAGGGCCCTGTGTGGCTGGCCAGCCCGGGGACACTGTCCCCGCAGATCTGTCCGCTGTGGTGAGACATGGACTCTCGTGGGACACGTGTGGAGAGACACAGAGAGAAAGTGACACGTGAGCAATCAGGAGAGGGAGTGAGCCACACGGCTGTCTCTGCACGGAGGGGAGGCAGGAGGCCAGCTGGGGAGAGTGGCGTCCTGATAGCCAAGGTTGCAGGTTCAGTCCCCGATCAGGGCACATACAACCAACAGCCCATAAACAAACAAACAAAACAGAAGAAACAACCAATCAATGCATAGATAAGGAGAACAAACCAGTATTTCTCTCCCCCCCTCCTTCTCTCCTCCCTTTCTCTCTCCCTCTCTTCCTGCTTCCTTTTTTCTCTTTCTTAAAAAAAGGTCGATCAATCAGTGAACGGTGGGCCTGCTGGGACAGCCACCAGGCAGGACCTGCCAGACTTCGCCGTGCGCACACGCGTGGCCCGCGGTGCAGCTCCAGGGCCCAACCGGGACACGCGTGTCGCTCCCACACCGTCCATGCCCCTTCTCCCAGGCCAGCTTTTCCTGGATG
>NW_006292094.1:5329870-5330418 GCF_000327345.1 Myotis davidii | reverse complement strand
CAAGGCTGTATCCAGGAAGCTCCTGTGTAAGTCCAATCTGTCAAAGATGAAATAAAAGCAAACAAAAGCAGGGGCCTTCTGATTGAGGCCGGGATGGGGAGCCAGACGCCCACCCCCAGTGCGGCCCCGGGGCCCTCAGCTCTCTGAGGACAGCTGGACAGCCAGAGCAACACGGAAAATCCTCTACATACAGCGCCTGCGCCCGGCCCCTTCCACCACCACCCCGCTTCCCGCCTGGGCGGCACAGAGCCCCTGCTCCGTGGTCACCGCAGGGATAAGGAATGGAAACCCAGGGACCTACCCACAAAGGGGCGGAGAGTCGGGATTACTCCAGATCTGGGTGTCACGGCAGCTGAGCACAGAGCAGCTTGACACTTCCGGTCCACATCCAAGCAGGCACCTGCTGCCTGGCTCCTGCCCCGCAGGTGTTTGCCTGGCTCCTGCCCCGCAGGTGCTGCCCCGGGAGCTCCGGCCAACGAGAAGCCGCTGGTGGACCGAGCCCTCCCGTGGCCGCCAGTTCTCGCCTCTGCTCTTGGTGTGCTCAGTGG
>NW_006292094.1:5326483-5329432 GCF_000327345.1 Myotis davidii | reverse complement strand
ATCCAGGAAGCTCCTGTGTAAGTCCAATCTGTCAAAGATGAAATAAAAGCAAACAAAAGCAGGGGCCTTCTGATTGAGGCCGGGATGGGGAGCCAGACGCCCACCCCCAGTGCGGCCCCGGGGCCCTCAGCTCTCTGAGGACAGCTGGACAGCCAGAGCAACACGGAAAATCCTCTACATACAGCGCCTGCGCCCGGCCCCTTCCACCACCACCCCGCTTCCCGCCTGGGCGGCACAGAGCCCCTGCTCCGTGGTCACCGCAGGGATAAGGAATGGAAACCCAGGGACCTACCCACAAAGGGGCGGAGAGTCGGGATTACTCCAGATCTGGGTGTCACGGCAGCTGAGCACAGAGCAGCTTGACACTTCCGGTCCACATCCAAGCAGGCACCTCACACCCACCCACGCTGCACTCCTCACCAGGGCCTTCTAGGCTTCTAGAAGTCTCCGTCCGCCTGCCTCCCTGGCGTCTGACAGCCTAAACCCTGCAGGTTTTCCGGAGAGAAGCTCAGGTTGGGCAGGTCTGTGTGCGCCAACAGGCAGGCAGACAGACAGACAGACAGACAGCAGTGCTGAACGGCACCCCTCCATCAGACACCCACCCACGCTGCACTCCTCACCAGGGCCTTCTAGGCTTCTAGAAGTCTCCGTCCGCCTGCCTCCCTGGCGTCTGACAGCCTAAACCCTGCAGGTTTTCCGGAGAGAAGCTCAGGTTGGGCAGGTCTGTGTGCGCCAACAGGCAGGCAGACAGACAGACAGACAGACAGCAGTGCTGAACGGCACCCCTCCATCAGACGTGTTAAAAAACAATCGCCTTTGTATGTGCAAACAAAGCCTATTTATTAGCTGACGTAATGAGACAGAAGGCCCGGTTTAGAATAGCCAAACAGAGAGCTTCCCGGGGCAAAAATGAAACAAACCTTTCTGTGGCTCCCCCTCCTCCAGGCAGCCCCCCAGAGGCCCCCCCCCAGCGCACTGCCTCCTCTGAGCGCCCATGGCTGAGTGCACACAGGCCCGTCCCACCGGCACCACTGTCCTGTCTCAGACCCTCGTCCGCCCTCAGAACCTCAGTGTCCTGACCCCAGCACAGCACAGCCACGCAGGCACGGTCAGCACACGTGGTGGAAGGTCCCCCCGCCGGCTCAGGCCCTGCAGGCTCCCCGGGCTCCCACGGGTGGCCTGACGCTCAGGGCTTCTTCGTGCCAGAACTTTCGAACACTGGGTGACGTGCTGGGGGAGTGTAACCGGGCACACTCTGGGGAGGGTGCGCTGGCAAACAGGTCACAGATGACCTGGCCCCTCCCTGCCGCCCAGAAGCCTGCGTGGGTCTCGGCATTTATCCCACAGGATGGGCTGGACGTCTGAAGCTGCTGTCCGCAGTCACCAGAGGCCTGAGCAACCTCATCACATTCAGCCAGCAGGTCCCCACGCAGGGCTCAATGATACACAAACAGGACGGTCGCACCCGGCCGGCGTGGCTCCGGGGCTGAGCATCGATGTGCGACTGTGGACCCATGTCCCCGCGATGCGCTCGGAAAAGGCACGCAAACTGCGGGGCAGCGGGCACAGCCTCCTTCCTGCCGTGTTACGGTCGGAGACAAGTGCTGTAAACGTTCACTTACAAACTCTAAGTGTGCACGTGTGTGTGCGTGTGTATGCACGTCTGCATGGACAGGCACATAGGCACATGTCTACACACACTGGCCGTTTCATGCGGGAAACAGCTGGACGCACAGGGGAGCGGGCACGAGAGCGGGGTGAGGGGCGGCCACCGCACTCTGTGCCGTCAGCGTGGTGCCCGCCAAACACAGAGCGATTCCAACAAGGACAGGAAGGGAGCCAGCCCGCCCCGCGTGGCTGCAGGGCACTCACCAGGGCGCGTAGGAGGCCGCTATGAAGAAGTAGATGACCATGCGGTCACACATGTGCAGGCAGCGCTCCACCATCCTGGGCAGAGAAGGCGGCGTCACCCCGCAGCCGGGCAGCACTGGCCCAGCGAGGGCCTGGGCGGGGCCCCGTCTGTCCAGCCACCCCCTCGGCCTCGGCCTCCGTCTCCCCGCGACCAGGCTCCCTACCCCTGGGGTTAGCTGGAGCTGCCTGGGGTCCCTCCGAGGACCCTCCTCCCCTCCCCCCTGCGTTTCTATCATACATCCTGGGCTTTCAGGAGATTGCAAGTGAGGAAAGATTTCTGTGGCTAAAATGCAAAACTATTAAACTCTGCGCCCCGCCCTGGCTGGTTTGGCTCAGTGGACAGAGCGGCGTCCTGTGGGCTGAAGGGTCGTGGTTTTTTTCCTGTCCAGGGCACATGCCTGGGCTCAGTCCCCACTAGGAGGCATGCAGGAGGCAGCAGATCAGGGGTTCTCTCTCATCATCGATGTTTCTCTCCCTTTCTCCCCCTCTGAAGTCAACAAAAATTTATTTAAAAAATAAAATAAACTCTGTGCCCCCTAAAGACCCTCTGGATTCTGGCTTTGTGGTTTCATGCCCAGGCTCTGGGGCCAGAGGCCTGGGTTCGAATCCCAGCCCAGCGCTTAGGGACTGTGTCCCTGACCAAGTCCTCTCCCTGCTCGGGGCTCAGTCCCCGCCTCTGTAACAGGCGGGCATCAGCGACCATCGCAGGCGGCTGTGAGCACTGGGTGGGTGCCCACGTGCAGGGCAGGAAGCGCCCACAAACAGCTGTTGGCAGCATCCCCGAGGGAACCCCGCCTCCCCACCCCCTCGGCCAGGTCCCTGCACGGCGTGGGCGGCTCGGTACCTGAGGTGGCGCTTCCTCCAGGAGACCGCGTGGAACACGGTGGACACCACGAAGAGCCCGCACAGGCCCAGGCCATAGATCCAGGCGGAAACGGTCTCCCAGGCGTCGTCTGACAGGAGGTAGAGGTTGGAGCTGCCGAGGAAGCTGGGGATGATCCAGAGCTGGAAGCGGGGTGCAGGCAGCGGCTCAGGGTC
>NW_006292094.1:5323520-5326466 GCF_000327345.1 Myotis davidii | reverse complement strand
CCCTCCCTCCCGCCCGCCTGCGGTGGAGACACCCTAACCTGCGCGTCCAGAGTGGGGGCCGCCAGGCACGGGCGGCTGCGGAGCACTTTCTAGTAAACGTGACTTGTGCCATTGAGAAAAGGAATTTTTAAAAAATATGTATTATGGAGAATCGAACCTGGGACCCTTCAGTCCGCAGGCCGACGCTCTATCCACTGAGCCACACCGGCCAGGGCTGGGCAAGGGATTTTACATTTTATTTCATTAGCCTGACTTCAGTGTCAACGTCCACAGCCACCGGAGGCCAGCGGCTCGCACTGGACGGCAGCCCTGGGAACAGGCAGGGGGCCCCCGCCTCCAGGGGCAGCTCCGGCCCGAGGCCCCCAGGTGCCCCCGAGCTGCCGCCTCCGCCTTGTCACACGTGCGGTCCCCACGTCCACGGGAACCCTCGTCCTCTGGGCCTCGGTGATGGCCATTTCCTGGGAGAGGCCCAGGCAGAGGCCAGCTCAGTGCCACGCCTCACCCTCCTGGGGCCACGGGGGCGTGAGGAGCAGGCCGTGGGCATCGCGTGGGATGGAGACACAGTGCCTCCCCACCCCGACCTGGAGGTGCCCCTCAGCTCTCAGCCCCAGGAGCCCACTCACAGCGTGGGTGGCACAGTTGGCCGCGTGCTCGTACTCCGTGGGCTGGTACCTCTTGTGGGCGGGCACCCGGTGGTTCATGAACCTGGAAGGAGAGGCACCTTCCTGTTGCTCGGCCCCTGCGGTGGGAAGAGGGGGTCCCACTCCCCGCCCCCCCAATCTCTCCCTATTACATGTCTTGTACTATCCAACGCCTGATCCCCGGGGAGTAACAGAACGTGGCTGAAGGTCGGGGTGCTGCTGTCACTTTACTGTCACTGACACACAGTACAGCTCCCCAAGGGCACGCCTGATGAAGGGTGACATATGCCCACGTGACCCCCTCTGGGGGGACAGCTCGTGCCCCACCCGTCCAGCCCTTCCCAGGGGACCTTCTTCCAGGAAGCCACCTCCCACCTGGTCCTTGTGGGTGAGGCTCCCGCACTGCCTACCAATGGGGACCACAGCACCAAAACCTCCCCCGAGATCCGTCACTACGGTGAAGACCCACAGAGATGGAAATGAGTGCAGGGCTCAGAACACGGGGCTCGATGCAGGGCAGCGCACAGAGCACTTATTGGGCACCTTATGTGTACAAAGCATTTATCGAGCACCTTCTGTATGCAGGGGCCATGACATGTCCTGACAACAAAACTAGTGCCACACGCGGGTAGTGTCCCCTAAAATTCCGATGTCGCAGTCTGAACCCCCGGAGCCCGAGAGTGTGGCCCCAGGTGGACTCAGAGCTGGTGCAGGTGTGATTCACGAAGAAGAAGTCACTGCAGGGGGCGGGCCCTGCTCCGATCGGACTGGATCCTCATAAAAGAGGGAGACACGGAGCCAGGGGCCACTGACGTCGGCAGAGATTGGCATGCTTCTTCCACAGCCGAGGAGTGATGCCCAGGTGGCCGGCCCCCAGAAGCTGGGAGACAGCCCTGCGGACTCAATAGCGCCTCCCGGGACCCGGCTGCCCACACCCTGCCCTCTGCCCTCCAGAGCCGGGGAACGAAGTTCTGTTCTTGTTTTGTTTTTAATATATTTTTATTGACTTCAGAGAGGGAGAGGGAGAGGGAGAGAGAGAGAAACATCAATGGTGAGAGAATCATTGATGGGCTGCCTCCTGCACACCCCACACTGGGAATCGAGCCTGCAACCCGGGCCTGTGCCCTTGACTGGACTCGAACCCGGAATTACAGTCCACAGGCCGACGCTCTATCTACTGAGCCACACCGGCCAGGGCTGAGGTTGCTGTTTTAAGCCACTGAAGTGCGTGTGGTCATGTGTTACCGCAGCCCTACCGACACGGACACACGCACACCCAGTGTTCACTCGGTAGATTCCGCCCCGAGCCCCCGGACGGTGCCGATGGACGCCTGCTGGCTGGCCGGGCTGGGCCGGAGCCGAGGCCTTCCTCCCGTGGGAGCGGGGCTCACGCCGTTACCAGGCGGGCCCGGCTGTCCTCCCTCCGTCTGGCCCTTTAACAAACACCATCCAAGCCCCCAGCGTGCCAGCCACCCCGGTTCCAGGGTGATGACACGGTTGCCGTGGCAACCCAGGATGGCTGGGCAGTTACTCCTTTATTTCTGGGCCCCACAAAACTGTCCTTGTCTCCCACCCCACCCCACCCTGTGCGGTGGCAGCTACTGAATGCCCGGGAGTGACAAAGGCGGCGAGAGGAAGCCAGGCCGGGAGACAGGGCCGGGCCGGGCAGATGCCCAAGAACCCGGTTCCCACAGCCCACGGCGCCAGCTCCCTCCTTCGCCCGGGCCTGGGCTCGCTCCATGAACTCTGCGCAGGCGTTTTACGAGGACAGCGCATTAATGTTTGTTTTCATTTTCCTTCGAATTTACCTAAATTTCTTTTTTGCTACAGTGGCATGGGTTTTGCCAATGTAGAGGGTTGTGGAGCCGTCACCACTCAGGACCCTTCATCGCCCCCAGCGCCCTCGTGCCCCCTGGTCCCCAGCCCTCCCCAGCCCTGTTCTGTCCCCACAGCGTCGCGTTTCCAGAAGGTCCCACGGGAAACGGAGTCCTGAGCCTTTTTTTTTTAACGTCTAAAGAGGATTTAGTATATCAAGTCCAAGTGCATTCTTAGGAGAAAGGAAACGCTCTGAATGCCACAAGGGGATTTTCTTATTTTCCTATTCAAAACGTGTCGAAGGCAAGCGTGTTTTCTCCAGTGAGAAACGGGCCTCCTCGCTGTAACGTTGCCAGCCTGGCCACTCCCCACCCTCCCTCCTGCGGCGGCTCCTTTCGCTGGTCCCTGTGGGCGAGGTTCGTGGAGCTGTGTCCCCTCCCTTCACCGTGGGAATACGCCACTGTGCGCACGCATAACGGCCTGTGTATCC
>NW_006292094.1:5320809-5323486 GCF_000327345.1 Myotis davidii | reverse complement strand
GAGGGGGGGGGGGGGGGCTCTGCACAGCTGAAATGCACAGACAAATGCAGAAGGTTCTCCAGCTGAGCTGGCGGCCAGAGGTGGCCTGAGACTTTGGGAACGTCTCCTAAAGGGGCCAATGCCAGGTACCCACAAGGAGGGACAGGGCCTTCCCGCCTCCTCTCTGGAGAACAGGGCGCCGTCCTGTGGCCAGCCTGCTCACTAGATGACCACGCGGCCACGGCGTTTGATGGGGGTGGGAGGGCGGCTCCGCGTGGAGGAGCCAGATGCCGGCAGGCAGGCAGCACAGAAGGGGTGTCCCCCCTGGACTGGGGAGGCAGGGGCTTTGGAACAAGGCTCAGCTGGGCGGGACAGGGCTGCAGTCACCTCGCTGCTGTGTGACCTCCGGGCAATTACTGTGCGTCTCTGGGCTGCAGCTTCCTTCTATGTAAAAAGATGTAACAGTACCTCGCCTGCAGGTACCATGGAATCATATGGCTCAGAAGCCCACCCAGGGGTGCCTGGCACACAGCAGTGCTCCAAGAACGGGCGATCTTTCCACCGCTCCCCGGAGAGCTCCCCCAAAGAGCCCAGGCGCCACGTTCTTTCTGCTTCTGACGCACCGCGCACTGCACGTAGCGCATCCCGTTTAAAGCCCACAGCACCTGGCACGGCAGACGCTGTCCTCCACGCTGAGGATGAGGCTCCAGGAGCTAGGCCAACGGTCCTCAACCTTGGTCCCTCACTAGGAACCACCTGGCGCCGGTTGGTGAGGTTCAGCATCGACCTATGAACCAGGAGGTCACAGTTCGATTCCCGGTTAGGGCACTTGTCCGGGTTGGGGCTCGATCCCCCGTGGGGAAGGTGTGAGAGGCAGCTGGTCAATTATTCTCTCTCATCATTGATGTTTCTAGCTCCCTCTCTCTTCCTCGAAGAAATCAATACAAAAAAAATTTTTTTAAAGAATCACCTGGAAAGAGGTGGATTGATGGACAAACCGCGGTCCATCCACCCAATAGGATGCTATTCACACAGGTCCCCAGGGGCACGGAACGAGCACCGGGCTCAGCAGGCCCCAAACAGGATTCAACCCGCACGGCGCCCGGGTGGGGTGGTAGAGGCTGCGGGGCGAGCTGTGCGGCCGAGGACTCCGCGTGTGAGTCCAGGCCGGTCGGGAAGGAACGTGGATGAACCAGCCGTGTCTGCCGTGGGCACAGGGCGGGCACGAGGAGCCACCCTGGCTTCAGAGTCCCCGGATGCCTTCCCTGGCCGCCTCCTCGCCGACCCTCGAACCCGGTGACGACGCCGTACAGTGGGGGCTGACAGTCATCCACCACTCTAAATGTAGCCAGTGCCTAACTAATAGAAAATAAGGGGGGGAAGCCTGGCACACAGACCTCCCACTGCCTCTGTGGCCCCGTCCGTGGTCCTGATGGGAGGGTTCTGCCGGCAGCCTTTACACTCTAGTATAATGTACCCGGGCACCTCTCCAGGGTGGAGGACTGCTGGTGGGCCTGGAGGCCAAGGAAGGGAAGGCACAGGGCCCCATCCCAGCTCCTGAAATACTGCCTCACTGGCTAGTGCTCAGTGCAGCCCTGACCACAGGTGGCCCATACCCTGGCCCCGAGCCCTGCCTTGTCAGTCCCTCCCAGCCTGGAAGGTCCACACGAAGACTCCCAGGTCCCCTAGGCCAAGCCCAGGAGGGTCCCGAGCACCAGGCCGAGAGCCAAAATGCCGGGCAGCTCCTGCGTGGGCTGGAAGATCCGGAGTCTGGGGGGAGGGGGGCCTGAGCTTCCACCATCGGTTCTTCTGTGTAGACGTCCCTTTCCCTCTCTCAGCGGGGAACGATCAGCTTTCAGGACGCAGGTGGAAAGGCCCCCCTCTGAGCTTCCTTGATCCCTGCCCTCACACCCCATGCACACCGGGCGGCAGCTGCCTTCTCTCCCCTCCTTCCTCCATGGAGCGGCCTCGGCCGTGGCCCTCCCCCTGGCCTCCCCCAAGTGCCTGTGGGACCCCCTCACAAGGCACGTGGTGTGTCCGGGGTGTTCAGGGTCTGCCTCCGCCCCTGCACTGCACACGGACAGGCCTGACTCGTCTTCGTCTCCCGGTCCCAGTGCAGGGCCAGCCGTGGGGGTGACTCCGGCAAAGAAGCCAATAATTCATCCTCCCGGAGTATGGATTAAGTCGCGATTAATCCATCCTCTCGAGCATCGATGAAGTCATGCAGCCTCCAGATGACATGTGGGAACCACCCAGCCCTCAAAACCCTCCGGAATTTCTGGAATCGACAGGCTCCCGAGACGTGGCTGGGTCCAGCCAGGACAAATGTCGGCCCAAAGTCACACAGTCAGCTGACTTGGAAAAGCAGGTGTGAAAGGGGGCGCCGGAGGCGAGACGGGGGAGGGGGCAATGTTACTTTTTCTGTGCCAGAAATTTCCAGAAGAGGAGGCTTTGAGGATAAAGTTGGGACGGCGTCTACACCTGGGAGCGGGGCGGGGACCTAAGGGGACGTGAAGGGGTTTCTGCGAAGGGTTTCGGGCGCTGGCAGCAGCGAGCGTCCGGTCCCAAGGGTGCCGAGCTGCGAGCTGTGGTGGGAAGGCCACCTCCCTGGGCGCAGGCCGGTGCACAGGGTGACGGACGGAGCAGACCGGCTCCTGGCAGGCTGTACGGTGCTCTCCAAACCACTGCCCTGGGCCCA
>NW_006292094.1:5319299-5320030 GCF_000327345.1 Myotis davidii | reverse complement strand
GCCCAGCCCAGCCATCACTGGGCAGCCCTGCGGCCAGGCCACGCAAATGTCTCACATCGTCCTCCCGACAGTCCCCGGGGAAGCATGCCTTCCCCGTTGCGCACATGTCTGCCTCATACACCCTCGCCCGGCACAGCCCTGAGCTTCGGCAGGCAGCGCTCTCCCCGGTCTGCTCCTCACTAGGACGGAGCGCGGGGAGGGCGGGAAGTGGTGCTGGTCAGCCCTGCGCTCCTGGGCCCGGCGACTGGACTGTGGCTCCGTAAGGAGCGGGTGGGATACGGGTTAGACTCCATAGGAGTGGATGGGTGGGATGCGGCTTGGATTCAGTGCAGCCAGGGGTCCCGGTGAGGGAGTGAACGTTCCTTGGTTGACCTCGGACAACCAGAGCCCCAACCATCCCTATGCCCCCTCCTGCTTGGACCCAACTAAGGACGTCAGCCGAACAGTCATCAAAATCAGAGCCAGGCTCCTCCCAGCCCCTCCTGGTTCCCAGTGCCCCCGCCTCTGGTGACAGAGCTGTAGGAGGGTCCCTGAAAGTGGGACCTGAGGGTGCAGGTACTGAGCCCTAGTCCCTCTTGGTATGAGCCAAGTCCCGGGGTCTTCGGGGACCAGGGTCTGGGAGGACCGGGGTCTGGAAGGACCGGGATCTGTGGGGACCGGGGTCTGGGAGGACTGTGGTCTGGGAGGACCGGGTCTGGGAGGACCGGGATCTGGGAGGACCGGGGTCTGGA
>NW_006292094.1:5308483-5311446 GCF_000327345.1 Myotis davidii | reverse complement strand
CAGGCGGGGCCCATCTGCTGCCCCCGCCTGTCCACGCCTGTCCACACCCCCAGGGCCTCCCTCCCACCTGGGCTGAGCACCAGCAGCCAGGCCCGGCCTCGGACCTGCAGTCTCTCCCTGCCGTCTGGCCTGGGCTGGGGGCCAGAGCGTCCAGGGAGAAGCCGGCCTCCTGTCCGAGAGGAGCCAGGCCTGGGGAGGCTGCGGCCACTCCTTCCGGCTGGGCCGGTGCCTGGTGGTGGCAGCCGAGTCCCCAGAACAGAGGACCCACAGAGATTTGTCCAGCGTACAAAGGGGGTCTGTCTGTCGGTCCGTCTCCCGAGGCGAGGGCAGCCCAGGGCGAGTGGCCCCAGCGCCCAGCCCCCCGCTGCCTGGCCCCGGGCTCTTTGTGTCATTCATGAACCCGGGCTCGGGAAGGCAGACAGCAACTTGGCTCCGTCCTTGGGAAACAGAACCGCGGAACCACAGCACCTGGACCGGTGCCACCTCAGAGCTGAAATCAAAACCCCAGGAGAGAGAAGGGGGAGACTGAGCAAGGGGTGGGCGGGCCAGGGGGACGGTGCCAGGGCCCAGGAGCCCCGCACCGTCATGCTGCACGTGACAGACACCCCACAGGTGTGCGCCCTACGGACTGACCAGCTCACCCCTGTGCGTGTCCCAGCAGCGGGCCAGCCTGGGGACCCAGGGTTGGAACAGCCCGCCCACTCCTGCTCCAAGCGGCCTGGCTGGGGAGTGGGGAGCAGAGGGACAGGACGTAGGGCGTGCGGGGCTCGGACCCCTGGAGGGGGGACTGTCTGAGACCCGAGGGTGCGTGTCTGCACTGCTGCTGACGGGCTCCTGGGTAACCCACTTCCTGTCTCTCCTGCACCTGCCGCCGCACAGGCCAGCCATCACTGGGCAGCCCTGCGGCCAGGCCACGCAAATGTCTCACATCGTCCTCCCGACAGTCCCCGGGGAAGCATGCCTTCCCCGTTGCGCACATGTCTGCCTCATACACCCTCGCCCGGCACAGCCCTGAGCTTCGGCAGGCAGCGCTCTCCCCGGTCTGCTCCTCACTAGGACGGAGCGCGGGGAGGGCGGGAAGTGGTGCTGGTCAGCCCTGCGCTCCTGGGCCCGGCGACTGGACTGTGGCTCCGTAAGGAGCGGGTGGGATACGGGTTAGACTCCATAGGAGTGGATGGGTGGGATGCGGCTTGGATTCAGTGCAGCCAGGGGTCCCGGTGAGGGAGTGAACGTTCCTTGGTTGACCTCGGACAACCAGAGCCCCAACCATCCCTATGCCCCCTCCTGCTTGGACCCAACTAAGGACGTCAGCCGAACAGTCATCAAAATCAGAGCCAGGCTCCTCCCAGCCCCTCCTGGTTCCCAGTGCCCCCGCCTCTGGTGACAGAGCTGTAGGAGGGTCCCTGAAAGTGGGACCTGAGGGTGCAGGTACTGAGCCCTAGTCCCTCTTGGTATGAGCCAAGTCCCGGGGTCTTCGGGGACCAGGGTCTGGGAGGACCGGGGTCTGTGGGGACCGGGATCTGTGGGGACCTGGGTCTGGGAGGACCAGGGTCTATGGGGACCGGGGTCTGGGAGGGCCAGGGTGTTGGAGGACCGGGATCTGTGGGGACCGGGGTCTGGGAGGACCAGGGTCTGGGAAGACCGGGGTCTGAGGACCAGGGACCGGGGTCTGGGAGGATCAGGGTCTGGGAAGACCGGGGTCTGGGAGGACCAGGGTCTGTGGGGACCGGGGTCTGGGAGGACCAGGGTCTGTGGGGACCGGGGTCTGGGAGGACCAGGGTCTGGGAGGACCGGGGTCTGCGGGGACAGGGATCTGTGAGGACTGGGGTCTGCCGGGACTTGGCCTCGCTCAGCCTTCCTCCAGCCTCTGTAAGCATCGCACCTGGTCCCACGGGACATCAGGGAGCCGGCAGCCCAGCGCCCACGGAAGCTGAGTAACCTGCTCACAGGGACCACAGACACACATTTCCATCCTGGCAGGAGTTTCTCCTAAAGAGCACGTCCAAAGAATAAAAGGAAAACTGTAATTTTAAAAACCCCTATGAATGTAAATTAAAGAATATGTTAATGCCCTGGCCAGTTTGGCTCAGTGGACAGAGCATCGGCCTGCGGACTAAAGGGTCCCAGGTTCGATTCCGGCCAAGGGCACATGCCCAGGTTGCAGGCTCCATCCCCCCCCCCAGTGGGGGGCGTGCAGGAGGCAGCTGATCAATGATTCTCTCTCATCATTGAAGTTTCTATGTCTCTCCCTTCCTCTCTGAAATCAATTTTAAAATACATTTTCAAAAATGTTAATGGCGGCCTGAGAGCTACACTCCGCAAAGGGAGCTGGTACCATTGTCAGGGGTGGTGTGGGGGCGGAAAGGCCAACAGGGATTAAGAGTCCCCCCTGCAGGCCGGCGCAGGGGAGGTGGGTGAGGCATGGGACCTGCTTCGAAAGGGGCCTGGCTGGGATGGCTTCCCCAGCCTCTGTGCGGGCTCGGCCCACCACAGCCCCACAAGGCACCCGCCTCTGTGAACCCCGCCTCCCGCCACCCCTCCCCCAGCCGCTGTTCTGTTGGACAGAACTGGGTAAAACTATTAAATTCACACAATCACGAAACCTTTAAGGACTAACCCGTGGACTGCACGGGAGTAAGGGCCAGGGAGTGGAAACGGTTCTCACCAATGCACCCCACGTCCTCCCTGGGCTCCCCACCAGGAAGCGGCATCAGCCAGGAGTGAGCAGCGCAGGGCCCCGCCCCGCCCCACAGCGCCCGCTAGTCCACACCAGGGGGCCGCACCTGTGTCCCACCCACCGGTCACTTACACCAACTTCCTGTCTTTCCAGGGCGCCAGCTAAGGCCCAGAGGCTGACACCTCCGGAAGGTCACACAGCAGGTGCCTCCTGCCCATCTCACCATACCCCTAGCCCTGGGCTCCCCCCCCCCGCTTCAGGCCGGCACCGCACGCCCCAGCCCTGG
>NW_006292094.1:5307543-5308027 GCF_000327345.1 Myotis davidii | reverse complement strand
GCTCCCCCCCTTCAGGCCGGCACCGCGCCGGCTCCCACCTCACACCAGCACCAGGGCCCTGAGGACCCGGGATGGGTGCAGCCAGCCCTCCCGCCTTCAGACCCAGAGCAAATGGGCAGGGACTCATCCTCACGCCCTTCCTCTGCGCGGCCACGGTCCCCACGCAGGCGCTCCCCAACTTCATGAAGGAGACACTCAGAATCACCCCCCCACTCCAAAAAGCAGCGTGAGCCTGAGGGAAGGACCCCCTGCTCCCGCCTGCCCTGCCCACGTCCTCCTCCGCAGGGGCCTCTGGGGGCAGCTGTGTTCAATGTGACCAGGACCTTAGAAACTTAGGGCCCAGGGACCCCCAACCATGAGCCGCATGGACGTGACTCTCACACTGATGCCAGCAGGGCTCCAAGCCACCTTCTGCCACTCTGCCTGGGGGCGAGGAGACCTGGGGGGAAGGTAAGAGGGGAGAAGAGGGGGAGGAGGGGAGGGG
>NW_006292094.1:5307172-5307424 GCF_000327345.1 Myotis davidii | reverse complement strand
CCCCTGGGGCTGAAGGGCAACTTCAGGAACGGGGTTTCACACGGCTTTCAAGTGAGCCCAGGCCCCCCAGCTCTTCCTAACCGAGCCCCCCACCCCGTGCCCCTCAATTAGGAGTCAGGGCTGCCCTCGGCTCAGCAATCCCCTGGGCGGGTCTGGCATCACCATTTACGGAGGAGGAAGTGAGCCTCCGGGACTTGGAGCTCGCCCCGCGCAGAGGCCGTCCCGTGCAGGCAGCTCTGCCTCCTGAGCCTC
>NW_006292094.1:5304526-5306703 GCF_000327345.1 Myotis davidii | reverse complement strand
CGCCTGGTCTCTGAGGCGGGAGGACCCCAAAGGGTCCCTCGGAGCCCTGGGTCCAGATTGCCCCCCGCACCTCGGGGAGCCGCCAGCCGGTCGCCAGCCCCTTAAGTAAAATGCAATAGAACGGACGGTGCAGGGCCGGTCCCAGGCCCACATGTCAAGTCCTTGGCAGCCGGGGGCTCCCTTGGGGGACCCTCTCCGAGGTCGCAGTCCTGTGGGTCGGAAGCTGGTCTCAGGCGTGGGCAGACTGTCCTGCTGGAGGGAACCTGTGTTCTCACGGGGAGTCACTCATGGCTGTGGTGACCGTGCCTCCTGTCCCCTCAGACGGAGGGAGAGTGGGGCTGAGAGGGACCAGGGACCCTCCGGGACCTGCCCTGCAGCCCAGCGCTCCCCTCACGGGGCCTCTCAGACCCAGGAGCCGAGCCCTGTGCTCCCCGGCCTCCTCCCGCCCTGCCCTCCTTGGCAGCTGCTGGGACCTCACCCCACCCCAGGCCTCACTGTCAGCCCCCCCAGGACACCCCGTGCCCGGGGCCAGCCACACCCCCTCCTCGGCCCCCAGCCTCCATTCCCTAAGGGTCCCGCTGGCTTTGCAAAGGTCAACGCCCCCCTTCCCCGGGGTCCGCGGAGCCGCAGCTTCCACGGAGGGGCCGCAGGTTTGGGCCAGGCCTCTCCAGCTCCCCCGGGCCTCCCCGGCTCCGGCCGCCTTGGCAGAGGGCTCGGCAGGGCGCAGAGGAGACCCCCAAAAGGAAACGCGAGCCTGGAGATGGATTCTATTTTTCTCCAAGAGCAAAGGAAGTTGACTGAGACGCAGGTTGCTATTTTTACTGCCAGCATCCAGTTGTTATGGCAACCAAGGCCTGGCTCCTGCACCAGCAGTTAGGGTTGGCCTGTGAGTGCCCCCAGGAGGAGACACAGTGGGCGCCAGGGTGGCCGGGAACAAGCCCCCTCCTACTGGCGCTGGGGTCCCAGGTTCTGCCCGGCCTGTCGCCCAAGCCTGCCCGCCCCTCCTGGGAGTAGGTGGCCGTGCCTCCTCTCCGGAGGGGACCTGCAGCCCCTGCCGCAGGAAGTAAACCAGCCCTCACGCTCTCCCCCGGAGGTGGCACCAGGACTCCCCTCCGCCCCCCAGGCCAGGCTGGACGGTGGTTGGAAGCTCTGAAGGTGGCTTTCCTGGGACTCCACCACCCGGGCCTGGCTCCACCAGCACCCCGTTAGGTGCCCTAGGGCCGGGGCTTAGCCCTGCAGCCTCAGTTTCCTGCTTGCGTTTAGCAGCTTCCTGCTTATAAAGTAGGGGTGACAGTCGCTAACTTGCAGGACGGCCCAAGGAGCCCGACATCATTGCTGAGGGCTAGTATCCCCTTTAACCTCTTTGTAACTCCGCCTGCCAGCCACCCGGGACTGGGAATCAACCCTCCTCTGCCTAACGCTGAGCCCCGGCCCTGCGGAGGGCGTGGAGAGTGGGAGCAGGAGGTGAGATAAGCCCTCCCACCGGCTCCCGGAGCCCTGAGGGCACCCGCAGCCCCTCCCGGCAGGCAGCCTCTGCTGTCTGTCCCTGGGACCCAGGGCACCTTCTGCCTGGATTCTCTTCCCTCCCTCTTGGTGGCTTTAATCCCAGAGCACCCACCTGGGGGTGAGGGTGGGGGCTGCGCAGTGTGGCTGAGCCAGTACTTTGTGGATCCCCCCCACACACACACACACCTCACCCCTGGGCCTATGGCAGCTGCCTGGCATGCAAACCTTTGGCAGCTCAGCGGCCCAGCTGAGGCTGCCTCCCGCTCTCCTCCTCCCTCTCCTCCTCCGGTTCAGCCCAAGGAAGTCCCAGAACTTCCTCGGGGTGAGAACTACGGCGTCATGTGTGCATGTGCCCTGCGGAACTTACTCTCTGGGTGACCTGGAGCTGGGGTGGATTTTAAGGGTCATCTGAGCCCCCTGCCACGTGGCCTTCCAGGCCCCCAATGAGGCCTCAGCGACATTAGGGATCGGGTCCTAGAGGCCAGGAAGCCGAGGCTGAGAGGACAGAGGCCTCACTCAGGGCCGCCAGCTGCTGCAGTGAGCTGGGGTGTGAGCCCGCCACCTGCCGCCAGGGCCAGCTCACAGCCGGGCGCCTGCCCAGCAACCTCGGAACCACCACTTGGGCTTAACCCGGCCGCATCCACGCCTCCAGTTCAGTTACACTCTCCAGC
>NW_006292094.1:5297843-5304473 GCF_000327345.1 Myotis davidii | reverse complement strand
TTTCTCGGCGAGTCCCTTTTCCGTTCAAGAATCCCGCATCTGTCTGTCTTTCCGTTCTCAAACGTACTTATCGCCGCCGCTCCAGGCCCTTGTCTGCTGACTGCCACATCTGGGCCACCGGTTCGATTTCTATTGGTTGTTTTTCTTCTTGCATTTTCCCATTTCTTTGCAATATTCCTGTTAGATATCCTATTAGATGCCAGCATTATAAATGGCACGTGGTGGAGATTCTGAATTTTGTTATGTTCCTCTGAAGAGCGTTGTGTTATTGTTTCAACAGGCAGTTACCACTGTGGCTCCTTCCCTTCCAGAATCACCCTCACAGAGACTTTCTGGCTCTTTCCTCAGCCCCTGGCTTTGACCTCCGACCCTTCAAACCAGAAAGGCTATAGGGCGAGTCCGCAAGCAGAGCCACAAACTTGCAAATGTCGCTGTCTTTCAAAATTCCCTCCCCTTTCTGTCTGCTCCTGTCACTCTTCAAATAATATCTGTATTTATAATCTATACGTATATCTTATCCATATGTGTGTGTGTGTCCATTAAAAATAGTTTAGCCCGGCTGGCGTGGCTCAGTGGTTGAGCATCGACCCAGGAACGAGGTCACCGGTTCATTCTTGGTCAGGGCACATGCCCAGGTTGCAGGCTCCATTCCCAGTGAGGCTTGTGCAGGAGGCAGCCGATTGGTGATGTTTCTCTCTCATCCATGTTTCTATCTCTCTATCCCCTCTCTCTTTCTCTCTCTCTAAAAGAAAATCAATAAAAATAGTTTATATGTGTACATCGGTATCTCAGATCTTAGGACATATATTCTCCAGACTCTCTTTTATACATGTTTCTACTGGAGAGTTAGTCCAGCCTGGCTCCTCCGTCCTCCGTTGTCACCAAGAGCCGGACTCCAATCCTTCAGTCTCTGTCCGGCCCACTGTGTGCCGGGCCTGATGGGACAGGCCTGTGCTCACTGCCCAGCAGGGAGCTGTGGGCTCTTCCCCCACCAGCTCGCCCTCCCGAGCCAGCGTCAGGCCTTCCCCGAAAGGAAAAGCAGGTCCCCGCGCCAGGCTGGCACCGGCCACACGCTGGCTCCCGGAGCGGCTCTCAGCTGAGATCAGCGTGAGATTTGCTAAGGGGCTGTTCTCAGGGCTGCGCAGGGAGGGGGGCGGAGGCAGGAAGGGGCAGCCGAGAGCTGGGCTGCTGGGCGCTGTAGACAGTGGCCTCAGCAGGTCCAGAAGGGTATTCGGAAGCTGGGGAGGCCCTTCGAGGTTCCCCATGAGTGAGTGAGGTGGGCCTTCACACTCCCACCCCTCACCGGTTCAGCTGCAGGAGCCGCACGGGTGGGGGAGGCGATCCCGGGGCTGACAGCTGAGGGACCTTCATTCCTGATCAGAGCTTCCTCCTATCATCGGGCCTTACTGCTCTGAATGGACCGGGTCCCCTGCACTCCCTCCCCCGCTCCCTCCACCTCCCCCAAACAAGGCCTCTCAGGCTGCTCCCCTCCTGACTCTGACCCAGCTGCGAATCCAAACCCAAAACTTCCAAAGCGCAGAGATGAGGCAGGAAGCAGCTGGGTGAGGGGCCTGGGGCCAGATCCCCAGGCCTTTGGTTTTTCTTCCAGGCGCCCCTTATCTCAGCCTGGGGCTGCTGTCACAACCGCAGGAGGGGGCTGGGGTCACACGCATTGGCTAAGTGCCGAAGGGCACCATTCAAAGCAATTTTCCTGCCCCCTCTCATTTTCCTCTTATTGATTTCACAGAGAAACAGAGAGAGAGACATCAGTGATGAGAGAGAATCATGGATCGGCTGCCTCCTGCATGCCCCCTACTGGAGATCCAGCCCGAAATCCCAGGCATGTGCCCTTGACCCAAATCGATCCCAGGACCCTTCAGTCCACAGGCCGACGCTCTAGCCACTGAGCCACCCCAGCCAGGGCCAGACTCATTTTCTAAGAGGACACTGGGGCTGAGAGACTTAGAGGATGAAGCCAAATTCGAATCCAGACTCTCCATTGACGTGGGGGCTTGGATTAAAACGGAACAAACAAAACCGCCGCCAAAGAGAACACAGGCCGGTGGGTCAGTCAGAACCCGGGTTGTCGCAGGAAGGTACTTGCGAGGGGTGAGGTGACTTCCCACAGGGAAAACCCTCCAGATCTGCAGCTAACAGACAAAAAGATCACGTGAGAACACTCACAGACCGGCGCGGGGCGGGAAGTAGGTACTAACGCTTTTGCTTTTGTTCTATACGTGCGAGAAACGCCAGATGCCCCCTTTATCTAAACCAGTGATTCCCAAAGTGGGCGCTACCGCCCCCTGGTGGGCGCTGCAGCGATCCAGGGGGGCGGTGATGGCCACAGGTGCATTTGTTTTAACTTTTCTTGTATTACCTTTCTATTCTGAGTTCAATAAATAGTTTCATAATTTCAAACTTCAATGTTTCTAATTTACACCTTTCTTTACTATATTTTACGAAAAAGGTAGAAACATTAATACACATATCTTTCTGTTTAATTGCTATTAAAATTTAAAAAAAATTAATTTCCAGGGGGCGCTGAGTAATATATTTTCTGGAAAGGGGGCGGTAGGCCAAATAAGTTTGGGAACCACTGATCTAGACAGTCCTGATAAGGGGGGGCGTGGCCAGGCCGATCCAGCCGCTGGCAGTTGTGTTATCATCTCAAACAACTCACACTGTCTGGGCCTCACGCTGTTTGTTTCTGAAATTGTGAAGTTAAAATAGAACAACAGCAAAAGAAGAGCAAAGCTGGGGTAACCATACTCCCTCAGCTCTGATCGGCCCTTCTCTCCTGGGGCCTCTCTAACATGCCAGCCCTGCCCCATCCTCCCCGGGGCCCATCTCCTGGTTACCGGACACCCCTGATCCCAGGCCCCCCAAGGCAGGAGCGGAAGCCCAGGACCCAGCCTTGGAGGGTCCCCTTCGATCTAATTGCTGGGCCTTGCTGCCCTCTGGTGGTCAGGTGTGGAATGACGACAGTTGAAAAAATGACCATCCCGGGGAACTGGCTCTGATGGGGCTGAGGGTGGGGGAGACGGGCAGGGAGCGCCTTTTCTAATGGACACCCGCGGAGTTCCACTCCAGACCCACCTGCAACCTGGGAAGCGGGGTGGGGCCGATGCCAGCAGAGGGAGAGTCTTCAGTGCGGGCGGGAAAGGGAGAGAGAGGCCGGAAGAACGAGGGGCCTGCAGCGTGGCTGGCCCGGGTGACACGGGACAGGCCCTCACAGACCTCGGCGAGGAGCTGGCTGTGATCGGGAGGTGGGGTGGGAGGGTGTCCTCACCCCATGGCCTCAGGATTCCTCCCAGCGATGCCCCCACGAAGGCGAAAGGGCCGCGGTGGCCGGTCACAGGGGAGGCTGCCGGAGCCTGGCCGAGCGGAGAGGCGAGGTGGCTGGTTCTAACTGGATCTGGGAGGTGGAATCTGCCGTGTTTGCTGAGGGTGCGGAGACAGAAATGCAAACGTACAATGGCCAGTGCACGCATGGGGCCAGAACCTCCCACCCGCAGCGACCAGCCGCAGGCCAAGGCCACCGCCTCAGCCCCGAGGTCCGGCCTTGAGCAAGCCGGCAGCCTTCCTGTCGTCCTGCGCCCCGAGGACCAGCAGAGAAGCCAGGCATGCCTCCTCCCCGTCCTCTCCTCGCGGGGGACATCCTGCTTCTAGTCACCCCCCCTCTGCTTCCAGGCCTGGCTCCCAGCAGGCCCCCCGGAGGCCCTCTGCCCTGCTATAAGCGTCCCCTGCGGCCGCCGGAGTCGCTCCCACCCCTGTGCCCCCTGGTGGGCCGGGCAAGGCCTTCTGAGGATGGAGGTGCTTTAGCAAACTGCCAAGGGAATGGTGGCCGGGCTCTGGCTGGGGCTTTGGGGAAACTCCAAGCCCGCTGCACCGTCCAGTGGCTGCCGGCTGCTGGCTCAGGCATCACAGGAGCGAGGCCCGGGTTCCAAGGCTCCCACGGACCTGACAGGAAGCGATGGGGCTCGGGCAATTACAGTGCCGCCAGCTCAGCGTGTTTATCAAGACTTGGCGGTTTCACTCGGGAAAGACCTCTCAGGCTGTTGCAAGCCTTTAGTTACTGCCCAGAGTTCTAGAAAAGCCGATTGGGATCACTTTTGTCAGTGTTCTCTTTCGCCTGATGGTAGGAGAGCCCGACGGGAGGCCTGTGCAGCAAAGAACATGCACCCCACGTGGCGGGACCGTCGTGCCTGACGGGGAGGAATGCTTTCGGAGGCCTTGCCCGTGTCCTAGAAGTGCTCCCTCCCGCCGTCCGTCTTCCCGCATCCTCATGCCATCAGCTGCCTTACCCCTGTTCTCACTGAGGAAACTGGGGCACAGAGAGGTTGGGTGACTTACCTGAGGACACACACGTTGGGAGAATCTGAGCCAGGCTGTGGGCGGCAGCGTGCCCTCTGGGTCCAGTGTGGCCTGTCCTGGCCTCTCCCACGCCTCCTGCGGGCACGTGCACTCCACCCCCTGCACGCCAGCCCTCAGCCCTCCCCGTGGCCTGGCGTTTCGGTAGGAACCCTCGGGAGCCGCTCTCCTCTCGGAATGGCGCACAGGAGAGGGTGCCTGCCAGGGCTGCCTCTGCTCTAACGGCAGGAGGAGGAAGGGACCGCCTCTCTCTGGGGTGGGCTCCAGGCCAGGCACCTGGGGATGCTGAAGCAATGACAGAGGCTCCTGAGCGTTCTTCCGCCCGCCACGCCCTCCACGCCAGGAACTGAGCTCAGCCAACCTCAAGGTGAGCCGGAGGCCAGAGTCCTTCAGTGAGTCACACACGCAGGTCAAGCTCTCTGGCACAAACCCAGCGTACTCTCCGGCAACACTTGTCTGTGGTTCCCAATAAAACCCAGGGGATAAAGCAATAAAACACTGAGCGAGTGGGCAGCAGCCCTCCGGTCCAGCCCACTCTGACCGCCCAGGGCAGAGGCCCGGGCTCAGTTCTTAGGTGCCAAGTTCCCATTATGCTAGGCAACAGGACACGGAGTGAAATGGGAGGGACGTGCTGTCGTCTGTGGAAGGTGATAAGTGCCACTTGGAAACACAAAGCGAGGAGGGGGCAGGGGTGTGAGAAAGTGTGGCGGTGCCATTTTTAATAGGGTGTCCGGGCATCCGGGCCAATTCTCTTCTAACCAAGAAATTGACATGTCGGCGGAGGAAGTTTGGCAATGGGCTCACGCCCTTGGAATTCACCTGGTCATGCACCCTATTACTCAGATGGATGGTAGAATGGCCTACCAAAGACTCAGTCACGGCGCCAGCTAACACCCCACACCGTGTGAGGTGGGGGTGTCATTCTACAGTAGACAGCACATGCCTGCGACCTGGGGATGGTAGTGATTCCTTGCATGTTAGACCTAATAATCCACTTAAGATACTTGTTTTCATCTACATAACTGTAGGTTTACTGAATTTCGAGATTCTAGTACCCAAACGACCCCCTGTTCCTCCAAGGAACAGAGTCAGATGTCTGGTAAATTGAAACTGGTAAGTCTACCCCAGAGCTACTGTGGGGTCTCCATTTGTTAAAGGCAGAGAGAAGGGGTTCCTAACCTAGATGGGATAATAGATCCTGTTGAACAAGAAAAAAAATTGAGTGGCTTTTCAAAATGAAGACAAGGAATGTGTCTAGAACAGCCGTGGGCAAACTACGGCCTGCAGGCCAGATCCGGCCCGTTTGAAATGAATAAAACTATTAAAAAAAAGACCGTACCCTTTTATGTAATGATGTTTACTTTGAATTTATATTAGTTCACACGAACCCTCCATCCATGCTTTTGTTCCGGCCCTCAGGTCCAGTTTAAGAACCCATTGTGGTTTGCCCACCCCTGGTCTAGAATCATGGGGTTTCCTTGGTCACCTCTTTATGTGCCTTTACTCAGTAATAACAGTCCACAGACCACTGTGCCAACTGAGAACGACAGAACCACCAAGACGCGGCTCCTGCCCCGTGTCTTGACTTTGGTGGTTAGCTATGTGGGCACTTCCACGTGTGTACTTATGCATTTACATATGACTGCACGTGTCTGTCTGATGCACAGTCCTGCCAGGCCCTTAAGTCCAGGTCCAGTGACCTCATTGTATGCGCTTCCTGTACCCTGCTTTGTCATTGTGGTGAAGTCTCCCCTGCCATGCTCTCTGCCGGAAAGACAGAGGCCCGTTTAGTTAGCACGGAAGGTGTTTCCTAAATGCTATGAACGAATGAATAAATGTAGGGTGGGAGCCTCGCCTAGGGACCCGGAAAGCATGCGCCTTAGAGAAATGGGGCTTCCATTCTAAGGCCCAGCACTTGGCAACGGGTTAATGTTTCTGAGCCTCAGTTTTCAAATCTATAAAATGGGAACGCAATAGTCTCTACACTGGGTTGCTATAACACCAAGTAAGATGATGCACATAAATATTAAACACGATGACGGGCCCATGGCGGGCCTGTTAATATTCATTAAACGACAGGGGTGTACCTAGCGCTCACTCTTCCCCAAGCGCATGCGCGGCGCTCGAGGAACGCCCCGCCCATCACGCCCCGGTGCGTCCCCACGCTTGCGCGTGTTTGACCGGAACTTTAACCCGGGCCAGAGGTGAGGGGGCGGGACCTGCGCAGCACGCCTGCGCCGTGAGAGGCCCGTGCGCCGA
>NW_006292094.1:5278014-5297702 GCF_000327345.1 Myotis davidii | reverse complement strand
TCCCTGGGATGGGCCTGGGGCGGGCGGGGGGCGCCCCCCTCGGGACCCTCGGGGCACCCCCCTCTCCGGGCGAGGAGAGCGACAGAGGTGCCCACCCACCGGCTGGCAGGCTTTCTCCTTCCGGACCCCATTTCTCTCCAAGTTGGGCCGAACTTTGTGGCCTGACCTGTTGTCTCGCCGCCCCGCCCGGTGGGAGCGGGTCCCTCCGGTGCCCCGCAGCCCCGCTCTCCCGTTTCCCCTTCAGGCCCTTCCAGCCTCCCGGTCATCCTAGGCCCTTCCCGCTTTTCTCTCTTCTTCTCGTCTCGCTGTTCTTTCTGGCCGGAAACTGTGATGTCCTCCCCGGGCTAGAGACAAACTTAGCCATAGTCCTGGCCTCCGACCACGGAGACACTGGGCCCAGGGGGGTGACAGGAATACCTGGGGAGCCTGGGCCCTTCGGGACCGGGCCGTGGCCGTGCCCAGGGGACGAGAGGCCCCGAGGCCAAGCCATGCGGGTCGGCGGCCCCTGGGCTGTGAGGATAGGTACGGGGAGGCCTGGGGAGCAGGAAGGATGAGCTGTGGGGCCGGCAGGCAGGAGAGCCATCCTGGGGCGTGAGTAAGAGGAAGTGATGTAAGAGGGGGAGTGGGTCATTGGCTTTCCAACGAGTAGTTGGTTGAGTTGTCACTGGTTGAGTGCAATCGGCAAAGTAGAAAACGAGATTTAAAAAAAAAAAAATTAAAGCTTGAATGTAGGCCAAATGGAAGGTGACGGAAGATGATTTGACTCTGGGTGGTGGGCACGCAATGCAACATGCAGATCACGTATCGCAGGAATGTACACTTGAAACCTGTGTGATCCTATTGGACCAGTATCACCCCAGTACATTTAATTTAAGAATGCATTAAGTAAACGGGGGGAAACAACTTTGATTGGAGAATGGCCAGCCCCAGGGCGGTGGCCTGCAGCCGGCAGGGTTGTGAAGCTAATGCAGACAGACCCACGGGGGCTGCTTGGAGGGTGGAAGGGAGCCGGGACTGCTCCAGCCACAGGTGACAGGTGAGGAAACGCACGTCCACAAAGGCTCCTGGAGCTGAGGATCGGTTAGTGGTGCAGCGGGGGCAGGACTGACATCGGTTTCCAGAATTCTCCATCATGTTCTTTCCACTCTACCTGCAGAGGAGGATTCTGAGGGGAGTGAATTTAGGAATCAGAGGGTTGCAGTCTTTAAAGATTAAAGCAACCAGATACCATAGTGGCCTATGTGACCAAAGGCCAGTACAGCCAAAGCAGTTTGGACACCTCGGTGCACGTGGTTATAACTGGGAGAGGCTGTGTGATCCAGGTGGGGAGTAGGATATTGCAAACCAACTGCGATGTGCTTTTTAAGCCCTTAGCATCTATTTTTCCCCCGTAGCATCTTGAGACCAGTAAAAAAAAGAAAATAAATAGAAGTGGTAGATTGATGGGGGGTTTTTATGTCTTGTATAGATTAGAGAATTTCCAAAACATTTCCTACCGTTCTTTCAGTTTTTTAAAAATAATTTTATTTTTTTATTGATTTCAGAGAGAAAGGGGGGGGGAAACATCAATGATGAGAATCATTAATCAGCTGCTTACTGCACGCCCCCCACTGGGGATCAAGCCGGCAATCTGGGCATGTGCTCTTGACCGGAATCGAAACCAGGACCCTTCAGTCCGCAGGCCGATGCTCTATCCACTGAGCCAAACTGGCTAGGGCTCAGTTTTTCACTCCACATTATTTATATTGAAAGGAAATAAAATATGACCAAGCATTCTCTTTGCTGTCGTTTCAAATGGGCACCAAATTCCCTATATAATAGAAGACTGCCACTCTGGCCTGCAAAAAGACCTTTTCACAACTGGAAATCATGTGCTTCCCCACCCTCCCGGGAGTCTTGAAGTTATTAGTTCAAGGGAAGATTTCTGTGTTCTGTTTAACTTGCCAAAGAGGCCTTGATATAGTATGAACGTAAGTCATAAGCGATAGCAAGTTAGGATTATACGAAAAGTTGGTTGATCGAAATGACTAATTTGTTTTAAGTCTACACGTGAAAGAAATACAGAATTTCCTGAGGAACAGCCTTACAGTTTGCAGCGTCCCCTCCCTTGCCCATCTCCAGAACTTACTCTAACAGAGGAGCACAATTTTTCACAGGATGAAGAACAGTGGTCTAGTGTCCACATTCACTGTATTTAGTGAGAAAGTCCGGAAGCCACTTCATAGGAGACATGTACGCTGTATAGTGACGCTTAACATCAGAGCACGCCTCGCATACCCGTCTGCTGCCTCTCTGTCGTGCTGATGGTGTCCATGTTGTGGGTCCTTCCGTGATTCTTACCCAGAAGTATGAATAAGTTTTATTTGTTTTTTATCTTTTGTTTTGTTTTGTTTTTAACTAGACCAGAGGCAGAGGAACCCAACAAAGATGATCCCCTTCATCTTGACTTTGCATGGTTAGTTCCGATCCCAGTTTCTGAAAGTAACACTGTGGAAGGCTTATATTGCAGGAATTTTGGGCTTTTCGAAATGGAAGGTAAACTAATAAGTGGCAGAACATCAATTGAATCTCAAATGGAAATATCACAGATGGAACTCTTCCGGGGATACCCTGGTCGGTGGGAAGTGATTCGGCCATGTCTGGTTTAAACTGCATTTCTAATTGGGACGGGATAAAGAGAGGAGCTTGGTTTTCCAGGTCTTCCGTTTACAGAAGTGATGTGCATGTTTGGAAAAGTTAAGGTATAGAGACGATAGGGGGCCTTGTTAGGAGTTACTGCTTTCTTCAGGGTTTTTCTAGGTTACAGGTGTTCTGAGTAGGTCACTTCTGTCCTCCTTTTCCTCACCAGTGTGCTGATGGGCACAGGATGCATTAAAGGGGAAGTGAGGGTTACCCCTCAGTCTCTGGCTTGGGTTTTGGTGAACAGCGATAAGTGACATCATGGGAGAAGGATCAAGGAAGGAGTCGGTTTAGGACAGTGATGGCGAACCTTTTGAGCTTGGCATGTCAGCATTTTGAAAAACCCTAACTTAACTCTGGTGCTGTGTCACATATAGAAATTTTTTGATATTTGCAACCATAGTAAAACAAAGACATATTTTTGATATTTATTTTATACTAGAAGCCCGGTGCACAAAAATTTGTGCACTCAAGGTGGGAGGGGGCGTCCCTCAGCCCATCCTGCGCCCATTTGCAGTCCAGGACCCCTTGGGGGATGTCCACCTGTCGACTTATGCCCACTCCCTGGGGATCAGGCTTAAGCTTGCAGTCACACATCCTTCTTGCAGCCAGGGAGCCCTCGGGGGATGTCCGACTAAAGGCTTAGCCCCCCAAGGAAGCTGTGATGAGGAAGCTGGGGTGACAGAGGAGCCATGCTGTCCCGCCCCGCTGCCCCGGGTCGGGTCACAAACGGGACGCCCGGGTGGGCCGGCTGATTGCTGCTACCCCGCCCAACCGCCCTGGGTCGGGTCGCACACAGGATGCCCGCCGCCCTGGGTTGCAGATAGCAGGCCCGGATGGCGGCAGGACAGGCGGGATGGCGCTGTGCTTAGGATATTTAAATGCCATTTAACAAAGAAAAATCAACCAAAAAAATGAGTTCACGTGTCACCTCTGACACACGTGTCGTAGGTTCGCCATCACTAGTTTAGGAGGAAATGAGGAGCTCTGCTTTGGGAATCCCGCTGGAGGCCTGCGATGGGAACGAGTGGGCGGTGATGAACTTATTACGCAGTGTGCAGGCCCACTAGGTCGAGGCCTCTGCATGGGTGTGGGCCATCTCCACTGAGCACTAACCTCTAACAAGGAAGCTGATGGGAAGGGAAAGCCTTTACGGGTAGAGAGAGGAAAAAGGCATTAAGAAAAAGATACAATTCACATTTTCATGTTTTAGTGGAAATCACTGTCTTTTAGATATTGAATACTCAAGTTTAAATTCAGTGACAGACTTGCAGATAAAGATGGTGGACCATGGACAAGCATTTATTTTGGCTCCCTCCCAAAACACTAATAAAATGTCAGTCAATAAGATACCAAAACGATGTTTGTAGGATTTTTTTTTAAATCCTCACCTGAGGATACTTTCATTGATTCTAAAGAGAAAGGGGAGCAGGGAGAGAGAGCGAGAGCGAAACATCATGTGCGACACAGATCATTGCCTCCTGCATGCACCGGCCTCGGATCAAACCCATAACCTTTTGGTGCCCAGGATAGTGCTCCCCCAGCCGAGCCCCCGCCAGGCTGAACAGGATGTTTTTAAAGGGTTTAACCCCGTAGGACGGGGAGAGTGGGAAAGGAGACACAGCAACACCATTTTGGAAGCTGCAGGTGGCAAAGGCGAGAGGAGCCTACCTCGCTGGTGGAGGAGGCGGAGGACCAGCCTCAGGAGGCGCAGGGCTGGCGGTGGAGCGAGCTTCTGTAAGTGGAGTGAGGGGGACACACGGGAGCGGCTCCAGCTGTATTTCAGGAGCAGGCACTCTCCACAGCCTCTCTCCAGAGGGTGCGACAGCGTCTGGATTTTGATTCCGGGCACAGCTGAAGGCAGGAGTAGTAGTGAAATGGGGTGAGGGTGAAGCAGACAGAGCCCTTTTTCTGTTAAGGTTGCGAGCTTCCCTTTGTCAATAGAAGGTGTTCATTGTATTACCTTCAACAGACTTACCGCATGAGCATGATTAGGGAACCAGACTGTCTGTGGAGGAAATCTCAGACTCACCTGTCACTGTTCCTCTCGCATTGATATGCCTTTGTGTGAGCAGGTGAGTCCTGAGGGATTAAGAAGCAGAATCTCCGATGGGTGTGTGAACTTAACTGTTAGTGTTGGAGCTGAAAATACTTCACATCACCCTTTAAAACTGTCTGCCTTTATTGAGAAAATACACACTCATATTATACACATATCAAGGAGTAATTGGAGTATTTTTGTTTACATTTCTTACTGACTACAGTGCACCGTTGCTTGATAGACCACACGGTTAACATTCTAGCTATGGATTTAATGCCCTAAATCGGTTTCAGAATGTCTGGAAGAATGCCCTAGCTCTGATGTTGATCAGCGGGGCCCGCAGGATCAAACCCTGCCTGCGTGGAGTGCATCTGAGAACCAGACAGATCAAGAGCCAGGCTCTCGCTAATTAATTACAGCTCATCACTTTGTCCATGAAGGGGCTTATTTCATCTATAATACTAATGAGCTTGGTGACTTGGTTTCTAAGTCAACAAGAAGTTAGAAAGGGAAGGGGCTATTAATGCTGGTAGGGTCACAAGGGAAATGATAATATAAGAATGACTTAAAATCAGAAACGATGGGGGAGGTCTCAGTGCTGAGCTGTCACCCTCAGTTAACTGGGAAGGTTTTCCTGAGCACCGAGTTCCCGTCGCGGGCACTGAGATTTTGTTTTCTCTTTAGCCTCGGTTATCCTGGTATTTGTGTTGGTTCCTTTATCGCTTTTCAGGTGATTTACAGGTAACAGTTAACTCTGTTGATACAATTAATTCAATGTAGTGAACTATTTTCACAAAGAAAAAGGATGTGAGCTGAAGAAAGTTGTTCCTGTTTCTATTTCTCAGGTAAACTGATGCAGTTTTAAAGTTTAAGCGAACGTAGAGCTCAGTTCATGGACCACAGTGGGCCCTGGACGACAGCCTTCCACAGAGGGCACAGCAGCCCTCTCTCTCCCTGGGTTTCCCCTCCGCAGGTTCAACAGTCTGGACGTGGGGGTTCTACCCACTTGATGTAAGGGCCTTGGGCATCTGTGGGTTTGGGCGTTCATGTGGTTCCTGGAACCAGTCCCCTTACCCCCCATACTGCGGGACGACTGAGTTTGGGGGAGTCAGAAGCTGTAAACATTACTACTGTGCAGGGGTGGGCGCCCCCACCTCCACATTGTTCAGGGTCAGCTGTATGTCTATATATGTGAGTGAGAGAGAGGTGGGGAATCTGAGGTTTTTAAAAATAGATGAAACCCTCGTAGCATGAAATGCCTGTCTTCCTTCTCCCTAGGCTTCTGGCTTATCTTCGCTTCCACCTGTTTTCGTGTTCTCCCAGCACCGAATACACACCCGGCCCCAGGACCTGACTCCTTGCATGCCCTCCGCTTCCTGCTTGCCTCTCCTCTCTCTGGAGGCCGTGCTCTCTTCTTCCTTCCCTGGGTCAGTCACACCCTGGAGAGCAAGGGTCTGCCGAGGGCCCACTTCGGTGGTGTCACAGCCCTGCTGGGGAGGGTTCCGGAGGCCCCTCCGAGCCGCGTGGCAGAAGCAGCAGCGCCTTCACTGGGTCCTCGCAGGCCAACAGTGCAGCCTTCCCATCCCGGACCCTCAGTTGGTTTGGGGTCCGCGTTATTTCTGTCCCACCGCTCGGCCATCGTAGTGGTCGGATGGCCTTGGTGAGGCCGCACTGCAGCGCAGAGATGCCGTCACCCCCGGGCTGTGGACACGGAGCTGGAACGTCGCTCTCTGAGCCTGGGCTCCGCATAGGCCAGCACGTGTATCGGATCACCTGAGAAACCCACTTTGTTTTGAGGGGATCATTAACTTGGGGCATAATTCATATGTCAAATTGATAGTTTTAAGTTTTAAATAAGAACACTATATTTTATTGACCCTCACCTTGTCCTAGCTGTGGGGCATGTCAACTTCCTTTGCCCCCTCTTTCCTGCTCAGCCGCCATTCCCCGGGTACAGCTCATGAAGTGATGTGCTGACATTGGGGAGAGGTGGTTGCCTGTAACATGGAGCGTCTGCATTGTCACTGTGTGTGCGCATCAGCTCTTATTTCTGCGTTTGGCTTTTTTTGCAGGTCCCTAGCTGTTGGTAGTAAGGCCGGTTATAAGTTTTTCTCCCTTTCTTCTGTGGATAAGCTGGAACAGATCTATGAATGCAGTAAGTGTTTGCTTTATTTCCCTCTTACAATATGGACACGTTTCCCTGGAATTGATATGCATTCTTACATCAGACACTGATTCAGGCCCAGGTGCCTGACCGGTTCTCTCCCTTCCCCTTAGTCCACCGCGAGGTGGCTGCTGGGAACAGCTGCGTGTGTCCTCCCCGATCTTTTCTGTTTATTTGCATACTTACAAATGTACATATCTGTTTGACGGGTTGAGTTTTTCCTAATACATGGCATCATACTGTATGCATTGTTCTGTAATCCCCCGTTTCTCACGCCACTTACACCGTTCAGGTTTCTGTCATGCAGGGCTTCCGGGGTCGAAGGTTGTACAGCCCCCGTAGGAATGATTTGTTTTACTCAGCTGCCGTTTTCTGGGATTTGCATAGCCGGCGTGTGGGAGGCAATCTGGAATTGCAGAAGGGGCGTGAGCCTGACTTCTCGCTCGTCACTGTGTGACTTTCGAGACGTTACTTCACCTCGGGGCCTCGGGGTCTTCGCTTTCCTGGGTGTGCGCAGGACCTGCTGATCGGCAGGGGTCCGGCCTCCCAGCGAGAGGCCGTCCCGCACGCATGACCCCTCTCCTGTGGCCAGACGCCTCGTATCTGTTCTTGGTTCCCTCCGCTCCGCAAACATTATTGAGGACCTGCTGCCTGCCAGCCCTGTTTTGTTCGTGGACATCGTGGTCGTGACTAGTTCCTGCTCTCGTGACACTTACATTTAAACGGAGGAAGGCAAAACCAAGTGCACGCTTCTGTGCATGGCAGGCGGGGGCACAGCGACCAGCAAACACATAGATACCACCTGGTCCCCTTAGCCTCAGGTGAAGACCCCAGGGGAGTGCTGCGTCTGGCCCCCCAGGAAGCCGGCCGCAGCCTTGCGGTCAGTCAGCTCCTGACTCTGGTTCCGCTGGCAGCGCAGCTTGTTTGTTCTGTCCTCAGCCTGCCCTGGCGCTCACCGCTCCTCTGAGAAGGCCCGCTCCGCTGCGAAGCGGGAGCTGTGCTCTGCGGACCGGGTAGCTGCGAGCTGGTGCGCGGGCTCATCTCAAGTGGGTGCCCATGTTTCCGAGAACCCCACTGGCCGCCTCCACGGGACCCACGAAGGATCGCTCCCAGTAGGGGATTCCTTCAGGGAAGGGCGGCTGGTCTCTGGACAGAGGATTCCCTTGGGCTCTGACATGACTGAACATTTACTGAAACTAATCCAAACCGTCGCTGGGTTGTGCTGCTAAGTGGTTGCTGTAGTGACAGTCATCTGCTTTGAGACTGTTTGGAGACCCAGCGCTAGTAAGAACACCTGATCTGCACTCTCCTCGACTGAGTCAGTTTAATGACTGATTTGTCCTCTGGAAGCTTATTCACTGGTTTTTGGCACCTCATTTCCCAGTGCTTTTTGGTGGAACAAAATGTGTCGTCTCGATAGCATTGTATTAAGAGAGTCGTGATTGCTGGCCAACGTGGTGATTTCTTTGTTCTTCTTAGTGATCTTTGACCTTTAAAAAATAGGTGGTGAAATGGATGTAGAACTTTTTGGGGGTAAATATTTTACTTTTTGACATGTTTTTTATTGATTTTAGAGAAAAAGGAAGGAAGAAGGAGAGAGAAACATCGATCAGTTGTCTCCCGTACGCACCTCACTTGAGAATCAAACCCAAAACTCAGATGTGTGCCGTGGCTGGGAATCGAACCAGCGACCTTCCAGTGCGTGGGATGAAGCTCAACCAACTGAGCACACCAGCCAGGGCTCGAGGGTTTATACTCGAGGGTTCACCGCAGCTGTTAAGTTCTTTCCGCCTAGAGCGGGTCCGCCTTTCCTCTGTCACGTACTTGCATTGAGTTAGAGAAAAGGGTGTCTCTTAGAGAACAGATCAGCTGCTGAGTCCAGACTGTTTTCTGGCATTTTTCCACACACAGACTCAGAGCAAAGTAGTACTGATGCCTCAAACTTCGCCTCGGCTCAGGGCTGGCTCACCCGCCTACCTCCTAACCGTCCCATGCACTCGGGTCTGCTCACAGCCACTGTTGCTGTTACAGAAGAGCGAGCCAGCACTGGGCTGGGGGAAACGAGACTGACAGCTTCTGGTTCTTTTGTTTGATTAAGCAAGGGGACCTTTGCCCTTTGCCCAGCAGCAGGGGGAGACTTTTCTGTTGTTTTATACTATGTCCATTGTTGTAATTTCAAACTTTTCAAGTTGGGAGGACTCCCATGTATGCTTTGCTGTGCTTGCTGTGGGTGCCCATTTCTATTCCTCTTTATGTCCTTCGTTAGTTTGAAGGCAAATAATATGCAAACCTCTGGTAGCCCTCCCATGAAGTACTGCAATGGTTCTGAGCTGGGGAAACATCCCTCACGAGGCATCGGTTCTGGAGTAGACATGAGCCGGCTGCCCTGCCTCCGCCACAGCGGCAGAGCCTGCTTCCCTGATCGAACGCCTCTGGACCGGCCGGCGGGGCTCAGTGGTTGAGTGTCGACCTATGAACCAGGTCATGGGGTCTATTCCTAGTCAGGGAATTTAAAGAAATGCCTCCGGAGACACATGTGCCTTTGATCACGCAGTGAGCCATCGCTGCCTTCACAGGCCCTCGTCCCCGGAAGGATCTGAGAGGTGCTTTCTGACGTCGCTCTGCAGTGACCGCCATGCACTGGCTGGAACAGTGTCAGTGAGGCTTAGAGCAATGGGCCGCGCAGGGAGGAACTCCAGCAGGCTCTCTGCTTAAATCTGTTGTAATGGAAGCTTGAGGATCCAACAGCATGAGTGCTACTGGCACTGGTGTCTTGGTAACAGGCCCTCTTCAGTGATTACAAGTGAGCAGCCTTGCTTCTCTTGCTTTTCATTTGATTGCAGTACCTTCAGTCATCAGCCTGGCTCATCAGGCATCGTCATTTCATGGGAGGGCTTAGCCGTGTGTCCTTCCAATTCGTGGGAAGGGACTGCTGGTACATGGGTTCTGTGTGTGTTCGTGTGTTAAATGTTCCTTGGAGCCCAGATGGCATGGCTCAGTGGTTGAACATCAGCCTGCGAACCAGAAGGTCACGGTTTAATTCCCAGTCAGGGCACATGCTCGGAGCTGGATCCTCAGGCCCGATCCCCAGTGGGGCTACAGGAGGCAGCCAGTCAGTGATTCTCTCTCATCGCGGATGTTTCTCTCTCCCTCTCCCTTCCTCTCTGGAATCAATAAAAATATGTTAAAAAAAGAAAGTTCCCTGGGTCCTGGCCAGAGTAACTCAGTGGTTAGAGCTTCATTCTTTGCACTGAAGGATTGTGGGTTTGATCCCTGGTCAGGGTGTGTGTGAGGCAACCAATTGATGTTTCTCTTTCTCTTCCTTCCTCTCTTTCTAGAATCAATGAAAAACATATCTTCGGGTGAGAATTTTAAAATTCCCTGGGCCCTGGCTGGCAAGCTCAGTGGTTAGAGCATGCCTCTGCATACAAGAGGGTCTCGGGTTTGATTTTTGGTCAAGGGCATGTATCTGGGTGTGGGTTCGTTCCCCTGACCTGGTCAGGGCATATGTGGGAGGCAACGGATCAATGTCTCCTTTTCTCTTTCTCTCCCACCCTCTTTTTTTCCCTCCCACTCCTTTCCCTTCTACTCTCTATTAAAAAAAAAATCAATGGAAAAAATACCCTCACTCCTTGGGTGAGGATTGAATACAAATTCCCTGCTAGTTGGGTGTAATGAACATGGGAAAGAGCTGCTTGAAATGGCTCCGTAGAAAGCAGTGAGCCGCAGCCGCTCCCGGCACCACCCTGGGGCTGGGGACTCGCAGGGGACCCTTTTGTGCTGCTGTTTCTTCCTAAGTGACAGGAATGGGCCGGCTCCAGGTGTTGTGGCCTTGGCCTTTGTCTGCCTCCTGGCTCCTTTGGAGTTTGATGACACTCATGGGTGTTCCCCCAGGAAAGCCCAGGGTTTGGTATTTGGCTTGGCCGTGTAAGAGCCCCCCTGAATGCGAGTGTTCCAGGACCCAGGGGCTCTGGGCTCTGAGGAGACCCTGGTGAGGTCCTGCCCTGACGCCTCGCCTCTCAAACCCTCTGTCCCTGTCGCCCATCCTCTCACCAGCCCTGCCTTCCTGTGCTTACATCAGATCTTAATATATTGGCCAAAATTCAAATTTATGCAGTAGTCTGCCTGTGTGGGGTTTTTTTTAACACATGAGTCTAAGGTAAGATATGTTTGTTGCCTTTTTTTAAAATATGTTTTTGTTGATTTTAGAGAAGAAAGGAGAGGGATGGAGAGATAGAAATGTCATTTATATGCTGTCAGAATCACCTGTTTTAAGTGTACAATTCGATGGGTTTTAGTGTATTTACTAAGTTGTACTGCCTACCATAATCTAATTTTAAAACATTTTTATCTTCCCCAAATGAAACCCTGAGTCCCTCAGCGGTCACTCCCATTTTCCTCCGCCCACCTCACCCCTGGGCAAGCACTCATCTGCCTTCTGCCTGTAGGGATGTGCGACTCTGGGCATTTCAGATAAAGGGAGTCCTACCCAACTGGCTCCTTTCACATAGGAAGTTTGCAGGGTTCACCCATGTTGGAGCATGTGTCAGTACTGATGTCTTTTGATTGCTCGGTACCATCACACTGTGTGGCTAGACCGTGTTTCGTTGATGGCCGTTTGGGTTGTGACTTTTAAAGGATGCTGCTGTGAATGTTTGTGTTCAAGTTGTTGGGTGGATGTGTGTTTTCATTTCTCTCTATTTAAAAATATATAATGTTGTTGTTGATTTTAAAGGGAGGAAGGGAGAGGGGGAGAGAATACTGAGTGCCTGCTGCAGCCTGGGCCTTGCCCTGACTGGGCACTGAGCTGGTGACCTGGTACACGGGTGACGCTCGGCCAGCAGCCCCAGCGGCCAGGCTTCCTTTCTCCTACGCAGAAAGATGCCGGGGGCGTGGCATTGCCGGGCGAGCGTCTTTGTTGTGCCCACTTGTGAGAACAGCTGTTAGAAGAATCAACAGATAAACATTTGATAGTTTGTAGATACTGCAAAGTTGTCCTTAAAAAGGGGCAGGACCATGTTTTTATTAATGGTGCAAGCACCTTTCTCCTCACTTCCTGCCACACAGGCATTATCCAACATTTTCATACTTGGGAGATGAGTCTAAGATAAGAAATATGCTTGTTGCCTTTTTTAAAAATGTTTTTATTGATTTTAGAGAGAGGAAGGGAGAGGGATAGAGAGAGAGAAATGTCAGTGAGAGAAACATCGATGGGCTGCCTCCTGCACACCCTCTCCTGGGATTGAACCCGAAATCGAGCATGCGCCTTAACTGTGAATCGAACTGTGACCTCCTGGTTCATGGGCAGACACTCGGCCACTGGGCCACATCCGCTGGCTGCTCCTTGCCTTTAACTGCTTGTTTCTTTCCTTTGCCTGCTTTTCTGTGGGATTGTTTGTCTCTTACTGATGTAAAACAACTTCACCACTTGCCGTGGGTTGCCAATATTTCTTCTGGACGGTGTTTGCTTTTGACCTTGTTTATGGTCTTGTTGCCGTTCTGAGGTCTGGAGTTTCTGCTGTTTGAATGCGTTTGTCTTCTCGTAAGGCTTCTCTCTGAAAGGCTTGTCCTGCTCCGGGGCGACGCGAGACGGGCTCCTGCATCGTCTTCTCCGTGCAGTTCTTCATCCACCTGGAAGTCGCTGCGATGTAAGGTGTCTTCCCTTTTTAGTCACAGATGAGAACATATTTTCCTACATCCTTTTTTATCTAGAGGGGCTTACCAGACTTACTTCCGGGTGAAAGGTCAGGATGATGACCTTTGAAACTTCAGAAAAGAAAAAATAGGCAGAAAGTGCATGTTTATTAAATCAGGTGATGGGCCTATGGAGGGGTTCAGTATACTGTTCTCTTTAACGACTATTTGCAGTTAAAAGTAGCTTTGCTGCCTGGCCGTCGTGGCTCAGTGGTTGAACATTGACCTATGAACCAGGAGGTCACAGTTCAATTCCCAATCAGAGCACATGCCCAGGTTGCAGGCTTGATCCCCAGTGTGGGGCAAGCAGGAGGCAGCTGATCAGTGATTCTCTCATCATTGATGCTTCTTCCCCTCCCTCCCTCCCCCCCTCTCTTCCTCCTTCCCTCAAATCAATAAAAATATAGAAAAAAGATAGGTTTCCTGTCTCCATACAAGCACCCTCTGTTTTTAAAATTCTAAGAGTTCTCACCTGCTTTTTTTTTTTTTTTTTCATTAAAATTTCAAACTTACCATTGGGTGGGAAAGGTGAAAACACCCCGCCCATCAGAGCTATATCTCAGTAGATGCTCCCTGAGTACTTCAGCATGAGCACTGCTACCTGGGGTCAGTGCTGCGTCTTTTTCTCTGGGGGTGGTATTCACACACAGGAGCGTGCAGACCTGGAGTGAGCGTGCTGCGTTTGGACAGATGCAGCTGTCCCCTGAGCCCCATCGGGGTTCACTGTCACTCCAGCCCCACTCCCGCCACCCCTGAGGCCAGGGCTCCGGGTTTTCTCTAGCGCAGGCCACGCCTGCCTGTTCTGGAATGTCCGTCCGAGCAACGCAGCAGGTGCTCTTGGATGGGTCTTTCAGCCGAATGCTTTTGAGAGTTACCTGTCTCGTTGCGTGTTTCCCTTGGCCCTTGAACAACACGGTGTGCACTGCGCAGGCCCACGCAGGTCGTGTTGGATGATACCTTGCTGTTTCCCATCTGCGGATGCAGCGGGCCGACTGCATGATTGCTCTCCACCATCTTACATCGGGGCTGAGTGCCGTGGGTGTTGGTGCCCACAAGGTCCTGGGACCACTCCCCTGTGGGCACCGAAGGAAGTTAGTTTTTGGATTCAAAAGTAAACACTTGGATTTCCTACTCCGAGGGGTTACTCCTGCCTGTTCAAGGGTCGGCCTCATATGACAGTTGTTGAGTCTGACTCATGGGCCCCTGGGCTTTTCCAGTTCTTGGCTGTGAAGAATAAAGCTGCCGGGAGCATTCTTGTGCAGCTCCCTTTGTGGACATGTGTTGTATTTATCTTAGGTGCATACCGAGGAAAATAACGTGGGATTCCTTTTATAAGAAACGACCAGAGTTTCCTAAGTGTGTGTCCTGTTTCTCCTCCCTATGGTGCCGTGTGCGAGTCTGGCTGCTCTGTGCCCTCGCCAGCAGGTGGCGCCAGTCTTTCCCACGTTGGCCTTTCTGATGTATGAATGAGGAGTCTCATGTGGCTTTGATTTGAATTTCCCTGATGGTGTCGGGCACTTTCGTGTCCTTGTTAGCCATTTGTATAGCTTTTGTGAAATGTCTGTTCAGATCTTTTGTTCCTTTTTAAATTTGGTTGTTTGTCTTTTATTATTGAGTTGCCAGAGTTCTTTAGATGTTCTGGGTACCAACCCTTTGTCAGATAATGTCTTGTGAAAATTTTTTCCCTGTTCTGTGGCTTGTCTTATCTGTTGAGCACACATGTTGACTTTTGATGAAGTCTGATTTTTGCTTGCTGTGTCCTTCCTGAGAAACCTTTGCGTACCAGTACGTTGAGATCTTTTTCTCTGTGAAAGCTCTTGGTTTCTGACTCTTTGCAGTTAAAAGCAGCTGTGCTGCCTGGCCAGCATGGCTCCTTGCTTGAACATTGGACTTGGTAGCTTCAGCTTTCCTATCAGTTTCGTGATCACCTCAGTTTAACTTTGCTGTGTGGTGTGAGGTAGGAGTAAAGGCTAATTTTTCCTGTTCAGCCATTTGTTGAACAGATTTGTCTTCCTTCATGGATTGCTTTGGTGCTTAAAAGAATCCTCTAAGGGCGGGTCTAGTTCTGCTGTTTGCTCTTCTCCATTGATTATTTGTCAGTCTGTGTCGTAACGTGCTATCTGTTGGCTGTAGCTTTCTTTATATACTGCGTGTTGAAGTCATAGGGCGTAAGTCCTTCAATCTAGTTCTTTTTCAAGATAGCCTTGGATATTCTAGATCAGTGGTTCTCAGCCTTCCTCATGCCGCGACCCTGTAATACAGTTCCTCACGTTGTGGTGACCCCCAACCATAAAATTATTTTCGTTGCTACTTCATAACTGTAATGTTGCTACTGTTACGAATTGTAATGTAAATATCTCATATGCAGGATGTATTTTCATTGTTACAAAGTGAACATAACTAAAGCATAGTGATTAGTCACAAAAACAATATGTAATTATATATGTGTTTTCCAATGGTCTTAGGCGACCCCTGTGAAAGGGTCATTCGACCCCCAAAGGGGTCGCGACCCACAGGTTGGCGACCCACAGGTGGAGAACCGCTGTTCTAGATGCTTTGCCTTTCTGGTTTTGAAATCAGTTATTGTCAACAAAATGTCTGCTGGGGTTGTGCTCGGTTTGCATTGACCAGAAGATTAATTGAGGAGCGTTGTTGAATGAGTGGATGGGCACATGCTCACAACACCTGGCGCTGCAGCCCTCCCCTGGCTCAGGAGACAGGCTGCGGTGGAGGCAGTGAGACTCACTCCGCCATTTCCTTACATTCGAGAATTCTCTCTGCATCTAGATCTGAACTTCCCACAGCAGGAAGGGGTGAGGGCAGTCAGGGGGCTGGGTGAAGGGGTGTCTGTGGCCGGTTCACTGTGCCTGCCACTTCCAGGCAGGATGCTGTCTGCACGTGTTTGATCCGGTCTGAGCGGGGTGTCTCCCTCTCCTGCGGGAGCAGGTGGGTGGGGCTGGGGCTTGACTTGGGCCGGCATCTGCCGCCCCCTCCTGCGGTTCTGAGAGTGGCGGTCATTCCCCTTTCACGTCGGAAAGCAGGACTCACAGTTCAGAGCCTCGGTGGGGCCTGGCGTCTGTCGGTGCCGTGACGGAGGCCGGGGGACAGCTGTGAGCAGGAGGTGCAGCTTCTGTCCGTGTGGGGCGGACAGTCCAGACCGTGTGCAGGGAGCGGCCGGTGGGCAGATGCACGTGATGACAGTGACCGCCAGGGAAGAAGGGACCAGGGTGTGTGGAGAGGAGCTGGGACTCCCTTTGACGGGGAGGCTCCTGCAGGGCAGCGCCTGAGCAGAGGGGCCCTCCATGCAGAATGCAGGCCTTCCTGGCAGGGGACCCTGAGAGGTGTGTACGTGGCTCCTAAGCGGTGAATTCGACTCCGGTGCTGCTCTGGGATCGTCCCCACAGCCCGGCCCTGTCACCAGGCGCCCACCGTGTAGCCCCAAGTGCTCTGCTAACGTAATGTGCACTTGGACAGCTGTTTGTGTGTGCGAGCAGCCTGCACCTGCTGATGTGGGTACGTGTATGTTTCCTGCTTACAGCTGACACTGAAGACGTGTGCATCGTGGAAAGATTGTTCTCGAGCAGCTTGGTGGCCATCGTCAGCCTCAAAGCTCCTCGGAAACTGAAAGTTTGCCACTTTAAGAAGGGAACGGAGATCTGCAACTACAGCTACTCCAACACCATCCTGGCCGTGAAGCTGAACAGGCAGGTGAGCACCAGCCTCTGGGCGTCAGACCTCGCTCTGCCCGTGTCTCAGTGTGCAGTGTGGCTGCGGCCGCCACTGCCCCCGGAGGCCTCCGGTGCCTCCAGGACAAACGCGGTCCTGAGCCAGCGTTTCTGCCCCGAGCCCCGCTCACCCCCCACCACCCGCCTCCACACGGCGGCGCTGTGTTCTCAGGTCCCTCCCTCCCTCTGCTCATCCTTCCGGGCACCGTGTCTGTGCAGAGTCCCCACGTGGCGTCCTCTCCTTGCGCCTTGATGAGGGTCTGTGGGAGTCAGCGCTGTCCCTGTCGGTCAGCCTGGGCACTGGCTTTCTCCCACGTCGTGCAGGCGCCAGGGGCTGTGGGCAGTGTTACGTGAGGACTGACCGGATGTCCATGCAGCCATCCTTGGTGTTGAGTCATAGTTTATTTAGCTTCTTTTACTTTCACTCGTGTTACTTCAAAAAACCTGTTGGCATCTTCTTTCTCCTTTTTTAAACTGCTAATTTAACCTTTGATTTAAGATGATGTATGCTTCTGCCTTGGCCAGCTGTTCAGTGGTTAGAGCATGGGCCCATGCACCGAGGGAGGTGGGTGTGATTCCAGGTCAAGGGCACATACCTGGGTTGCAGCCAACCCACTGAGATGTCTCTCCCACATCGATGTTTCTCTTTCTCTCTCCCCCTCACTCCCTTCTTCCCACTCTCTGAAAAAGCAGTGGGAAAAACATCCTCAGGTAAAGATTAACCCCAAAAAGTGATATAATTTATTGCTTTTTATATCTTCCCCAAAACAAGAGAGTCTGGCCCAGCGTGTGGGCCTGTGACTGGCACTGAGTCCCTTTCCCGGGCTCCCGCGGCCTGTACTCACAAATGCAGCACCGCCCCGTGCACAGCGGAGTGCCCTGGGCTGAGGGGGCGTGGACCGTGCGGGCGCTGCTGGCGGCTACTGCCACGTGACCACTGACCTGGCTGAACCCAGGCATTGGTCTGTTGACTGAAAAAGTTGGTTGAAATAGGAGAGGATAAGGCATCACATGTTGAACCTTTTAATTTTTATTTAATATTATTGTTTACAGTGTTACAAATAGTAGTACACATGTCTCCTTTTCTTCCCCGTTGACCTTCCCCCGGCCTCCCCGACCGCCTTTTAAAGCTTAAAACACACGTGGTGTCCCGTGGCGGCAGGTGCCGCGTGCGTGCGTGCGTGCGGGCCAGTTGTCTTCCCGCGATGCGCCCTCCAGGGACTCCATCTTGAAGCGCAGCAAGAACATGGACGCCTGCAGAACAGCCCGGGTGCAGGGGAGTGTCATACTTTTGGGAAATCCTCGGCTTCCACCCTCATCCTGCCGCGCCTGTTCAGCAGCAGGTGTTTACTTACCAGACCCATCCAAGGCACTCGATGTGGTTTTCACGAGGGGCAGAGGGGTGAGGGATGAGAGACACACAACAAACCGTCATACAAATCACTTTTCTCATCGTATAGCCCAGTTTCTGTGACATGGAGTCAGTGCATAGTGAGGCGTCCTAGTGCAGCGGCAGTAGAGACGAGGCAGGCATGGGCTCTGCCCCTAACCGGTGCTGAGGGCGGTGCTGGCAGAGCCGCCGGTAATGCAGCGCCCTCTGGAGTGTGCAGGCCGAGGGGTGCTATGGGAGGAACGCCAAGCGTCTTGATCCAAGAGCCCACTGAGCGGCGGGGTGCATGCGTGCAGCGTGGCGGCTCTCTCCACGCTCGCCTCCCTGTCTCTCCTAGAGGCTCATCGTGTGCCTGGAGGAGTCTCTGTACATCCACAACATTCGGGACATGAAGGTGCTGCACACCATCCGGGAGACGCCCCCGAACCCAGCGGGTGAGCGCCCCGAGGAGGGCGGGGCTGCTCGGGGTGTCCTGTTAAAGACCTGGGGGGGTGCGGGGGGGAGGAGCTCTCTCCTCTGCAGAGCCCACAGCTGGAGGCAGATCGAAGTGGATCGACCTTAAGCCAGGCTCCCTTCCTCCTGGCGCTGGTCTTGTGACCACATCGGTCAATGGTTTGGTCAGCTTCCAATTTTGAGGTCACTAATCACTTCCCACCAGCGGCCTTCAATCTGCTGACAGCCCTGCTATCACGGGCGGGGCGGGGGGCGGCGCTAACCCAGCAGTGCGCTGTGGCTGCTCAGAGCCCTCCCTCCTGGCCCTGGGTTAAGTGACTGCGCTGTATGTGTCACGACCACAAAGGAGCCCTCAGGCCTGACTGCCCTGCTCCCTGTGCCCTCAGGCCTGTGCGCGCTGTCCATCAACAATGACAACTGCTACCTGGCCTACCCCGGCAGCGCCACCATCGGAGAGGTGCAGGTCTTCGACACCATTAACCTGGTGAGGTTCCCTGAGGCTCTTGGAAATGCTGGTCCCTGAGTGAGCGCTGTGGGCCCTGGCGTCCTGGCGTCCTTGGCCCGGCGACGCAGTGCCCGCTGCTGGCCCCCGGCAGAGCTGTGCTGGTCCCGGTCAGCTGCCCCGGGGCGGGCTGCAGGAACCTGTCACCCGGGCACTTCCCAGGGGCCCCCACCCCGAAACCAGGTGGGCTTAGCAGTCACCTTTGGTTCTCCCACCAGCGAGCTGCCAACATGATTCCCGCTCACGACAGTCCTTTGGCCGCGCTGGCCTTCGACGCCAGCGGAACCAAGCTCGCCACTGCTTCCGAGAAGGTAAGGCTGCCGGGCCCGTGGGAAACCAGTCCTGGCAACCAGCCCCGTGACCACACGAGCCCTCAGAGGAGCGCCGGCGACACCCACCTGGCAGGGCCCACTGCGGGCTCGGGGTGCTGCTGGGAGCGGCTCTCCCGCAGGGGAGCTGGGCACGTTCGGGACGGGAGACCGAGTGCCCTGCATGGCACGCCCTCACCACCGCACCCCGACATGGCCCGGGACACAGGCTGTGGTGCTGAGGACTTGGGGGGCGAGAGTGAAAGTGGAGACAGTCTGAGGGGGTCTGAGCGCATTCTGTGTTCGCCTTTCCCTCTTTTTCTCTAACAGTGGTGGTCACAGAGTGTGTCTCATTCAGCCTCCTTTTCCCTCTCTGGTCCTACTGCGCTTCTCTGAGTTACGGCGCCTTTAAGAGCGGCACCGTGTTCACTCCCTTACAGCTACGCCGTAGGTAGGAGTGTGTTTAAGTCCCGCCTGGAAGTCGCTTGTGTGCAGCTCTGGTTATTGAGCGTCGGTGAGGAGACGCCAGGTTACAGGGCCCGGCCCTGTCTGCGCTCCGAGAAGAGGCCTCCGCAGGCCCGACTGTGTGGCCTCCTCAGCCTCCGTGACACTGGAGGGCCCGTCCTCTCGTCCTCACCGAAGGGCCATGTGCGTGGTTTCCTTTGCTGTTCTCCCCTCTCTTCTCTCAGGGTCTCGTTTGTGCTCCCGGCTGCTCCCTCCTCTGAGCACGGG
>NW_006292094.1:5276519-5277941 GCF_000327345.1 Myotis davidii | reverse complement strand
AGCCACTCACTCCCCTGAACCAGCCAGCGAGTGCACCCCAGCAGCCGCTCCCGCCCCCCCGGGCTCTGCATTCTTGGCTCTCGGGCCCGTTTCTGCAGCGACGATGCCGATGCCGCTGTTGGTGGGTCACTGTCCTGAGTCTCCTAGACCCTTCGTGTCGCTACCTCGTGTGACCCTCATCCAGGGCCACGTTTCCCTTCGTGTGGAGAGCTAGAGGGCAGGCACGTTCCCGGGTCGGCCGCTGGCGGAAGCAAGGATTTGACTCCACGCCCGCCTGCGCTCCAGACGCTGCAGGACTCACCGTGTCCCCGGTCCCTTCTCCCTCGGGGGCGCGGCCTGGCCACGAGCCCTGACTAGCCCAGCTCTCTTTTATGGTTCTGACTAGGCCTTCGGAAGCAGCAAAAACAGAACAATTTCTTCTGGGCTAGAAAGAGAGGCTCTTGACTTGCTTTTACACAGAATCTTCTGGGTTGAGGGATCAGACCACCAATGCCTTCTCGGCCCTGCTGGGGCCGCCCTGGGTGCGGGCTTAATCCTGTCTCGGAACTGCCGTCCAGCTGTGCCCAGCAGCTTGTCGTTGGTCAGGGCTGCACACCGGTGTGGCGTGAAATAGGAACTCACGTCTGTAAGGAACCCTGAACGCTTAGGTTGCAGACACAGCCTCTGCCCGGTGTTTGCATGCGTGCCAACACCCCTACTTCCCGAGATCTGCAGCCTCGGCGGGGTCCTCCCACCCCAGAGACGCACTGTCTTACAGGGCGTCACTCCCTGCACCTGCTCCCTGATGGCGGGCAGCGCCGGGCCTGTCGTCTGGCTCCTGCGGCGCAGGCTCTGAGTTCCTCACCACCTGGTGTGACAGCACTCCTCGGGGTCACTTCCGAGGCAGGTTTCTCGGTCCCCGGTGCTCAGTCCTGTCTGCCCGCAGAGCCTGGGACTGCTTCAGGAGGGGGAGGGGGTGTCGTGTCCCAGAGTAGGGGCTGTGGCTCACCGCCAGCCTGTTTCCTTTCGTCTCAGCAGGGGTTCCCTTGATGCAGGTCTTGCCGATGTGCAGGTGACGGCTCCCTTAGGCCGGCAGTTCCCTTGGTCAGTGGCTCCAAGTGGCAAGAAGGGCCGCAGGGGGGTGACGGCCTGACCAAGCGTATCAGACTCGCCCATCACGTTAGAGGCGCTTCCCAATGCGGGGTCCACGCCTCACGCACTTAGTTTGATGGTTTAAGCGTCCGGTGACGTAGGAAAAAGTAGAACCGGTGTGTTCCATGTTTGACTTCAAGGCTGTTAATGATCAGAGCAAGTGCTGAGTGAAGCGGTGAACGGGGCTGGGCGGTCTGGTGAGCTTGTGGCAGGAAGCAGGAGGTGGCTGTGCAGAGAGCCTGCTGCAGGCTGGCCTAGAGGGGCTCGGGCAGCTGTGGGGGGGCTGGCCTG
>NW_006292094.1:5272393-5276498 GCF_000327345.1 Myotis davidii | reverse complement strand
GGGCTCGGGCAGCTGTGGGGGGCTGCCCAAGAGGGAGTCCACAGTGCGCTGTCATGGAGAACTGTTCTGTTTCGTTTATAGTCTGACAAAAAAATGAAGAAAGTCCGTCTTTTCTCAGCTAAAAGCCTTTTTTTTCTCTCTCTTTCTCAGGGGACCGTGATTAGGGTGTTTTCCATTCCAGAGGGACAGAAACTCTTTGAGTTCCGGAGGGGAGTTAAGAGGTAAAGTACATAAGCCTCCAGCATTGACTCTTGGTTCTCTTTGGGTTCAGTTTTACGTGGCCACTGGGCACAAGGTGAACGGCAGGCGTGTTCAGCCCAACTGGACGGTCTGGGGGTAAAGGGACGTGATTTAAGGCCGGCCGGACGCAGAGCGATGGCCAGATAGGGGGGCAGAAGGACTGGCAGAGCCGGGCGGTGTGTGCCCTCCACCTGCTCTGCGGGCGGCTGCGGACTCTGACCTGGTTCACAGGCTCCGTCCTTACTCTCCGCCCTGAGAACTGGAGCCGGCCCTTCCCCCCACTCCCCCGCCAGCCAGTGGCTGCGGCTCTGCCTTTAAGACAAGCATCCCGCGCTCCCAGGGCCGAGCCTAGCACGCCTCCCTGCCTCGGAGGAGGGGCTGTCCCGGTCACCCCTGGGTCCTCTGCCTCAGGGCTCGCGGGAGAGATGAGGACCCAGGCTCCAAAGCCAGATCCCGGGGCCCCGCTTGTGGCCGGTGACCTGGCTCAGCCGTACTTGACTTCTGGGGCTGGCACCAGCCCAGTCAGGCTCTGGTAGAGCCCGCCTCCCGGTCCTGAGAAAGTCCTGCAGAGCCTGTCGCCGCGTCCTTTCCACCCTTGTCCCTGTCCCCCATGGCCCCCAACCTCGTGCTGGCATCCCTCCCTCCCTGGGGCAGTTCCCACAGATGCGCAGTCAGCTTACGTCCTGTCTCCACAGCCAGGCGTCCAGCCCCGCTCCCCTCGGGTCTCCCCTTCCCTTGCTTCCCTGCCCCGCTCTGCACCCTGCCTTTGCTCTCCTGCCCCGTTTCCCCTGTGTCTCAGCACTGCCAGGAAAGCTCTCCTCGCCCGCAGCCACATCCTCCTAAACGCGCCCCTGCCTGCCTGCCCATGTGCGTGTGGCCCAGGCTGCTTTCCTGCGGTCCCCATGCTTCTCCCGCCCCCGCCTGCTCCCACGCCCTCTCGGTAAATACTGCCACTGTCCCTCCACCCAGTGTCCAGCCAAAGGGACTCCTTCCCCTCATTCCATGCACCTGTCAGGCTCAGGCATGCCGGCTTTCCCGGGGCCGCCCCCACTGGCGCCTCCTCCTCTGTGTCCTGTCCGTCCTCCCGCCCTCTGACCTCATGTTCCCTGTGGTTCTGCTGTCGGCCCCATCAGTCCTTCCTCAGACTCAGCCCTGGCTCTTCTTTGGGGGTGAGAGCGCAGGCAGAGCACCCCCATTTGGACCCTGTCACAGCCTCCTTTTGCCTGTAGGACTAACCCCAAACTCCTGCATCCTCAGCTGCCACCCAGCCTCTGGCCCTTCGTTCCAGCTGTTTTATTTCCCTTCCTGTTGCTCCCGGTCCCAGCCACACCACGTTGAGCTCCTCAGAAGAGCAACCCCTGTCTCCACGGGGACCTGGCCTGTGCTGTCCCCGGTGCCTGGCTGTCATGCTGGTGGCCCTTGGAGTCTGCACCAGGTGTCCCTCAGGCCAAGCTTCCGGCGGAAGCACCCCCGCCCCCCACACCATGTCTGTAGCGACTCCCACATCTGTGCTAGCGCCCCCTCACTGGCAGCGGCAGGGCTGCACGCACCTTACTGGGACAGGCACGGGGCTGGGCGCGGGGCGCTCCTCGCTCTGCACCGAGTGACTAGGGACCTTCCTGTGGACGGGCCACGCGTGCTCCGGGGCTGGGAGGAAATGCAGGCTATCTGCTGGCTTTGGGTTTTTACAGTGAGTTCACGATGTACTGTAGGGAGTTAGTGTGCTGAACGTTGAAAGTTTTACTCTATTAAACATCATGAGAGGCCAGTTTACCCTCTGCATGTTAAGAATTGCTGTAATTTAAATGAAAGAAAATTGGCTGTTTAAGAACATAGGACAGAATTACTGTCACTTGCTGTCACGTTCCCAACATCTTTCTCTCAAAATGTTTGAGAAGGTGACTGGAGGAAGGAGAGCACTCCAGCAGCCACGCGGCTGTCGGGGAACTGTCCTCCCCTGCGGCGATGGTTACAGGCCCCTCGGGAGGCTGCTGGTGGCCGGTGGCCCGGGTGACAGCTAACCCTACCCCGCCCGCAGGTGTGTGAGCATCTGCTCGCTGGCCTTCAGCATGGATGGCATGTTCCTCTCTGCCTCCAGCAACACAGAGACGGTGCACATCTTCAAACTCGAGACTGTGAAGGAAAAGTGAGTTGCAAACATTCGATTGTTTGAAAACCAACAGAGAACTTTGTCCAGCTCACACTGACGGGTGAGCCCGGGAGCCCAGACTCATGCTGCCTCCTGCCTCCTGCCTCCTGCCTCCTGCCCGGGCAGGCCCTGCGCGGGCTCTGGATCAGTGTCCCCACGTCCACACGCGGCAGGGAGGGATCTGTCCCCGTGAGGTGCTCTAGTGCGGGAGGTGCTGTGCGGGAGGCGGGCGGCAGGGCGCGAGGACTGCCGCGGTCATTGCAGGCGTCTGCCTCGGCACGCCCCTGCGCACAGAGGCAGGTCTGGGCACACTGCCCGGGGCCGGGAGCGCCGTCGCCAGGCTGCCCGCAGTGGGCGTTTCTAAAGCAGGTGATGTGAGCCGCGTGTCACTGCAATGGGCATGTGCGGCGAACAGAGCGCTGCTGCTTGTTCCTAACATGTGAGCCTTCCCCCCGGGCCAGGCTTGCTCAGGGCACGCTCCTCCCCAGGGAGCACCTCAGTAACCTGCAGGTGCGCGCAAGGTGAGCAGCGGCAAAACGGGCTGTGGGGAAGGAGCCACTTGAAAGTGGTGCTCAGAGGTTTCCGAGACTCTTAGACCCAGGGGTGCTGTGAGTGGGGCCTGCACGTCTCCTGTTTGCTGCAAATCATTTCCGTAATCTCCACAGCCACGTGGGAGGGCAGGCTGTTCAGAGGCTGTGGTTTCTGCCCCTTTTCCTTGAAGGAGGGGGATTTCTCTTGAGGTTTCGGGCTGATCCTTGTCTCTGTGGGTGGGCGGGGTCATCTCCGGGAGTCACGTCTCTGCCGACGCCCTCCAGGCCGCAGGAGGAGCCCTCCACCTGGACCGGCTACTTCGGGAAGATGCTCCTGAACTCCACCAGCTACCTGCCCTCCCAGGTCACAGAGATGTTCAACCAGGGCAGGGCCTTCGCCACCGTCCGCCTGCCCTTCTGCGGCCACAAGAACATCTGCTCCCTGACCACGTGAGTCCAGGCGAGCCTCCCTCCCCTTGGCCTGCGGCGCCCGGGTGGTCCCCTTCGATCCTCCAGCCTGAGAACAGTCGCAGACTTCGGCCTGCCATGGAGCCGAGGTTTGCGTGCCGCGGGGACCCGCAAAGGGCACGTGATTGTCAGAGGCGAGGGCTCCTGCAGCTCCTCCCTGCAGAGGCTGCCTGTGTCTGGGCTCTTGTGGCGATAAGTCAGGGCTGGGAGCGCTCCGCCATGGCCTCGCTGTGAGTGTGGGTGTTGTAGACGCTCTGTGCCTCCTTCCTACCCACTGGCCTGGTTGGAGTCTCATGACACCGCCTGCCCGTCGCAGTCAGGGAGCCGGGAGACGATGCTGCCACCTGCTCTCCCCGGGGCGCCGGCGCTTTCCCACTGAGGCCGCCCTCGGCTTCGGTGCTGGGGTCGCAGTAGCACAGAGGGTGCGGTCTTGGTGCTGCACACACGTAGCGTGTCCTCACTCAGCGACATCTGTGCTCGCGTTGTGGGGGCAGGGGCTCCCCTGACCTTGCCAAAGGCGAGGCTGCTAGTTCAGTAACCACAAAAGCTGTGGTCCTAGGACGTGGCTGCTTTTCCCTCCACCAGAATTCAGAAGATCCCCCGGCTGCTGGTGGGCGCGTCCGATGGGTACTTGTACATGTACAACCTGGACCCCCAGGAGGGCGGCGAGTGCACCCTCATGAAGCAGCACAAGTAAGTCGGCCTCTCCCCATGCCCC
>NW_006292094.1:5270784-5272370 GCF_000327345.1 Myotis davidii | reverse complement strand
ACCAACCCTTCCTGGGGGCGGGGCTTCCCACCTCCCCTCGGGACCGGCTACAGACAGACGGAGACTTTCACATTCACAAGAAAGGGGTGTCACAGCCCGTCCCGTCCGCACAGCCAGGGCGCAGTTTGAGGGCCTGTCTCACCGTGAGATGGGTTTTCTCTTCGAAAAGAGGAGTTAGTGTGGTTCCTGGGGAAGCAGTGCATTGTGGTCTTTTGCTTTTGCTGCTGTTTGTCACCTAGAAGCACGGCAGTGCTGATGAGTGGGTGCAGGGGGGAGTATTGTTTACAGCGACTCCTGTTTACGGCCACAGCCTGCACATGAAGTAGCTGGTCCCGTGGGCATAGTCTTTTTGTCAAACTTTCCATGTAAAGTCCGAGTGAACGCACCCCTCCCCGCAGTGTTCGAGCGCACATGCGTGTCCTGGCAGTGGCCTTCGCCTCTGTCACCGCAGGTCTGGCCCTCCAGCCCCAGGCCCTGCCATTGCGCCCGAGGCCCTCACTGTGTGTGTGCTCCGCTTCCACCAGGTTGGATGGCAGCATGGAGACAACCAATGAGATCTTAGACTCTGCCTCTCACGACTGCCCCCTGGTAACTCAGCCCTACAGCACCGCCGTAGCCAAAGGCACTCACGCGCCTGCATCTCCCACGAGACTGGGTAAGGCTGAGTGACAGACCTGGGAGGTAATGAGGCCGGGCCGCCCGGTGCCCGCGCTCTGCTTCCTCTCCAGGGGCCACCCCTTGTGGGGGGCAGGGGAGTGACGCCCTCAGGCCGGGCAGCGGGTGTCACCTGGCTGTCCAGGCCCTGGAGGCGGAACCGATTTTCTTCCTCTGAAGAAAATCATCCTACCTCAGGCAACTGGGGGTGGACGTGACTTGTGCCCCAGCTCGCTGCCTCTCCAGCGTCTGTGCTGGGGCCTTGCCCTGCGCCTGTCTGACCTGCCTCAGGCTGAGGGCCATCCTGGCCCCGGCCCGGAGGAGTCGCGCTGTGGCAGGAGCTGTTGGTCAGCGTGCCGGCAGACGGGGGCGGTCTGGCCGTGGCTGTCCAGCTGCTGAGCTACCTTACCCCAAACATCAGCCTGCCGCCGTTCTGCCCGCGCCCCTCTTTGCAGGAGCGCTGAGTGTCTGGCTCGTGTTGCGCACTCACGTTAGTTTGAGGCGCACTCGTGCTCCCGCCCCCGAGGAAAGCACAGCCTGTCCCCTGGGAGGCCGTGCTCCGCAGAAATGAATTTCGCATCCTGGGCTGCCTCTGGCTGCAGAGAGCTCTTGAGTCACAAGGGGGAGTAAAAGGCAGTCTGCGCGGGCCGCCCCGAGGGCCCTGTCCAGCTCTGGTGACCGCGCTCTCTTTGCAGCCTACACGGACGAGCTGGGCGCCGTGGGCGGCGCGTGCCTGGAGGAGGAAGCCAGCGCCCTGCGGCTGGAGGAAGACAGTGAGCACCCTCCCATGATTCTGCGGACGGACTGAACTTGAGCTGTGAACTCTGACCCCACAGCAGAGAACACTGGCTGACAGAGGACTTTGTGTTATGCTGCTACGAACTGTGACCTGAGCTGGGGGAGAGGATGGCAGAGACTTAAAAAGAGGACAA
>NW_006292094.1:5263088-5270746 GCF_000327345.1 Myotis davidii | reverse complement strand
AGAAATACATGGTTTTCACTTCAGTGGCTTCTAATCTGCTATGAATTCTAGCTTTTTGTTTGTTTTCTCTTTTTGCCAAAATTAACTGGTGAAGCCCTTGAAACCTTGCTTTGTTTGCATGCATTCATGTGCCAAGCCAGCACAGGGCAGCCAGGAGCCGCTGGCGACCAGCGGCCGTGTGGTTTCTCAGCTGCGCACGGGCGCGCAGTGCGGAGCAGGCCTGCTAGTCCAGCTGGTTCTGCTCGACCAGGCCCGGGCCCGGCAGGGTGCGGGGGTCCTCCCAGAGCCCCTCCTGGACCGTGTCCTCCTCTTTATTTTGTTAATTAAATTTTTTCCAAATTGGACTCTCCTGGGATTTCTTCCATGCGGGGTTCTGTTTCCCATCTGGTTTCCCTCGTGGCGTAGGCAGAGGTCCTTTCTGTGCTCACCCCTTTCCTCCCCCAGGGAGGGGACTCGAAGGCCGGCCTCGAGCCCTGGGCCCAGGGGCACGTCTCCCCGTCACTAAGCGGTCCGTCCGGTCTGCGCGGCAACCGCCTGCTGACGCCTGTGTGTGTTGTTCTCTCTCTTATCGTCAGGAAAGCGGGTAGCGATTCCTGCGTCCGTGTGTAGCACAGGCTTAGTGTCACAGTCCAAGTGGTCCCCTCCGTCCCTCCGGGGCCCCCCGCCTGTGTCGGGAGTGGAGACGGAGGGGCACCGAGGAGCTGGCTGCGAGCCCCTCCTGCGCGGGCGTGTGTGCCTTTTATTTCAAGCTTTCGGAGTCGTGCAGAGGCCCAGGCTCCGCCGAGCCCCCCTGTTTTATAGAATTGAACCTCGGGGACCTCGGACTCTGTTCCAGACCGAGACGCGCGGGGCGAGGTTCTGGGGGATTGAGTGGCATTGATGGCGTGGAAACGCCCTGGGTTGTTGGGACGTGGCAGCTGAAGGCACAGGTGGGAAAGCAGGCGTCCCGGCGGCACCTCACTTCCCTGCGCCAGGCTCTGGCCCGAGGGGTCAGCGTGCGTTTCAGGTCGTGCTCGTATCCTGGTCGTAAGAGGGAAGGGGACGTGGTTGAAGCGGCTGCGGACTTAGTGCCCGGCTTCTCCTCCAGGTGGTCCGTGGGCCGCGGGCCGCGTGTGCAGGGCGGCCCTAAGGTCGAGGCCGGGAATTGAGAGGAGCCTCCGGTGACGGTGGCCTGCGCTCGCCTTTCCTCCAGGGGACCCGGCTCCACGGGAACAGGCCGGACCAGCTGACGCGTCCCGGGCAGGGTCTTGGGTGTCGGTGTGGGGCGTGGCTCACGCTCCCCGACGTGGGGGCACATTTGCCCCGGGCGAGGGCGATGGGGAGACGTGTGCAGGCGCTGGTTCTCGTGGTCAGAGGCCCTGGGTCCCCGTCTCCCTTTGGGATTGCAGTCAGGAGATGTGGGACTTCTCCCTGTTTCTGCCTCAGTTTCCTCAACTTCCAATGGGCAGTTAGGAAACGAGGCTCGCCCTGCCTCCCCGCTGGGCCCGCAGGCTGGCCCGGGCGCGTGTGGGCCCGCCGTGTGCTGTGCCCGGGGCCGGGGAGGGAGAACTGAGGCTCTGCATGGTCAGCCGACGCACCTGGCGGTGGGCCTCACTGCTTTTCCTTTCCCGGCTCATGGCCACGAGCTCGTCCTCGGTGCCCGCATCCCGCAGGCCCGAGGCCGTGAGGCGTAGCAGCTGCCCGAGGACCCGCAGCCGGTGCCGACTGCTGAGCTCCAGACCACACAAGTTTTATCATTTCATTACGTCTTGTTGTCCAGATCGCAAAACAGATGACCTGGCGGGAGGGAGGGAATCACCCCAGAAACTTCCTCAGAGGAACCTGTGGGCTGGGAGCAAACCGCACCTCTCAGCAAGGGACCAAGACCAGCTGCCCCTTCGTCACCCCTGGGGCAATCCTGTGTGCTGGCGGCATGGCCAGTTCCTGGACGGGACGATAGGCGTGGCCCACCTCACAGGGTCCCTGTGACTGGGAACGCACCAGTGATCACGGGAGCAGAAACTGGTCTTAGGCGTTGAAACCAGTTGTCTTTATTCAGGCGGGTTCCTGCGTGCAGACCGTGGGAAAGTGAGATCCTGACAAATATGATTCCCAGCCAAGGTGTGTGCGGCCCTCAGTCCCGCCTCTCCTGCACCCGGTTCTAAGACCAGCGACAGCTCTGGTGGGGGTGGGGGAGACTTGCCAAGCTGCACACGGCACTGCCTGCTGTGGCCGGCGGGCATCGATCCGCCCCTCATTCCAGAGCAGACCTTCCGGCCCAGACAGCACCTGAGCTCCTCCTCCTTGGTCACCTGCACCGCCCAGAGGGCCCAGGAATTTCGGGTCTCCACGCTCCGCCCGCTCACAGGTTCGTCTGAGGAGCAGAGGAGAGAAAGGACCTGGCCTTCCCCGCGGCCGGCAGTGGGCACAGACAGAAAAGACTAGACGTGCTCAGGTCACAGCAAGACACACAGGACGTCGGTGATGGGAAGCGTGCTCCCGTGTCCCCCGGCGGGGTCGGCCGACTTGAGACCCCGCCTTTGCACGTGGGGAATGGCGGGTCCTGTGTAAAACATGGGTGTGATGCCAGCCCAGCTCAAGGTCCAAATGCGACTCTACAGTGTGCTTAGCCCTCAGGCGCAGGGGGCGGGCGAGGAGGACCTGGGCCCTCAGGACGGTGTGGTCTGGAGGAGGTTTGATAGGGAGCCTCCTCGTGAGCGTCTTACTAAGCTGTGACGGCAGCCAGTCGCCACGCAGACGGGCTCAGGGAGGTAGCTTCAGCTCGTACCCAGGTCGTGGTTCTTGGCCCGTGTTGTCCCTTTTTGTCCTGTGGATTTTGCAGAGCACCAAGAGAAAGTGGAATTTGAGGCGTGGCCAGTCCTTCCGATCCTTCCTTCCCTGGTATCTGACCAGGAAAGCCTTTAATTTGGAAAAAGTTAATCTTTTTATTTATTTATTTTTAAATATATTTTATTGATTTTTTAGGGAGGAAGGGAGAGGATAGAGTTAGAAACATCGATGAGAGAGAAACATCGATCAGCTGCCTCCTGCACACCTCCTACTGGGGATGTGCCCGCAACCAAGAATCAAACCTGGGACCCTTGAGTCCACAGGCTGACGCTCTATCCACTGAGCCAAACCGGTTAGGGCTGGAAAAAGTTAATCTTTTTAAAGCTCAGAATTGAAGGGGCCTGTTTTGATCCTTTCCCCTCCCCTTCTGCTGGTTCTTCACCGAGCTGTCATTTCACTGCATTTCCTTCGTGGTGGGCGTGTCGTGTGTGTGGGTGGGTGTGAGCGTCTGAGCCGAGGGTGAGTGCGCCCTGCTTACATTCCAAACCAGCTCGGACTGCAGGCCCGTGCTGCTGCAGCTCATAACCACGTTGAGAGATTAAACTGTCCTGGCCGGGTGGCCCAGTGGTTGGGCGTCATCCCATGCAGTTGCTGGTTCTGTTCCCGGTCAGGGCACATGCCCCAGGTGTGGGCTCCATCCCCAGTAGGGGGCGTGCAGGAGGCGGCCGATCAATGTTTCTCTAGAAAAAAATCAATATAAACATATTTTTAAAAATAAAGATGAAACCTGTGTTGCATTTCGTTTTGTTTCTTTTCATTGATTCACTACACACTCATTACGCGTCAGTACGCACCGTCATTTAATCACCTACAATTCTGCTAGGCTATCGTGGCAGAGAAATCCGAGCCCTGCTGCTGACGGAACTCAGGAAGGTTTTATCCAGAACTGAGCCTAGTGCTTTGTGACGTAGATTGTGCACGTCTTTCTCCTGGAATTCCTGGCCTCGCCTGAGAGCATAAGATGTCTGACCTCAAGGGACAGGGCGGACACAGGTGAGTGGCCCTGGAGGCGGGGGGCGGGGCTGGCCTGCAGGGGGCGGGGCAGCTTCTGGAAGCACCCTCCCTGCGTGCACTGCTTTGTCAGTTTCCCTCAGTGGGAGGGTGTGTTCCTCCACGTCCCAGGCTGAGACACGTGTGTGATGCTCCATGCGACGAGGCAGGCAGGCGAGCAGGTGCTGGCTGACGGGAGGGTGGGGTCGGAGCCCTCAGACCCACCCTCTCGTGGCTCCCGTGCGCCTCGGAGCCACCGTCCCGTGTGAGGAGACAGTGATGCGTGTTGAATTCTTTGGGGAAGGGCAAGACCACACATCTGTCCGTGCCCGAGCATGGGCCCTGCTTTGTGACAACATGGGGCTTCCTCCTGTGTTCTTGGTGGGTTAGCAAGCAGGTCCTGAGTCCTTGGACAGCAGTGTGGTGGGGCCACCGGGTCCCTGGAGGAGGCCCTGGCCCATCTAGTTGGTGCCCGGTCTCCCAGAGTCGGGACACGGAGGGCTCAGCCCAAGTCCACAAGGTGGGACTTGGCTGGTCCACACACACCAAGCTCGCCTGTGCGGGGCCAGGCCAATCGTGAGGGATCAGGAACTTGACGGACAGGACACCCATCGGTGAGACAAGCGGGCTTTAGAGAGCAGCTCTGGGCAGCTCTGGCGCCCTGTTTACACGAAGGCTGGGCTGTGGGTCCCGGCTTTCCCGGGCCTGTCCTTGCTCATCGCGTGGCCTCCCGGGAGGAAATGCCAGGGGTGCTGGCGTATCACTAGCCGGGACCTGGGAGAGGAGGAGTGTGGAGGCGTGACCTCTGGATGGAGGGGCCGCAGTGCTAAGAGGGAGGAGACCTGTGCCACGCTGGGCTCCCCAGGGGACCCTCCTCAGCCTCTCCCGTCGGGAGGTGGCCAGGACCATGGAGGATGCGGACACGTCACACTAACCTGCTGGTTTTGAGCTCCTCTCTGCCTGTGGTGCTTCCAGTGGTCGTTTTGCCACCCAGTTAGTGTCCCGCAGGTGGACGGCTTCCTTTGTAAAGTCGGGGCTAATGATGGCTTTAGGGATGCGTCCGCTCATCCCCAGCCCTCGTGGGCTCCTCCGTGGGGCGGCCAGCCGTGTGCCCTCAGCAAGCCTCCGCAGGCCTCGGTCTCCAGCACAGACGGCACCTGTGAGCCACCCGTGCGGCCCGAGTGGGTGGGTGGAATTGGCAGGTGCAGCGTTTGCAGGCACAGCCGCCCCGAGGCAGCTGTGTTTACTACGAGAGCTGAGGACATTCTCGGGTTTCTCAGAAATCCCTATTGCCGCCTGCAGCTCAGCTCCCTGTAAACCTCAGCTCCCGCTCCCTTCTCGCCAGGTCGGCGGCTTTGCTGTGGACACAGTCACATCCCAGGGACCCTGGCAATGACTGCGTCTCCCACCTGGGCCGACACCTTCCTACTGCAGACATGGGCGGACCCTGTGTCCCCACCGGCCCCTCCCGCCCCTGGGGTCTCTCCTTAAATAGCCACAACGCAGGGACACACCTGGCGCGAGTTTCTCCAGTTACTCCTGTGTTGCCGCAGGCGACAGTCCCGTGGAGCCACGCCTTCCCCAGCCCCTGCGACGCCGGACGTCTTCCAGACGCTCATGTTTTCATTTCTAATGTTTTTAATTGATTTTAGAGGAAGGGAGAGGGAGAGAGAGAGAAACATTGATGAGTCATCATTGACTGGCTGCCTCCTGTATCCGCCCTATTGAGGATACTGCCCACAACCCGGGCCTGTGCCCTGACCGGGAATCCAACGGTGACCTCCTGGTTCATAGATTGACGCTCACCCGCTGAGCCACACCGGCTGGGCTTCTACGCTCATATTTTTAAAGAACGTCGACCGATGAACCAGGAGGTCACAGTTCAGTTCCTGGGCAGGGCACGTGCCAGGTTGTAGGTTCCATCCCCAGTGTGGGGCCTGCAGGAGGCAGCCGACCCATGATCCTCTCTCATCATTGGTGTTTCTATCCCGCTCTCCCTCTCCCTTCTTCTCTCTGAAATCAATAAAAACATTTAAAAAAGAAAAGAAAGATAATCTAGCTGGAAGGTTTATTGGGTGTTTGTTCTGTTCCTGTAAAATCGACATTTGTCAAAATGAAAGGTTGAGGGAGGAAATAAAAATAAATAAAAAGTTGGGCAACGAATGAACTGGTTGGGGCGTGTGCGCATCTAGTGGACGTGCTCAAGCTGCTCATCTCGGGGCCGGGCCTCTCGCTCCTCTCCGTCTCCCTGGCCCGAGCCCTTTGGCAGGAATCCAGGCAATTTGGACGTGTCTGAGGCCTTGGCCTGGAGCGGCACCGCCAGAGCTCAGCGTGGGTGCCCTGCCAGGGGCGCCGGCAACACGCGCTGCAGGGACCACCCACCAGGGCAGGTTCCCCGAGACGGGTGCAGCCAGCGAAGCCTGCTCATGAGCAGTGGCTCCTCCCACCAATGAGCCAGGACCCATGAGGCCCGTGACCCCTCTGTGACCTCACGGTCGGCTCCAACATCGAGACTGGACAGCCCTGTCTTTGTGGCAAATCCGAGACCAAGCTACTGTCCCCGCCCACCACTGACAAGTGTGTGTGTGTCTCTGCATGTGTGTGTGCCTGTGTGTGTGTTGGCATCTGAGTGTGTCTCGCGCACGCACTCAGATTCTGCGTGTCCCTGTGTGAGTCTCACTGGGTGGCCTTGCATGCTGACGATTGCTGCTTCAGTGGAACCAGGCTGAGCGGCGGAGGACGCCGTGGCTGCAGAGCTTGCAGATGTCCTTGAAGAGGCACAGGACACGTGGCTGCAGCCGAGAGGAGGGCGGGAGTGGGAGCGGCGGAGGCGGCACCAGCAGAAATGAAGTCACAGGACAGGATCCGGGCGGCCCCTGGTCAGTGCCAGTGCCCTGGCGGAGTGCCCCCCACCCTGGAGGCACCATGGCCCCCAACGGGCACCCTTCCACACCAACCACAGCTGGAGGATGAAATCGTGGGGAGGACTCCGTGGTACAAATATAAACCTTGTTGCTTCCCCAAATCACACCCGGCTTGAAGCGCTCATCTTCTCATGGAATCAATCCCAACAAGGACCAGAGGGACCAGAATAGGCTACAGGCCTGTTTCCCACTTAACTTCCAGAATCTTCTTACCCTAAACTCCGGTCCCTCTCCTCCCTCTGAAGAATATTCTAGATGCTACAGTGCGACCCCCATCACTGTGAATGCCAGCACTTCCTTCTGGGGAAAGCTCCACCCCCCACCCTTGGCAACCATGTGACCCAAGCTGGGCCAATCAGAATTCTTCCCTGGGAGTTTTCACACTGGGGAGAGAGGACCAGGTTTTCTGGGAGATGAGGTGATAGCTGTGAGCCAGGAGCTGGGGGGTGGGGCCTGGTCTGTGAGGCGAAGACAGGTCCGCGCCCAGAGGGAGTTCCAACACCTTGCAGCTTTGTGGTAAGCATGTCCCCAGTTGATGATTCTATGGGAGAATTCTAGCGGCCACCACTCTGGCCCCTCAACACCCCATCTCATGGCCCAGGAGGAGGCGCCAGGTGCCCACGGTGCCAGAAAAACCTCCGGGCACGGCTCCCCGTCCTTCCTCGGGTCACTAAGCGCCCCCCCCCCCAGGGCGTGGGAGGCAACCACACCATCAATTATTAAACTTCCCCTAAAAGCCCAAGAAAACTGAGATGGGGCTGGATTGGGAGCCATCAGACCCCTCACAGCCTTTGGCTAAAAGGGGAAAATTCGATCTGGGGGCATAACCCACACATCTCAGGAGCTGAGAATTCCCGGGGGGACATTGAACCCCGCTGAGAGCAAGATTTTGAAAACCAGGTAAGCTGTGTTCCT
>NW_006292094.1:5260408-5263048 GCF_000327345.1 Myotis davidii | reverse complement strand
ACACTTGACACGGACAGAGGTTCCAAGCCCGTTGCTCTCCTGGGCAGTTCTCTTTCCTGGATCCTCACTGAGTCCCACTCATGGGGTTGCACGCCTCCCACAGGGCAGCACACCCCGCAGGGCAGCGCCTCCCGCAGGGCAGCGCCATTGTGTTCACTGAGCCCCGCATTCTGCCATTTCTTTTCTTTACATCATTCTTTTTAATAACCTCTCTTCTTCCGCTTTTCCATCTCACCGCCAACCTTTTCTCCCAACCCAGTGGTCGGCAAACTGGGTTGGCCCCTTGAGTGTGGCTCTTCTACAAAATACCACGCGTGGGCCCACATGTACAGTGCGATCGAAACTTCATGGCCCATGCGCCGAAGGTGTATTTTGTGGACGAGCCACGCTCAAGGGGCCAAAGAGCCGCATGTGGCTCGCGAACCGCAGTTTGCCGACCACTGTCCCAACCCATCCACCCTCCTTGGGGTCAAAGGGCATCTGCAAATTCCCGGACCTTCTGCCCATCGAGGCGGAGTCCCCGTCCCTCCCCGAGCCTGGTGGGCCTCTGTGACCACCACCGCCAACAGAGCGAGCCCTGCATTGTCATGTGTGAGCTTCCTGTCACCGGTGCCACGAACGGAGTGACCACACAGCAGGGCTGAGCTGTGTCCCCCAAACTCGCATGCCGAGGTCCTGACCCAGGACTGGCCTCCCAGACCCCTAGGGAGGATCGGGAGAGGGACTTTCCAGACCAGCACGGGCTGCGGGCTGCGGCCCCCACAGCCCTCCCTGAGCACAGCATCTCAGGGACCACAGACCTCACGACCTGCCCTTTGCCGGGCGGCACAGTCCTGGGCTTTCTGCTGCAGAACCGACGCCTTTTAAATCCTTAGCCGCATTAAGGGGCGTGCACTGCGTGTCTTCAATCCTCCGAAAGGATTAGGAGAATTCCACCAGGATGAGCTCCTCACGGGGGAGGAGGAGCCGGCCGGCCAGTGTCAGGCCTCTGAGCCGCTGGCCCCTGGAGGACGGAGCAGCCCAGCAGCCTCGGCCGGGACCCCACTCCACGGGCTCCCGCCACACGGTGATGACCACGACTGGCATCGGTGGCGACCGCGCACCCAGGAAGGCTTCCCCGGGGCAGAGGAAACCTCATGGACCAAGGTACGGAGTTTAGAACGTGGGGTCAGGCTGGGCCCACACTTTGCAGGGCTGGGCACGGGTCACATGGCCAGAGGCCCACAGGCCACACAGTCTAAATACTCAAGGTTACGACTCAAGCAAACAGACTGCTACACAGACAGGTTCTGTCAGAGCGGAAGGCTGGGGCGGGGTCCTCCCTGACTGTCTCCCTCCCTCCATCATGTCCATCTCTCTCTCCCTCCCTCAATCTCTCTCTCTATCTCCAAGTCTATCTCCATCTCCATCTCGCTCTCCCCCTCCCTGATCTCTCCCTGTCTCACCACCCCCTCTATCTCTGAAGCACCCCAGGAGCCCCAGGACAGGCGAGTGCTTGGCCAGGGTCTCGGGCCGGGTAGATCTCGCTGGCTCCCTGTTCTTGGTCATAAGTTTCTGGGCGGGTGAATTACCATCTTAGAGCGCCATGTGCAGCTTCTAAACAAGGGAGTCGACTGGTAAATAAAACCCCCAACCCCAAAGGCAGGTGGTGTCTTGTCCCCGCCCCCTGTGGACATGCCGGGAGGGGCGGGGAGGCGGGGGCGGGGGAGCAGGAGAAGGAGGCAGGCAGGGCGGGTCTGGAGTCACTGCCACTGGCCGGCTCCCGGGCTTCACGGATGCAGACACTGAGGCCCAGAGAGGGTGAGCGCCCTCCCCGGGGACACACAGCCTGGGTGCCAGGCAGCGCGTAGCTCTGCGGGGGGGCGGGGGGAGTGGCACTGCGACTGCTCCACTGTTTTCCCGGCACTTGGGAACAGATGGCTCCGATTCCCACCCACGGAGCCAAACATTTTCCCTGGTTACCCTGCTAATTGCTCACAACTCCTCTCGTAAATAGAGCACAAAGGCTCCTTCGCAGAGACTGAGGGCGTCTCCGACTCCACAGGAGCGGCTGCGAGGAAGCCAGGTGAGCCCGGTGTGGCCGCCTCGGCGCCCACCTGTCCGAGGAGGGGCGCTGCCTGGGGTCCCCACCGCGCCCCGGTCAGGCTCTGCCCGCTGCAGCCCGGCCGGAAGCCTCGGCTGCCCCTACGCTCGCTCTCTGGCGCTGCTTTTCTCGCCCTGAAATGGGTGTATTTTCAGAGCAGGGGGCGTGCGCTGTTGTGTGGGTGCCCTGGGAACTGGGGCGCGTGTAAAATCGGATCCCCCTTCCTGCCTCGGTCTGGGGTCAGTACAGAAGGGGCAGGCCTTGAGATGATGTCATTCTGCCCCCCACACCCGCTCCAGCACCCCATTCCCCCAGCCCCTCTCCCTTACCCAGCCCTCCCTCCACTGTGCAAGTGCCTCCCCCTTCCTGGGCCTGGTCCCCCTGGGGTGTCAGGAGCCTCCCTCAGTGATGCCTGATCCCCAGTGGGTGCCCGGGGCCCTCCCTACCCCCACCTCCCAGGAGGGGCTGTGGCTTCACAGACGCGTGGGGGGTGGAGGGGTGTGTTGATAGGCAGGTCGAGGGAACTAACTGTGGGTAAAGGCTGGGGAGAGAGTCGC
>NW_006292094.1:5253744-5260283 GCF_000327345.1 Myotis davidii | reverse complement strand
GTGGAGGCCAAGGCCACACGGGCTGGGGGACCTGGTCCTGGAAGCCTGGCTGGGGCGGCAGCGGTGGGGCTCACCCTCAGGGGGGACTGGGCAGCCGCCACCTCTGTGGCCTCCTGCCCGCAGCAGTTTCCTCCCTGATCCAGCCGCACCGACCCCACCCCCCACCCCGCCCGCTCAGCACCCTGGGTCCTGGCCCCTCCTGGGGGAGGGTCTCTGTGTGTTACTCCCTGTGGTGCTGGGGGCGCAGCAGAGGGGGCGCACCTCTGCCCTGGGGGGGGACTTCTCTTTTTTTTAATATATTTTTATTGATGTCAGAGAGGCGGGGAGAGGGAGGGGGAGAGAGAAACATCCATGATGAGAGAGAATCATGGATTGGCTGCCTCCTGCAGGCCCCCCAACTGGGGATCGAGCCAGCAGCCCAGACATGTGCCCTGACCAGGAATCGAACCGTGACCTCCTGGTTCCGAGGTCAACACTCAACCACGGACCACACCGGTCCGGCCGGGCAGGGAAGGGACTGCTCGTCTCTGGACCTGGGGCTCGGGCCGCTCCGGGGCCTTCCGTTCAGGTCAGGAACCGGGCTTTGCACCAGGGAAACTGAGGCAGGGAGACCCTCGCCCTCGGCCATCAGCGGCGGCCCTGCCCCGCATGTCCATCTGCCACCCAGACAGCGCCCCGCAGCTCTCCCCGCTGCGTCCAGCGCCCCTCCCGCTCGGACTGGCTCTTGGCGGCGGCACAGGTTGTCGGGAAGGTTCTAATGGCTGTAAGTTAATAAGTTGCAATAATTAGGTTTCCGTGGCAGGAAGATGGCCCAGCCCCTGGGGCCGGCTGGGCCCTGGACAGCGGCGGGGGTGGGGGAGCCCTGCCGGCCCTCGCTCCTCCTTTCTCCCCAGCATTTCATTAGGACAAGTGTCAGCACGGGGAGAGTGTAGAGAACGTGCGGACTGTGCGCCTGCCTGCCGGCCGCGCGTCTGCGTCTGATGGTGTCCGTCTCCGTTCCCACCGGCCGCCGGTCCGCTCACTCCCAGTGAAGGTCACGGTCGGTCACAGACGCGGGCGCGGGGCCCAGCACGCCTGTCGCCTGGCAGAGGCCACGTTTGCGTTTGCTTTTTGTTTTGTTTGGGGCTGATTTGTCCCCGGTGAAGTGCGCGCACCCAGCCTGAGCGCGTGCTGAGTTTTGACAGGTGGACACAGTCTCCAGATGCAGAGTCTGACCATTACCCCGTGGGCCCCCTCGTCCCCCACCCTCCCACAGCCATCGCCACCTTGGCCACTCGGATTCAGGCCGCTGGTGGCGAACCCCTGTGAACGGAGCCCAGGATGCGTGTTCTCCGTGTCTGTCTCACTCAGCACCGTGCACTTGAGGTCCGTCCCGGTGTGTGGGGCGCCCGGGGCGCGTTCCTCTCAGTGCCGAGCAGCCCTCACGGCGTGGAGACCGGTCTCGTCAGCCATCTCACAGACGCTCCCACCGCCCAGCACACGGGGCTGCATGCTCTGCCCTGGTGAGTCGGGGGGTCCAGAGATACAGCCCCCACGGGCGTGTGTGTGTGTGTGTGTGTGTCCCAGCCACGCTGACACACAACATTAGCCAGCACACATTACTGCACCTTACACTTTCATTTGTATTTTTAAAAAATATGTTTCTATTGATTTTAGAGAGAAAGAAAGGAAGGGAGGAGAGAGAGAGAGAAACATCGATCGGCTGTCTCCCGCATACCCCCTACCGGGACCTAACCCGAACCTGGGCATGAGCCCTGACCGGGAATCGAAACGGTGACCTTTTGGGGCACGGACGGGGCTCAGCCCCTGAGCCACAGCGCCAGCTGCACCTGACGCTTTAAAAACCCAAACACTCTCTCCTGCCAGCCGCTCCGATCGTCCAGGCAGCGCTGCTTCTAGTGACTGCGTGGCATGTGGTTGGGCTTCTGGGCATTAAAGCGGGTTCTGGGCTTCGGCTGCTGTAAAAGGAGGCACATCCCCTGGCTGCCCAGCCCGGAGCAAGCCCGATGCTGTGTGAGTTCTCAGAAGCAGACCCGCCGCACAAAGGGTTTGCGCATTTACACTTTGGATTGATGCGCCAAGTCTGCTGCCAGAGGAACTGGTGTAAATGAGCTCTCCACCACCGGGAGGCCTCCCTTTCCTCGCAGGACCCACTCGAACCTTCGGGCCGCCCCCGTGCTAAGGGGAAAGCGGGCCCTCGCGTCGGGTCAGCCTGTGCCTGTAAAGTCAGGTGCGGAGTTGGGGGGTCTTCAGGTGTTGAAGCCGTTGTGGTTCCTCGGTTTTGTACGTCATCGTCTCAGATACTTGACTCATCTTCTCCGCTGGCTGCCTTTTTCCTTTTTATTCGTAGGTGCTCCGTGTCTGTTCCGGAAGGAAGCCCACCGCCCGTTGTGTTGTCGCAAATATCTTCCCCGCTTGCCCTCATCTCTGTCACTTATTTCCTGTTAGGAAGCGCCCAGTGCCGCGTTCTCACTGACGGCTCCCGAGTTTCGTGTCTTGCTTGGGGAGAACTTCCTGCAAGGTCACGGAAACTAAAATCCGGGTTTTGTTTGGCTGTTATATTTGTTGTTGTTTTGGTTTTGGCTTTGGTGTAAGGAATGAGGTAGAGACCGAATTTTATTTTATTTTCAGTTTTGTCACCGAATGGCGCAAACCATTCACAGAATAACCGCCCTCCTCCCACTCGTGTGAAGAGCTGCCTTTAGAGAGAGGAAGGGAAGCGCACTCTCAGAGGCCAAGGTGGCGCCTCCTGGGGGTGCGGCCGGTGCCCGTGGCCCAGTGGGAGCTGCTGGCAGCCAGAGCGGTGCTTCTCACATCCAGGGGCTCCCCGCTCGTGACGCTGCCTTTGCGGGGTGTCCCTGGCTCGTTCTCGCAGATCCATTTTCCGGTGTGAATTCCAGGATCCGCGCTTCTACCCCCAAAGGCAGGTGTTCTCACCGGGCGGCTCAGTGAATCGATCAGTGAATCGACTTAGTAAGAAATGGCATCTTGGTCACTCCGTTTGTCTTCCTCACAAGCTTTTAAAAATCTCCCTTGGTCCTGGCTGGTAGCTCAGTGGTTAGAGTGTTGGCCATGGCCCGAAGGGTCTCGGGTTCAATTCCTGGGCAAGGACATGTACCCGGGTTTCAGGTTCCCTCCTCGCCCTTGGTCGGGGCTCATGCAGAAGGCAACCAATTGATGTGTCTCTCTTACATCGATGTTTCCCCCCCCCCCCGCTTCCCTCCACTCTACTCTCTCTAAAAAGCAACAGAAAAAATGTCCTCAGGCGCAGATCTTTTTAAAAGTCCCTTTAAAGTATTTCCATGTAGATGCTGACCATTTCTAATCCGATTATTCCCGGGAGTTGTAGCTATTTGGTTGCCATTGTAAATTAATCCTTTCTTCCATGCGCTTTCTGGCCGGCCTGCCTAAGCAGGAAGGTGTGGAAAGTTCTGGAAGGGTTTTCATTTGGGCCACTTGGCTTTCCCAGCTCCGGGATCCTCACCACAAACAACAGCACCTCAGCTCCCTTCCCAGCTGTGAGAGTCTCGTTTCCCTCGCCGCCTCATGATGTCGGCCAGGACTCCCCAGGAGGAGGCGGGGAGGGAGAGGAGGGGTAGGAGGGGGAGGGGGAGGGGAGGCCGGAGCCCAGTGCAGGCATCCAGGTCTTGCTTTTGCAATCCCCATAGAAGCCCACCGACGCCCATTTTGTTAAAGTTTTTGTCAAAATTAAGAAGGCCTGTTGTACCCTTACCAAATGCCTCTTTAGTCTCTTACGGAGAGGATCGCTGGCTTTTCCTTAGAGTTGTGGGATAGTCTGGTGTTTTTTTAAAATATGTTTTTCTTGATTTTTTTAGAGAGAGAGGAAGGGAGGGATAGAGAAGGGATAGAGAAATAGAAACACCATCGATCGGCTGTCTCCTGCACGCCCTCTACTGGGGAGCGAGCCGGCAGCCGGGGCCTGTGCCCTGACCGGGAATCGAGCCTGTGGCCTCCTGGTTGCTGGGTGGATGCTCAGCCCGAGCCACATGGCCGGCCGGCCGGTCGGATGTCCTGGTTTCCATGAGCTACTGGGTCCCGCGGGCACTTCCCGGGACTGCGCTGCTCTTCCCAGCGAGAGTGTGAGCAGGCTGGCAGGCCCTCCCCTCCCTCCCTGTCCGCGGGCGGGGCTCCCTCTTCTCTGAGGGTGGGGGGACCGGTGTCTGGGGAGCACCGAGGCCTGCGGTGTGGAGCCGAGGGCCGTGCGGTAAGGAAGGTCCCCCGCTCCTCTCAGGAAGCGCCCGCATAGACCGTCAGCCCCCCGGCCAGTGGGACTGCTCACCGCATTTCCCCGGAAACCGTTTCCCGTTTCCCCAGTTTCCTGGCAGAAGTGCCCAGGGCCTTTGTGCGGCTCGCCGTGTCCTGTGTCTGCCGCCCACTCCCGCACCCGGCGCCCACGTGACTCTACGTGCCCGTGACCTCGGGTTTCTCTCTGGGGTGACACATGATTCCACTGGTTTTCTTGGGTTTTTCTTTTTAAAAAAATATTTTTAATTGATTTTTAGAGAGAGAGGAAGGGAGAGGGAGAAAGAAATAGGAACATCACTGACAGGAACATCATCGACCGGCTGGCTGCCTCCTGCACACCCCGCACTGGGGATGAGCCCCAACCCGGGCCTGTGCCCCGCCCGGGAATCGAACCGGCAACCTGTTGGTTCCTGGTTGATGCTCAGCCCCTGAGCCACCAGGCCGGGCTCTGGGTTCTCAAAGGTGACAGCGTGCTGGGTGCCCCCGTCCACTCGCCTCAGGTAACTGGCCACTTGCAATGTTCAGCTCTTGAGAGGAAGATCTTTGTGTAAAACCCCTTTTTGCGTTTGGAATCATTTCCCTGGGCTAGACTTTCTAGATCAAAGGGGGAGCATTTCTCAGGCCAATTTGCTTTCCAGAAGGTTGCTCCAGTTTGCACCCCAGCCAGCATCTTAGCTTTCAAAACCCAGGTCCCGCACACCCCCTCCTCTCAGTAAAACGCCCAGGCTGCCCCCCGCCGCCCAGCTTCACTCCTGGGAAGGCCCCTCCTCTGTCCCCTGCACCCGCCTTCCCTCTGTCTTGAGTTCGAGAAGTGTTTCTGGCCTCAGGAGTTTGCACTGGCTCCATCCTCTGCCTGAACACCCCGGCCACAGACCTGCCCACAATGGGTGCCTCAGGCCTCTGAGCTCAAGTGTCACCTTCTCTGAGGGGCCTTCCTGACCCCTAGGCAGGCGCCCATCCCCAGTCACACACTGTCCCGTCCATCACCGTCCAGCCCCCCTGCCTGACTCCCTCCCAGGCCCCTGACGCTTCCCAAACGGACTGCCTGCTGATTGACAGGCCCTGCCTCGCTCAGACACCCCAGTGCGTCCCCTGCGTCTAAAACAGCGTCACGTGCCCTGGCCGGTGAGGCTCCGGTCGCTGGCATCGTCCTAGGCACCAACCGAAAGGTTGCTGGTTTGATTCTGGGTCGGGACACATGCCTGGGTTCTGGGTCCCATCCCCGGAGGGGGGTGTGATCCGTGATTTCTCTCTCTCCCTCTCAAAATAATCTTTAAAATAATAAATAAATATAAATGATAAATAGATAAATAAGGCAGCGTGTTACACACACGAATAATTGCTACCCACACCCAGAACAGCTCGGCGTGGCTCCCGGCACAGTCTCCAGGCCCAAAGCAGCATCAGACTCATCCCTTTAAGTGCAATGACTTGGCTCTAACCAGTTTGGCTCAGTGGATAGAGCGTCAGCCTGCGGACTGAAAGGTCCCGGGTTCGATTCCGGTCAAGGGCATGTACCTTGGTTGCCGGCACATTCCCAGTGGGAGGTGTGCAGGAGGCAGCTGATCGATGTTTCTATCTCATCGATGTTTCTAACTCTCGATCCTGCTCCCTTCCTCTCTGTAAAAAATCAATAAAATATATATTTAAAAAAAAGAGTAATGACTTGGCCCTGGCCAGTTTGGCTCAGTGGGTAGAGCATCAGTCTATAGACCAAAGGGTCAGATCGAGGGGAGGGACCTCGGTTACAGGCTCCTCCTTGGTCTGGGCACGTGCAGGTAGGTGGCAACCAACCCAACACATGAATATTTCTGTCTTTCCCTCTGAAAACCGATGGAAAATACTCTCAGGTGAGGATTAAAAGTAATGACTTGGGTCAACTGGCCCCACCCCTGGCCCAGAGAGCGGGGACCCCCCCCCACCTAGGCCGACCCAGCGGACACTTCACTCCACCCCCGTACCCGCACCCAGCTCGAAAACACTGGGCTCCTGCTGTGTGCCAGGCGCCATGCCCCCGGGCCTCTGCTCTGGGCGCCCAGGCTTCCAAGTTACAGGCACAGCCCTGTGAGCAGGTGGGGGCACAGCGCGGGCAGAGGCAGCTGGGGGGTAGGGGGGGCGGGGAGCTCCCGGGTGACGCTGGGCAGGCCAGGTGGGAGGAGGAGCGAGTCTGGTTGAAAGTGAGGGAGGGGCAGCCGGGTAGCAGCCCGCAGGCACCTGTGGGAATCGCACCCAGGTGAGCGCACTGGGTGGAGAGGGGACTCAGCTGATGCCCA
>NW_006292094.1:5249820-5252613 GCF_000327345.1 Myotis davidii | reverse complement strand
GCCCCCTGTCCTTGGGCAGGATTGGGGGGCGGGCAGCAGAGAGCTCCTGGCCGGCCTGGGCACGGGCTGGGCAGCCAAGGTCGGCCAGCTGCCCAGCTGCATCCGGCTCTGAAGGTGGACCAGCCCCTGAGGGGTCAGCCTGGCTGGGGGTCTGGGCACCCCACACCTCACAGTGCCCGGGGCACACTCAGAGCCAGCGTCCACTCAGTCAGTGACACGGGGGACCAGCGGGGGTCAGCGGGCACTAGCCCTGGACGTGGCTCTGCTCAGCTGCCCGCCCACGGGGTGAGGCAGGAGCCCTGCACACTGTGCCTGGCCGTGGTGGCGTGTGGCCGCCCTCCCTGGAGCCACCCCGCTCAGGAGGACGCCGCCTTCCTTGGCCACAGCTGGGAGGTGGGGAAACTGAGGCCAGGGGTGGCCTGTGGTCTCTCAGGGCCCTCTGGGGGGCACAGAGGGGTCCCAGAGGGAGTGGGGGGCAGAGGAGAGCCCTGTCCAGTCTCACCTCTTTCAGCCCCTGTGCTTGCTCTAAAGTTTAATTAAAGGGGGACGGGGAGGAGGAGGGAGCTGGGGTGACCTGAGGCTCTGAGCGTGAGGACCCGGGAGGGGGGATTGGAGCCTGTGGCCCGGAGAGGTGGGGGCACCTCCTCAGTGCACCCCCTGCCGCCACCTGCACAGCCTGGCCCTGCCCTGGCCACAGTACGTGTTAGGGCCCTGGGCTACGGAAGGGGAGTCAGGGCCCCCCTCCTCCAGGAGGGGCTGGGGAGCGCGTGGGGATGGTGGCTGGGCCCCGTGTGTGCGGCTCTGCCTGCTTCCCGCTGAGCCAGGCAGGATGGGCCCCTCCTGGCTGGATGCTGAGCCATCGCCTTCCCAGTGGCACAGCCTGCCAGCCGGGCAGAGACCTCAGCGGAGGCCAGGCGACACTGTCCGCAGGGCGTCTCCCCATCTGCTGAGCAGGCCCTGGGCCGGGTGGGGGCGGCCTGTGGGGCTGGGCACCTGTGGTGGCAGCCACCGCTCTGCCTCTGGCCCCTTCCTGGCTCCCCACGTCTGCGGGGAAGCTGGTGGGCGCCGAGGTCTCCAGGCCTCCAGGGGGACCCTACCCAAGGCCACCGTGATCCAAATCCGGGCCCAGCTCGCCCGGAGCCCTGCTTGGCTGGCCCCAGCTGCGGGGGAGGCAGGGCGGGGCGCTCGGGGAGAAGGGGTCCTGCGGGGGTGTCTGGCTTCCCAGCCGCCAGAGGGAGAAGGCCCCGCCCCTTGCCCACTGCTCGTGGTGCCCACCAGCCGGCCAGCCCCAGCTGGGGGGCAGAACTGCCCCACCCCTAGGACCAACCTGGAAGCGGGGACGGCCCTGGCGCCCATAAAAGTCTATGGGGAGCCAGGAGAGGGTCACCGTGGGCAACCCCTGGAGGCTAGGGAGTGGGTAAACTGAGGCAGGAGAGCTGAAGGAAATGCGTAGGCAGACAGGGAGGTGAGGGATGCCCTGGCCGGTCGCTCAGTGGTTAGAGTGTCAGCCTGAGCACCAGAAGGTCACAGGTTCAAATCCCGGCCAAGGTCAAGGTTCCATCCCTGGCCCCAGTCAGGGCGCGTGCAGGAGGCAGCCAGTCAGAGTGTCAGCCTGAGCACCAGAAGGTCACAGGTGCAAATCCCTGTGTGTCTCTCACATCGATGTCTCTCTCTCTCTCTATCTCTCTCTCTCTCTCGCTCCCCTGCTGCCTCCCGCCTTCCACTCTCTGAAAATCAAGGGAGAAAATACCCTCGGGTGAGGATTAACAAACAAAAAGGAAAGAGAGAGGGAACTCGGGCTGAGCGCAGCTGTGGGCCCTCCTCAAGGACTCTGTGGGAACCCCGGGCACGTGGAGCCCCAGGACCCAGCGGGGCCGCTCTCAGGGCTGAGGCCACGGTGCCCGTCTCTGCCTCGATCCTCTCCAGGGAGCACAATCCTCTTTGTGGTCAGATAAATGAGTAAGGTCATGAGAAACACAAGTTGATAAATATTTTAAGTAACAAATTGCCCCCCCCCACACACACACAGGTGGGCAGGGCGGGGGGGCAGACACACACCACCGTGTCCCTCCCTCGCCGATCAATTAGCTCCTTTCTTTCCTTCAAAGAGAAGGGCCGGCCGGTGTGAACTGAAGCAAGAGAAACGCAGGCGAGACCGAGGGGAGGAGGTGGCCCCTGAGCGGCCGTGACAGCTCCGTGTCCACAGGCCTGGTTTGCCTCGGGGCTCCCGGCTTGACTGCCTGCGAGACCCGGGTGGCGGGTGGGGTGTTCACCCCACTGCTCACGCTCCTCACTGCGGAGTGAGTGACGACGGCCCCGCCTCCCAGAGGCCCTGGTCGCCCTGCGTGCGTGTTCACAGTGTCTCTGCTCCGACTGCTCGCCAAGCCCTGGCATCACACCTCCAAAACGCTTCTCCCTCCGCCTCTCTGGAACAGGGAGGAACCTCATGTGATCACGATGCCTTTCCAAGCACTTAACACAGGACTGGAGACCTAGTGCTCAGAAAAGAATGTGTGTGAATATAACGAAAGTAAATCTAATATATATATGTTAGATTTATGTAATATATATATATATATGTAAAAGCCTAAGCGACTGGCCAACCATTCTATTGTTCAACCATTTGACCGGTAGCTATGACACGTACTGACCACCAGGGGGAAGACACTCAACACAGGAGCTTACCCCCTGGTGGTCAGTGCGCTCCCACAGTGGGAAGACCACTCAGCCAGAAGCCCTGAGCTGAGCTCATGGCTGGCAAGCGCAGCGGCAGGGGTGGGAAACTCTCCCACC
>NW_006292094.1:5245976-5248999 GCF_000327345.1 Myotis davidii | reverse complement strand
CACCCCGCTTCCCCACACCTGCTCCTGCCTGTAGCACGGCCCCCCGGGAAGCGTGCAGGACTCTGTGGACACGAGGTCAGGCCCCTGGTGGGTGCCCCGCACACCAGTGTGTTGTCTGCGCCTGGGAGGTTTGTGGCCCTGTCGTCCCGGGCCCAGCTCTCCCCTCCGCCTAGTCCGAGTCCCTTTCCCACTCCTCTCTGTTGACATCAGCTTCGAGGGCCAGCGCCTCCTCCAGGAAGCCGTCCGGTGCCCCTCTTAGACCCCAAGGCATCCCAGCAACCCGGGTATGAAGGGCAGTGGCAGAGCGAGGGCATCTCCACCTGGCACGGCAGGAGAGGTGGGCGAGTGGAGCCCACCCCACCCCGACCACTCCCGTCCCTCCCCCGCAGGCTACCTCTTGGCCTTGGGCCCCCTCCTCTTTATCAGCATCTGTGACGTGTGGCTGCAGCTCTTCTCCAGGGACCAGGCCTATGCCATCAACCTGGCCGCTGTGGGCACCGTGGCCTTTGGCTGCACAGGTAGGGGCCTAGGGAGGGAGGAGGGACAGGTGGGGGCCCTGAGCCTCTTCGTGTCCTTGGCCCATCCCACCCCAGCCCGTTGGTGTGGGAGGTGGGCAGCTCAGTCCCTCCCTCTCCCCCTCTCCCTCCTCCCAGCTTCAAGGCCCAGGGCTAAGGGCGCCTCCACCAGGGAGCCATTTGGTGTGAATGAAACCAAGGCTGCTTTTTTAAAAAATATGTTTTATTATTATTGACTAGAGGCCTGGTGCACGAAATTCATGCACGGGGGGTGGGGGATGGTGGTTCCCTCAGCCCGGCCTGCACCCTCTCCAATTGGGGACCCCTCAGGGGATGTCCGACTGCTGGCCCACAGGGATTGGGCCGAAACTGGCAGTCGGACATCCCTCTCGCAATCCGGGACCGCTGGCTTCTAACTGCTCCCCTGCCTGCCGGCCTGATCACCCCTAACTGCCTCTGCCTTGGCCCCCGCCACCGTCGCTTTGTCCAGAAGGAGGACTGGATGACCGGAAGATGTCCGGTCTATTCGGTCTAATTAGCATATAACCCTTTTATTAGTATAGATTTCAGAGAGGAAGGGAGAGGGAGAGTTAGAAATATCGATGATGAGAGAGAATCACTGATCGGCTGCTTCCTGCACACCCCATACTGGGGACCGAGCCCGTCACCTGGGCCTGTGCCCTGCAGGGGAATCAAACCGTGACCTCTTGGTTCAGAGGTCGATGCTCAGCCGATCGGCTGGGCAGACCAAGACTTCTTGAGCTCATGTCCTTCCCCGGGCAGGGCACTCAGGTCTGTGTTAAGAAAACAAGAGCTGGTAGGTGACACTGAGCCTGCAGGCAACTCTCAGGTGATTCTGAGAGACTCCAGAGTTAATCATGTTTAGAGATACCGCAAGCTACATTGGGTCAGTCTGTTTCTTCTCATTTCAATTAAACGGAATTTACAGAAAACCAAACCAAACCAAAACCAGCGCAGGTAGGAGCGGGCAGCCCGCCTGCTCAGGGCGCCCTGGGCGGGGGCTTGCTCACTGCCCTGCCCCGCTCCCTGTCCCGTGTCGGTGAGGATGAGAGAGGTTGTGCTGCAGCAACAAGTGAGCCAGAGCGCTCAGCAGCTGAAAACACAAGACTTCTCTCTGGCTCTTGCTCCACATTCCACACGTGGATGGAACTCAGTCTCCAGCAACGTGGGCGGACAGTGGCCCCATCTGTACCGTGGGCCCCTCCGGTCGCCGCTGCGGGGGGCAGAGAGACTGGGCGTCCCGGGGCTTTTCTCTGCCTTATGCAGAGTGAGCGTGTCATTTCATCGGGCAGACGGGTCAGGGCGCCCGGCTGCGCCCAGACAGGTGCGAGGGGGGCAGGACACGCCGGCCTGGGGATGAAGCTGTTTCTCCGCCCGGCGAGGTGGCCGCCCCGCACCTCCGCCACCAGCGGTGCTGACAGTGTCCTGTTGCCCACACCCTCGCCCTCGCCCGCAGTGTTCTCAACCTGGGGCGTGTGTTCCCACTGCAGGAGCTATGGTGTCACGGCCGCTCCCCGCTCTCTCCCTCTCTCTCTCTCAAGTGCAGCAATCCAGCTTCTACGGGTACACGGGGATGCTGCCCAAGCGGTACACCCAGGGGGTGATGACCGGGGAGAGTGAGTATGGGCAGCTGGGGGGCGGGCACCGGGCTGCCTGGCTTCTGAGGCTCCTCCCAGGGTCACCAGCTCTGGGCTGGCCTGGCAGGGGCAGCCGTGTCACTGGGAAGCTGTGCCTCCAAGCGTGGGCCTGGGTCTGGGAGTGCCTACGCCTGCGTGTGGTGTGCACTTTGTGTCAGCATGTGCGTGCGTGCACGTGTGTGTGTGCACGTGTGTGCGCATGTGCGCGTGCATGTGTGTCTGCAAGCGTGTGTGCATGTGCGTATGTCTGCATGCATGTCTGCGCATGTGTGTCTGTGTGTGTCTATGCGTGCGTGTCTGAGTGCGAGCGTGTGTGTGTGTGTGCCTGTGTGTGTCTGTCTGCATGTGTGTCTGTGTGCATGTGTCTATGTGCGTGTGTGTTTGTGTGTGTCTGCATGTGTGTCCGTGTGTCTGCATGTGTGTCTGTATGTCTGCACGTGTGTCTGCATGTCTGCATGTGTGTCCGTGTGTCTGCATGTGTGTCTGTATGTCTGCACGTGTGTCTGCATGTCTGCATGTGTGTCCGTGTGTCTGCATGTGTGTCTGTATGTCTGCACGTGTGTCTGCATGTCTGCATGTGTGTCCATGTGTCTGCATGTGTGTCTCTGTGTGTGTGTGTCCATGTGTGTCTGCGTGTGTGCACGTGTGTGTGTGAGGGTAGCTCTCCTGTACCACAAGGGCTGCCGCACCTCAGCACAGCTCTCCTCGGGAGACGTGTGTGTGTGTGTCTGCATGTGGGTGCATGTGTCTGCATTTGTGTCTCTGTGTGTGTGTGTCCATGTGTGTCTGCGTGTGTGCATGTGTGTGTGTGAGGGTAGCTCTCCTGTACCACAAGGGCTGCCGCACCTCA
>NW_006292094.1:5238659-5242166 GCF_000327345.1 Myotis davidii | reverse complement strand
CGGACTCGCCCGCACTGTGCCCTGCGCCTCACGCCGCTCTCCCGCCGCCGGGCCCAGTGCCCCATGAGTCTCAGCCGTCCCCCCGGAGAGCAGTCACCGCCAGCGTCCCTCCTGGCGACCCCACCCCCAGGTCAGCTCTGAGGGCCCCCCTCCGTCGCCCCAGTCACAACATCACCGCACCCGAGCTCGCCCTTCACCTGGGCCCTCGGCCCCCAGCCTTAGCCCTGGCTTTCCTGGACCCCGGGTTTGCTGGGAGGACCAGGACCTCTGGGTCTGAGTGTCAGACCACAGTCTGTGCCGGCCTGGACCCCCAGGACCCCTCCCTCACACGAACCCCACCTGATGCCACGGGCCTGGGGGTCCGCCTGCCCCGGGACCTGCTCTCCGCCCCCTGATACAGGACAGAGTGGCTGAAGTCAACTCCAGCCCTCAGCCTTGACCCCCATCCAGCAACGCCCAGGGAGGGCCCCCTCCCCGGCCGGGACCCTCCGGGGCTCCAGGTTGGCTCAGTAAGAGTTAAGGGGACTCCGGGGTGTCGGCCTGCCCTCCACACACCGCACTGCGTGCTGACTGCCCCCCCTGTGTCCCACCCCGTCTGGCACTAACTCTACCGCACTGGCCATTAAACGATGAAGGAGAACCTGCCTGCTGCGTCTGAGAGACGTGGGGGCGGGGGCCCGGGCAGGACAAGGCCCCCCGCAGAGCTGGGACCCAGTCTTCCATCTGTTTAGTGACCTGCCTGCACCCCAGCCGAGTTTCTAGGAGGGCCGGGGACAGGTGGGTGGAGGAGGTCTCCACGCCTGGCCGCCTGGACGGGTGTGGGGGGAGGCGATGGAGGCTGCAGGCATTTGGGGTTCGAAGGCCCTCAGTCAGGGAAACGGCCACACACCCCCCACCCCCACCCCGTGCAGGAGCAGAGAGACAAAGGCAGCTGCCCCTGCCCCTTAGACGTAGAACCGGGACCGCGAGAAGCCACCGGCTGTGCTGATCTGCGCGCTGAACAAACGCCCATTCTGTTCCGTGCGCTTCCTCCGGGGAGGGGGCTGGTCTCCCTGCGGGGCCGTGGCCGGTGCAGCCGCGAGCTTTCCTCTCATTCAAATGAACGCCCCGCGCAGCGCGGGGACACCGGCTCCTGCCCAGGCCTCCCCAGCCCGGAGCCCGCAGGCAGCGCGCTTTGCAATTACAGCTTTTCCTTTTCTTTCATTTTATGAAAAAGTTCGCACAGAATTCGCCAACAAACAAAATTCCAACAGAAACTAAAGAAAAAGGTAAACAATAATTCCCCCTAAAAGATAAAATGGAAGTCTGGCTTTTCTTTTCCTTAAGATTGTTTGGTCTAGGGTTAGGGTTAGGGTTAGGATTAGGGATAGGGTTAGCGTTAGGGATAGGGATAGGGTTGGGGGGGGGTAGGGATGGTTAGGGATATAGGGTTAGGGTTAGGGTTAGGGTTAGGGATAGGGATAGGGTTAGGGTTAGGGATAGGGTTAGCGTTAGGGTTAGGGTTAGGGTTAGGGTTAGGGATAGGGTTAGGGTTAGTGATAGGGTTAGGGTTAGGGATAGGGTTAGGGTTAGGGTTAGGGTTAGGGTTAGGGATAGGAGTAGGGTTAGGGTTAAGGTTAGGGATAGGGTTAGGGTTAGGGATAGGGATAGGGTTAGGGTTAGGGTCAGGGGTAGGGTTAGGGTTAGGGTAAGGGTTAGGGTTAGGGATAGGTTTAGGGTTAGGGTTAGGGTTAGGGTTAGGGTTAGGGTTAGGGTTAGGGTTAGGGTTAGGGTTAGGGTTAGGGTTAGAGGGTTCGGGTTAGGGATAGGGTTAGGGTTAGGGTTAGGGTTAGGGATAGGGTTAGGGTTAGGGATAGGGATAGGGTTAGGGATAGGGTTAGGATTAGGGAAGGGATAGGGTTAGGGTTATGGATAGGGTTAGGGTTAGGGTTTGGGTGAGGGATAGGGTTAGGTTTAGGGAGAGGGATAGGATTAGGGATAGGGTTTGGGTGAGGGATAGGGTTAGGTTTAGGGAGAGGGATAGGATTAGGGATAGGGTTTGGGTGAGGGATAGGGTTAGGTTTAGGGAGAGGGATAGGATTAGGGATAGGGTTTGGGTGAGGGATAGGGTTAGGTTTAGGGAGAGGGATAGGATTAGGGATAGGGTTTGGGTGAGGGATAGGGTTAGGTTTAGGGAGAGGGATAGGATTAGGGATAGGGTTTGGGTGAGGGATAGGGTTAGGTTTAGGGAGAGGGATAGGATTAGGGATAGGGTTTGGGTGAGGGATAGGGTTAGGTTTAGGGAGAGGGATAGGATTAGGGATAGGGTTTGGGTGAGGGATAGGGTTAGGTTTAGGGAGAGGGATAGGATTAGGGATAGGGTTTGGGTGAGGGATAGGGTTAGGTTTAGGGAGAGGGATAGGATTAGGGATAGGGTTTGGGTGAGGGATAGGGTTAGGTTTAGGGAGAGGGATAGGATTAGGGATAGGGTTTGGGTGAGGGATAGGGTTAGGTTTAGGGAGAGGGATAGGATTAGGGATAGGGTTTGGGTGAGGGATAGGGTTAGGTTTAGGGAGAGGGATAGGATTAGGGATAGGGTTTGGGTTAGGGATAGGGTTAGGTTTAGGGATAGGGATAGGATTAGGGATAGGGTTTGGGTTAGGGATAGGGTTAGGTTTAGGGATAGGGATAGGATTAGGGATAGGGTTTGGGTTAGGGATAGGGTTAGGAATAGAGAGGTATACGTTTAGGGTTAGGTTTAGTGATAGGGTTCTGGTTAGGGATAGGGTCAGGGTGCGGCTTTTACTATTCAGGTTATGGTTAGGGCTGATCACTGTCTTGTTCCTGTTCCTGCTACATGCTGCCATGGTACAGCCAAGCTCAGAATGCCACTGGTGTTCTGTGCCTGGTTGTCAGGCAGGTCCTTCTAGGCTCAGGCTGGGAGTTGACCTCAGGGAGAGGATGGGGCAGCGCCAGGACCAAGGCTAAGCCTGTGCTGACCCCTGCAGGGACCCCCTCCCCCCCCATCCCGCAGAGCCCAGGGCCACTCAGACCAGAGCATCATCTTCAGATGTGAGCCTGACTGGGAGCTGTTTCAAATATAAGTAAAGAGACATGAGCTCTGGCCAATGTCGCTCAGTGGATAGAGCATTGCCCTTGGACTGCAGGGTCATGGTTCCATTCCAGTCAGGGCACTGCTTAGACTGTGGGCTGGATCTCCAGTAGGGGGCATGCCAGCCGACTCACACTCTCTCTCATCATTTGTGTTTGTCTCTCTCTCTCTCCCTCATCCTCTCTGAAATCATTAAAAATATATTTTTTTTAAAAAAGAAAGAACAAGAAAATGCAGGCCCCACCCCGCTCTGACCCTGAGAGCTTCCTGGCCTGATGGACGGTACAGTAGCCGCTAGCAACGCCCTTTTTATCTGTGGGAATCATGACTGGTGCAACTGACAAACTTTTGCTTTCCTTTCATTTAAATGAATGCCGATGTGAATAGTGGCCAGCGGACACCAGCTCCTGTGCCCT
>NW_006292094.1:5237857-5238587 GCF_000327345.1 Myotis davidii | reverse complement strand
GCCTGCCAGCCCCCAAAGGAACCACTCCAGAAAACTTGCTTTCCAATTACAGCTTTTTCTTTTCTTTTTTGCTTTTTATGAAAAAGATCACACAGAATTCGCCAACAAACAAAATTCCAAAAGAAACTAAACAAATTAAACAATAATTCCCCCAAAAGATAAAACCGAAGTCTGGCTTTTCTTTCCCTTAAGATTGTCTGGACAGGCCTCCGCCTCCTGGCGGGCGGGGCTAAGTGCTCTGCAGGCCGCCCGGGGCTCTGGGCCCCTCAGCCTCTGCTCTCTCCAACTCCTCCCTGTGGGGGCGCGTACAGTACACCTGGGCCGGGGTGAGGGTGGGCGGGGGGGTGTGCTTGGGACAGGGGGGCCCGTGAAGCTGGGTGCTAGACACTCACAATCTAACAGGAAATAAAAAATAATATTCTGCACGTCAGAATGTGTTCGCTTTTTTTTATAATTTCATAGCTATTTTTTCACAGTTTTAAAAAGTTTATATTTATATATATTTATATATATTTATCTTTATATATAATTAAAAAGTGGACTCCATTTAAGGGTGTATGATACAGGGGAACGTCTCGGTACAATAAAACTGTACAGGTAAGAACTGCCGCCTCCCTCGGGCTGGCCGCCAGGGTTTCAGCACCATGGGGTTGTCTGTAGTGTGAGGGTCTGCACCAGGCGGTGGGCCCTGGCCGGGGTCTCAGGGCACGCAGCCCCCTCCGCCTGGCGC
>NW_006292094.1:5237322-5237549 GCF_000327345.1 Myotis davidii | reverse complement strand
GGCCCGGGGCCGGGCAGAGCCACACCCTGATCACGGAGAGGGGCCCCCTCTTGGGAGGCACCGAGGGGGTCGGAGAGGGGGCTGGAGACGCGTGCACACGTGTGCGCACACATGCATGCATATGTGTCCACGGCACACGCGCACACACACCACGCCCGCCCGCGTGGCAGCGCGCGGCCAGCGCTCAGCAGAGCACGGGCACGCCGTCCGTGGAGAAGATCATGCCG
>NW_006292094.1:5236778-5237107 GCF_000327345.1 Myotis davidii | reverse complement strand
GACCCGGGCGGGGCACAGACACCCCGAGACAGACCCGGGAGGGGCTGCGGACTAACAGGGACCCAGAGACATGAGACGGGGGGACGGAGACAAAGGAGCGAACACAGAGAACACAGGCGATCAGAAGGCAGAGACTGAGAGACGGAAAGAGACAGACAGACAGGCACCACGGGACAGACCCGACACCCAGGGACAGACCAGGACACAGCACTGAGCTGACGGCACTGGGGCTGCCCTGGTCGGGGCGAGGGTTCGAGGGGGGCCCGGCCCCACCCCCCCTGCCCCGCACCCTCCTACCTCCATGAAGTCCTTCCTCTGGCTGGAGGCTC
>NW_006292094.1:5235648-5235893 GCF_000327345.1 Myotis davidii | reverse complement strand
AAGATGCCTCGCGGCCCGCACACTCCACGCCTGCCGTGGGCCCAGCCTGCGCTGACCCCCAACTTCCAGACGGGACCGCGAGGTGTGGGGAGATGTGGGGGCTCGTGGCTGGGCACCTGACAGCACCTCATTCAGCCCCCGTGGCTGCCTCAGGTGCACAGAGCACCCCCAGGGCTGCCTCAGGGACACAGAGCACCCCCAGGGCTGCCTCAGGGACACAGAGCAGCCCCAGGGCCCTCAGGGGC
>NW_006292094.1:5233967-5235035 GCF_000327345.1 Myotis davidii | reverse complement strand
GGACTCCTGGCTGGGCACCTGACAGCACCTCATTCAGCCCCCGTGGCTGCCTCAGGTGCACAGAGCACCCCCAGGGCTGCCTCAGGGACACAGAGCACCCCCAGGGCTGCCTCAGGGACACAGAGCACCCCCAGGGCTGCCTCAGGGGCAGAGAGCACCCCCCAGGGCTGCCTCAGGGGCACAGAGCACCCCCAGGGCTGCCTCAGGGGCACAGAGCACCCCCAGGGCGGCACAGAGCAGCACTGACATCAACCCAGAGGCAAGGCCACTCCCCAGGGGCTCACACCGAATTGTTGTGCTTAAACCAGAGAAACCCCCACGCTAACTGCCTCCACATGCAGCTGTCGCCTTTCTACCTTGAATCCCCAGGACCCTGCTGGTGGCGGCTTTTTGATGCCTTTGACACTAACGCTTGTGCCCTACAGACGCTCACATCCTCTCCACTCAAGGCCCAGCGCGAGCCGATTCCGGGTGAGATGGCCACGGAGGCGGCTGAGCCGGCTCGGCTCTGACACCCGTTATGTTTCCGGCATTGAGAGGCTATGCCCTTCCCAGACCCCACCCCTGGCCACAAGGCTCCCCTGTGGGAGCCTCCCCCCTATGCTGGGCACAGGGTGTGGTCTGGCCAATCCTAACCCCCCCTCCTGCGCTGTGATGAGCTCAGAGGTGGGCTCAGAACCCAAGCCAAGGCCCTGGGCCAACTTCAGCATGAGCCCCGGGGGACCCCCTGTCTGGCTAAGTGGGCAGAATGCGGGCCGGAAGTGACTGCTGCCCCAAGAGGGGCGGGGCTGCTGGGAAAGACCAGGGCGAAGGAAGGACGGAGGAACAGGCCTGGAGCAGGGATGGATCCGAGGGGAGGCCGAGGACAGCCTTCAGGTGCCTGGATCCAGCCGTACCCGAAGCCCTCCCCCTTGACTTTTCTGTTAGAGGCCCACAGGCTGGTGCCGTGCTCTGCAGCTGCCAGTGGCAGATGCTAAAATAAGGACTAGCTCCGCCCAGGGGAAGGACAGCCATGTGCCTGCCCTGGGTGCGGGCGGAGGCCGTGCTCCCGACAGCCCCGGCAGAGGG
>NW_006292094.1:5230865-5232871 GCF_000327345.1 Myotis davidii | reverse complement strand
AGCTGGGCAGTTAGTGAAAGTGGATGGCACAGGGCTGGGCTGGGGGGCTGCTGGGCGAGCCTTGGGGGCTTTGGTCCGCTTGTCCACAGGCTCTGGGGGGCTCTTCTTGGAACTTGGGGTGCTGACTGGCTCCAGGGCCAGCGGGGCACTGGGAACCTCCTCCGCTGGGCCCCCCTCCTCCAGGGCAGCAGCTCTGTCTGGAAGAGAGGAGGCGGCACAGGTAAGGCAGGCCGGCCTCCCAGCCTGAGAGCCCTGCCACCCCGCGCTGCCGGCTCCCGAGCTCGGCCTGTGCCTGGCCCCCTCTCTGGGCCTGACCCACAGCATGGCCCCAAGTGTCTGGGAGCCTCGGCTCAGCCTGAAGTCCTTTCCTGCAGGCTCTGGAGCGCTCACACCCGGAGCGCTCACACCTGGAGCGCTCACACAGCTGGAGCACTCATACCCGGAGTGCACACACCCGGAGCGCTCACACCCGGAGCGCTCACACCCGGAGCGCTCACACTGGAGCACTCACACCTGGAGCGCTCACACCTGGAGCGCTCACATCTGGAGCACACACACAGCTGGAGCACTCATACCCAGAGTGCACACACCCGGAGCGCTCACACCCGGAGCGCTCACACCCAGAGCGCTCACACTGGAGCACTCACACCTGGAGGACTCACACCCGGAGGACTCACACCTGGAGGACTCACACCTGGAGAATTCACACCTGGAGAACTCACACCTGGAGCACACACACCTGGAGAATTCACACCTGGAGCACACACAGCTGGAGCACTCACACCGGAGCACTCACACCTGGAGCACTCACACCTGGAGGACTCACACCTGGAGAATTCACACCTGGAGAACTCACACCTGGAGCACACACACCTGGAGAATTCACACCTGGAGCACACACACCTGGAGCGCTCACACCTAGAGCACACACACCTGGAGGACACACACCTGGAGCACTCACACCTGGAGCGCGCACACCTGGCTCTACCTCTGACATGAACGTGCCTCCTGAGCTGCTCCCTAGCTGTGGAGGTGGGGTCTCTGTGCAGAGCCCCCATGTGCAGTCCCCACACGCCGTTGCCAACTTACCACCCTTGGCTTTGGTGCTGGGTTTCCTTCCGCGCCCTCGCGCCTTGGTACCTGGCTCCTCGGACCCCGGCGCACCCCCGTCTTTGCCATCCCCGGTGTCTTTGCTGGTCTTCCGGCTGCGGCGCTTAGCGCTGGGCACCAGCAGGGCCGGGGACGGCTCGGCGCCTGCAGGCAGGACAGACGGGTCAGTCAGGAGAGCAGGGACGGGAGGAGGTGACCACACCATGGCCAGGCCCCACGTGGCCTGGACGGCTGCGCGTCAGGAGGCCCATCTGCAGGGACAGCTCAGGTGTCTGCGCACGAGCTCAGTGGGGCCGTGACGAATGGACTGGGACTCCTGTGGTTCCGATGACCCACTTGGAGGCGCTCCAAACCCGAGGTCCAGGACCCTGCCAGTGGGGCGGCGCTGATCGGGCCCTGAGGAGGCATCCCCCCTCCCTGAGCCCACGTTTCCTACGGTGAGGCCACGGGGACAGCACCCCCTCACACAGACTGAGGCAGGAGCAGTCACCGACCGGCCTCCCATGGCCTGGCCTCCTGGCTTGTGCTGCCCTCATGGGCCTCAGGACAGAAGCTGGGGGACCCTGGGATCCCCTCTCTGGAGCCCATCCTGGGAGCCCCCAGCCACAGTTTCTGCCATTTCCATCCCCTGTGAGTGCAAATGGTCCAAATGGCAGAGCCCGAGCTTGGCTTGAAGGTGCGGTGGGGGCAGTGTGGGAGGGCCTGGGGGGCAGCGTGGGAGGGCCTGGGGGGCAGTGAGAGGGTCTGGGGGGGCAGCATAGGAGGGGGTGGGGAGTAGTGGGAGAGGGCCTGAGGGGCAGTGGGAGGGTCTGGGGGGGCAGTGGGAGTGGGCCTGGGGGGCAGCAGGTGTGGGCCTAGGGGGCAGTGGGAGTGGGCCTGGGGGGCAGAGGGAGGGA
>NW_006292094.1:5229716-5230644 GCF_000327345.1 Myotis davidii | reverse complement strand
ACGCGGCTCAGAGCCCCGTGTCCGGCCCAGCACTGGCTACTCGTTCCAGCCGACCTGCCCCGACATCCAGGGACGTGGCCGGTCCACCCGCTCCCGAGACGCCCCCACAGCAGCACAAAGAACCAGCATGGAGAGGAGCGGGCCAGTGGACAGGAGGCGACCATGCGCCGTGCTTCAGGAGACACCTGTGCGCGACGTGGTCTCGGCTCTGCTGTCGGGCCGGGAGGAGGTGATGCCACCAAGGACACCAGCTCAGTTTTTGGTTAAACCTCACCCGAGGGTATTCTCCCACTGATTTAGAGAGAGCGGAAGAGAGAGGGAGAGAGAAACATCGATGTGAGAGAAACACATCGATGGGTTGCCTCCTGCACACGCCTCGACCAGGGCCCTGGCCAGGGAGGAGCCGGCAACCAAGGTACATGCCCTTGAACAGAATCGAACCCGGGACCTTTTGGTTCACAGACTAACGCTCAATCCACTGAGCCAAACCGGCCAGGGCTATTCCTTTTTCGATTCTGCTCTTCTCGCACCGGCTTTCACCGCGGGCAAACATTGCTGGGAGGACTGCAGACACCAACCCACTGAGACTTCCTCTCACCGCGCACTCCAACATGGCTAAGATGTTTGAAACTTATTTTAGCTTTGAAGGGAAAAAAGGATTGTTTCCTGCATTAATAATATGCTTTTAAAGCTTTACCAACGCTGTTATGTAAGAATGACTGATGGTTACACTTAAAAAAATGAAGCAGTCAGTTCATTTCAAAACAAAGCGCCCGACACCTGTCAAAAGCGGCTGGACCCCGAGCACTATGAAGACGGTCTCCCTTAACGCGCAGACACGAAAGCTTTTCTCCTCCTCGAACGTAGAATACGCTTAGGACCTTTATTTAAAGCACACACACACACACACACACACACACACAACCGC
>NW_006292094.1:5210354-5210623 GCF_000327345.1 Myotis davidii | reverse complement strand
AGTGGGAGTGGGCCTGGGGGGCAGTGGGAGTGAGCCTAGGGGGCAGCAGGCGTGGGCCTGGGGGTCGGCCAGGCACAGGGCCACTCACACTGGATCTTGTAGTCGGGAGGCAGGAGGCGGATGTGTGAAAGGGGGATCCTCCCCGTGTCTCCATCATCGAACTCCACAGTGATGAGGTCCCCGTCGTCTTCGAGGCCCAGCAAGCCTGTGGGAGAAGGGCGGGTCAGGGGCGCCCAGACCGAAGCGGATGAGGATGGGGGGCAGGAGCG
>NW_006292094.1:5208981-5210085 GCF_000327345.1 Myotis davidii | reverse complement strand
TAATTTTTTAATCCTCAAAACAGGATATTTTTTCCATTGATTTTTAGAGAGAGTGGAAGAGTGAGGAAAAGACAGAGAGAAATATCAATGTGAGAGAAACACATTTATTGATTGGCTGCTGTAGGAGGCTCGACCAGGGCCCTGGCCAGGGAGGAGCCGGCAACCAAGGTACATGCCCTTGAACAGAATCGAACCCGGGACCTTTTGGTCTGCAGGTCGATGTTCTATCCACTGAGCCACACCGGCCAGGGCAGGACACCAACTTCCACAAGGCCCTCTGCAGGCGGGGTGGGGGTGAGGGGGTCCCGCTGGACAGGCTGAGGGTTTACACCAGGGGAGACGCAGGATGGGCACAGTGGAGAGCAGGTGGGCGCCACACCAGCGAGGTGACAGGAAGTGTGCACAGGACAGTGGCCTCCAGCCCCAGCCCCGAGTGCCAGGCCCTAAGCCCAGACCCCAAGGCGCTGGGAGAAGAGCAGCAGGCGCGGGTCCCTGGGTCCCCGGGAAAGGCCTCCCCGTCACGGCCTCTACGTCGCCAGACACAGGCAGGGGCGGCAGACGCGGAGCCAGAACGGGGAACCCACAGAGGGAAGGGGAACTCGGGAGGATCGGACGCTAAAGGCAGCGAAAGGGGCCCGGCTGGCGTGGCTCAGGGGCTGAGCATCGACCTGTGAACCCGGGGAGGTCACGGTTCAATTCCTGATCAGGGCTCTCGCCCGGCGTGCAGGCTGGATCCCCAGCGGGGGGCGTGCAGGGGGCGGCTGATCCATGACTCTCCCTCATGGATGTTTCTCTCTCTCTCTCCCTCTCCCTTCCTCTCTGACATCAATCAAAATATATTTAAAAAAATAAAAACGGTAGCAGACATTCCAAAATTTCAACAGAATAGAAGGGCTAAGATACAGTTGGGGAAATTTCCCCAAAATTTGAAGAAGAGTTTGAGCAGAGAATAGAGAAAAGATACAAGAGCAATGAGTGTGAGTTCCAGGAAAAGGGGAGCCGACCAGGGGAGACGCTCGCAGAGAAGCAATTCGAGTTTCCAGGAACTGGGAGCATCTGCCTCAAATCCAAGCCCATCCCCCCGAACACACACACCCCACACAC
>NW_006292094.1:5208459-5208887 GCF_000327345.1 Myotis davidii | reverse complement strand
ACACACACCCCCACACACCCCACACCCCACACCCCACACACACACCACACACCACACACACCACATACACATACCCCACACCCCCCCCACACACCACACACATTCACACCCCCCACAGGAAATTCCAAATCCAGGAACAATGAGAAGATCCTAAAAGTTTCCAGGCAGAAAAAACAGGTCTACAAAGGCTTGGGGGTCCTCACGGCATTGAACTTCTCAGACAACACGGGAAGCCAGATCCCAGTGGACAGAGACTTTGAACATTGCTTCCAACCTAGACCGTATGCCCAGCTCAACGACCTCTACAGACCAGTGCAGGGCGCGCAGACACGCACGGCCCGAGAGCGTCATCCCCGGACCCGCTTCGCAGAGCGACGGGAGGGCCCTCCACGGAAGCGAGGGATCAGACAAAGAGAACGACGGGAGGG
>NW_006292094.1:5204623-5208339 GCF_000327345.1 Myotis davidii | reverse complement strand
CGAGGCCAGAGGGGAGCAGCTGGCACGCGGGGCAGGGCAGAGCCACCCCGGAGGCCTGGTTAGGATGCCGCTGACCACAGTGAGGACCGCCCGCCTGCGCCCAGTCCACCTTCCAGGCACATAGGCTGGCAGCGGCCGCGGCGGACTGCGTCTGGCATGTCTTTGGGGTTTGTCTTTGACGTAACGAACATCCATATCCCGTCTCCGGACACGTGGGTTCTGGTAGCTAAGGGGCGCACCCTGTGCATCTCTGCCAGCCTTGCCAGTGCCTTCTGGGGGACCTGTTATTCTGTCTGCCTGTTTCCAATCCCTCTGATCCTGGTAACAACAGCCCTGCTTTCCTGGCCCAGCCACCGTCCCCTCTCCCTCTGGTCCCAGCAGCTAGGACCATCCTAGCCAGTCTGGCTCAGTGATTGGAGCGTCAGCCCTCAGACTGAAGGGTCCCGGGTTCCAATCCGGTCAAGGGCATGTACCTCGGTTGTGGGCTCGATCCCCAGCCCTGGTCAGGGCGCGTGCGGGAGGCAACCAGTCAATGTGTCTCTCCCCCTCCCTTCCACTCTCTCTAAAAGTCAATGGGAAGAATATCCGCGGTGAGGACTAACGAATCACAATCAAACAAAATTAGGAAGCCAGCCTCACTCATTGCTTCAGGGACAGGCACAGGACCCAGGACCACCGCTCACGTACAGGGGCCCCAGCCAGTTGGTGGAGCTTCTATAGGAAAAGCAACGCGTTCTCTGACGACAGGATTTAGATGGTGACGTACAGTCCCCACGGAGCCGGGGTGACGCGAGCGGAGGAGAGCGCTGCCCACCCACCGAGCCCAAGTCCCGCCGGTTGTGGGGACGGGCCCTGTGAGCTCTCACCGACACACGAGCCAGTGAAAGGCTTAGAGCTGGGTGTCAGGGACCAGAGGGACCCACGCGGACACACTGAGAAGTGAGGAGGGTGCAGGAAGGGCAGGCACCCACCTCGGACCACAGTGCCCGGGTAGAGGCAGCGGTACTGCTGGCTCCAGTACGCCGCGATCCTGGTCCCCTGCGGCAAGAAGCGTGTGGAGGCCGGCCGCACGTCGATGATCTGGAAAGGCCAAGGACTGAGCACCAGGCAGTGACTGGGACCAGCCCTTCCTCTCCCTCCTCCTCCCCGACTCTCCCCAGGCCCCTCACCGCCTCCTGCAGCAGCTGTTCCAGGCAGTAGATGTGGGGCCGGTTCCCGCGTTCCCCCTCCACCACCACTCGGTATCTGCAAGACCAGGGCAAGAGTGGGGTGGGCTGGCAGGGGCGGGATCCCCCAGGGACCCTCCCTCCCTGTTGCACCAGTGCCGCCTCCCAGGCCACGGAGACTGGACACCGAGCAGAAGCAGGGCTGACTTGCTGTGTGAACTTGAGGCCAAGGCTCTCCCCACCCCTCTGGGCCTCAGTTTCCTCATCTGTACAACTAGGGGCTGCAGGTCCAAGCCGGCCAGCGGGCTCCCCTGCCCCTCCCTGTGGAGCCCCAGAACGCCCTACCCGCTCTGAGAGGCACCATCCCATTCGCCCACTTCTATGGGGGAGCTGCTCGGGGAGGGGAAGCCACCCGCCCACAGAGGCCCAGCGAGGCACCAGGACGCAGGACGGTGAGGGCCTTCAGGCTCGGGCCTAGCCCCCCCCACCCTGGCTCCGGCCCCACTCACATGTCTGGCGAGTGCACGGTCTGCACGTGCCCGGCGTACAGCAGCTTGTCGTCCATGGGGATGAGCACGCGCAGGCCGTCTTTCAGCTCATCCTTGTCGATGATGCAGGAGCGCGGGGCTGCGGGAGGGGGCGGTGAGGCGGCTGCAGACCCTCCCTCCCTCCTGGGCCCCTCCCCCAGGCCGGCCCAGTGCCCTTGGGAACAGGTGCCTGCGGGACCCTGCGGGGAAGTGTGTCACGGACGCGTGCCCAGACAGGGCCGTGCAGGGACGTGCACGCGTGCACCAGCGAGCACAGAGGGCCCACTTCTGGAAAGGCCCCAGGTGGGTGTGAACCAGGTGACAGCCTCCACATGCTGCCCCTCCCCACCCAACACCACCCTCTGAGGCTGGGTGTGAGGCTTGGGGGCGTCGGCACCCCCGCCGCCTGTCAGCCACGCCTCCCGTTCGTGCCGTCCCAGGATGCTGTTCATTCTGGTGGAAAACAGCCCCCACAGCCAAACTGCCCACCAGAGGCCTTGAGAGGCCTCAGCAGACCCCAGCCATCCCGTAAACATGTCAGCAAACCCAGCCCAGCTCAGCTCTGCACGCACCATGGAGACTGATACACGTTACGCAGCAGCAACTGACTGATACACCCCATGAGGTAACAAAGTGCTTCGGGGCTGGCCCGGGCCCTCTTCTTGCTCCACACAGCGCCCACCCCATTCCTATCCTTAGTCTCCCCCCAGATCTATACCCCTGGGGCCAAGTGCCTACCAGTGTCCCTTCCTTGGGCTGTCCTCCAGGCACTCCCAACCCATCAGAAAAGCCCACACGTGGTCTGCCCTTGGCCCCCTCCTCCTGCCAACCCCAGTCTGCACCCCTTTGCTTCTCTACATCTGCTCAATCCACCACACAACCCATCTACTTCTCCTCCTGATGTGTTCACCCCCACCTCGACCCCCGCTGCCCTCAGCAGCCCCTCCAGCCCTCGCTGGATCCTGGCAACAGCCCCCCAACTACTGACTTCCTGCCCCCAGCACCCCTGCAGTTCGTTCTCTATGCAGCAGAGCTACTCAGAACCCCTGACCACACTGGCCACCCCCCCCCACCATGGGTGACCCTTGCAGCATCCTTTTCCTTTGGGAGAAGCCCAAACGCCTCAAGAGAGTCAGGGAACGGCCTCTGCTCAGGGCCCTGCCCACTCCCGCTGCCCCAGCCCATTCCCATTTCCATAACCTGTTCTCAAGCCAAACCCTTTTTTCTCACGTTCACCTCAGCTAGCTTAACAACACCTAAGTGGCTGGGTTGGTTCTGTCTTAGGTAACCACTGAGCAACCTGAAGTCGGAGACCATTTTCTAAAGAGATAACTTCATACTACTCCCCCTGCCCAGCCCAGGCCCCGCCCACTCCCCCTGCCCCAGCCCAGGCCACACTGGCCACTGCGCAGGGCTTTGCACGTGCGCTCACTGCCACTCCCGCCCACTCCCCTGTGCTGCTGTCCCTGCCCCTCGCAGGCCATGTCACTTCCCCCAGGAACCTCCTGCGCCCCGTACTGCAGACCTGAACCCACACAGCATGGGGGTACTCACCCGGAGTCAGCGGCCGCTCCACGGCCCCGCCACGCGGCAGGTGCTCGTCCTCGGAGAAGCTCGAGTCCTGGTTGGGCTCAAAGTCCTCCTCGGCCGCCATGCTCTCCATCAGCTTGCTCACGGCGCCCCCCTTGCCCCGGTTCTGGGGATGGAGCATGCAGGACAAAGGCTTAGGGCGGCACGCACGGCCTGCCCGGCCGGGGACACCCCCTGCAAACTCGGGGTCAGTCAGGCAACAGTGTGACGGCCATGGATGCCGTGTGGGCCCCAGCTGGGCTCACCCAGGAGGCCGGAGGGAGGACAGAGCGGGCTGCTGCCCACCTGGCGGGCCCTGCACATGCTCAGTGCGGACGCTCGTCACCAAGGCAGGCGCCTCATGCCCTCCTTGGGGAAACTGAGGCAGCCTCTGCACCATGTGCCCTGGACCTGAGGACAACCGCCTGGCCGGGCCAGCCAGCGTCCTGCAGGC
>NW_006292094.1:5201599-5204348 GCF_000327345.1 Myotis davidii | reverse complement strand
AAGGCGAGGGGCGCCCGGCCCGGCTCCTGGCGGCAGGGCCGTCAGCTCCCCGCCTTGTTTTACTGCTGCCGCACAGGGTGCCAGAGCAGGGGCACAGCTGTGCGCACACGGAGCACAGCCTACCCTTGTGTCATTACTGCTGTATCACTTTCCACGCGGACTGGAGGCCCACTTTGCCCCCCATATCTTATCTATACAGATAAAAGCCCAAGTGACCAGCAGACCGGTAGCCATGATGCGCACTGACCACCAGGGGGCAGACACTCGATGCAGGAGCTGCTGAGCTGTGGTGACTTGGCAGCTGTGGTTCTCGGGTGACACACCCAGACCCGGAGAGGAGGGAGCCCGATTCCAGGGGGTGTCACCTGAGAGCCACCCTCTTGCAATCTGGACCCCTCGGGGGACGTCGGAGAGCCGGTTTCAGCCCGATGCCCACAGGCCAGGCCGAGGGACCCCCCCGACGCACGAATCCGTGCACTGGGCCTCTAGTTGTTTAAAAAGGAGCACCGAGGTGTGTTGAAACGCGTCTGTGCGTGGGGCCCTCCACCGGTCCTGTCAAAGCAGGTACCAGTGCCCCGAGGAGCGCGGTGAGCCCTTCCAGAACCTTCCACAAGCACGCACACCCATGTGAGCACGAGGGCTGTGCAGACACAGTACTTTTTAAAACACAGCGGGGGTTTTAAACACGGATGGAAATTTACCAAAAGCCCCATTTGCAACCCCCGCCAGTGTGCCTGGTAAACAGCGAGGAGCCTCTTTATTTTAACAGCTGCCAACCGGCCAGAGTGGGGCGTTGCAAGCCAAACACCCCGAATGGCGCCGGAGCGGAGACAGGGCCGGCCGGTCAGTGGGCCCCTTCTGGGAGGAGCGGAGGAGAGCGGGCAGCTGCCGCCCGGCCGCTTCCAGGAGGCGCGTTCCTCTCCACCTGCCCCACTCCATGCCCCTCGCGGTGGACTGGACGTGGCCCAAGGGCACGTGGCTGTGCACAGCTTCCCTGTCAGAGCCAGGAGCTGGGAACAACCTGACGCCCGCCACGGCTCCAGGCCACGGCTCCAGGCCACGGCTCCATTTCCGTCCAGCTGCCACAGCGGCGGGGCCCTTCCCAGCAGACGTGCTGTCCAGAAAGCGGACACGAGGGCACGTGCGCAGGAGCGACCAGCAGGCGGCAGGGACGTGGGGGCGGGGTCGCTCTGTGCTTTTTGAGAGACACACACACAACACCACCACCCAATCGAAGGACCTGAGCAGGTGGAATATGAAAAAACAGAGAAAGAGGATACCGGGCAAATGTTACTATGACAACAGCAGGTGAGTGAAATGCAAAGCAACAGCATTGAAGGGCACAAAACAGGAAACGCTATAGGGATGGAGGGCATTCGGCTTCGCCCGTTTGGGGGCCGTATGTACAGGTGTACATACACGTATGTTTTTTTGTCTGATGCATGTTTTAGTCCTGGTCACATTTCTGACATCAGAAGGCATCTGGGGGTCAAGGAGCGTTTTTAACGTGGGGATGTCCCCTCCTCCCTCTAGGTCAGCGGTTCTCAACCTTTCACAGGGGTCGCCTAAGACCATCAGAAAACACATATATAATCACATACTGTTTTTGTGACTAATCACTGTGCTTTAATTATGTTCACTTTGTAACAATGAAAATACATCCTGCATATCAGATATTTACGTTACAATTCGTAACAGTAGCAACATTACAGTTATGAAGTAGCAACGAAAATAATTTTATGGTTGGGGGTCACCACAACATGAGGAACTGTGTTAGAGGGTCGCGGCATCAGGAAGGTTGAGAACCACTGCTCTAGTGTCTGTTATTAGGCAGTTCGTCTTGGGGAGCACGTCTTTGTGCGCCCGAGGGAAGGGGGGCGACAGCAAAAAAGTTATCCCTGAGTGAATACTTTTGTTTGGTTAATCCTCACTCTAGGATATTTCTCCACTATTCTGAAAGGTTTTTCTGTTGTTAATCCTCACCTGAGGATATTTTCTCCATTGATTTTTTTTTTTAGAGAGAATGGAGGTAGGGATAAAGAGAGAGAGAAACATTGACATGAGAGAGACGTCTCAATTGGTTGCCTCTTGCAGGCACCCTGACCGGGGCGGGGATCGAACCTGCAACCCAGGTACAAGCCGTTGACCGGGAATCGAACCCGTACCCTTCGGTGCGTGGGCTGATGCTCACCACTGAGCAACCCCAGCCACGCCTGCACCCGAGTGGATTTGCACCTTCTCCCTTTCCTTTACCTTCTGTTCTAACAGGTAAGGCTGGTAGCTGTTCCCGTTCCCGGGGGCCTTGCTACTTTTTTAAATGAGAAAAGACTCCACATGTGACCAGCTGGGCACACAGAGCAGAGCTCGTCGCTGCGGTGATCGCAACAGCAAAGACCATCATCCGCCACGTGACGCAGCGGGAAGGTCGCTGGGGGAGGTCACGAGAGCCGGGCTGGCCGGATGGTGGGTGCGATCCAGCCACTTAGAAATACGCATTTTAAAAAAGCAAAATACAAGCTCAGCTCAGGGAACGCACGAAGCATAACCCACGCCTGCAAACAGGAACCAGAGTCCATCCCAAAGCAGCGAGCAGCGGCCGCTCCTGGGGTGACGGGGTCCGGGCCTGACTTCCCCTTCTGATGCCCGTTCCTTCATCTGGACTCTCACTGTTTCCCGGGGACACAGACTGGGCGAGCCTGGTCCTCCCCACGACAGAGGCGCCGCCTGGGAGGGGCCGGGGAGGTCGTGT
>NW_006292094.1:5200155-5201465 GCF_000327345.1 Myotis davidii | reverse complement strand
TGCCCCCGGCAGGTCAGGGCCTGTGGGAAGCGCAGCTGCCATGAGCCACCTGCCGCCGGGTCTGCGAGCTCTCGGTGGCGGTGAAACAAACCCACTGCCCGCCTCCGCCCCGGTTCCCGACACCCGTCCCCCATCCCTGGGAACTCCCTGGGGCTCCGGGGAGGCGACTTCTGGTCCCTCCTTGGGGACAGGAGGGGCTGGAGACTGAGATCGTGATGGGTCACGTCCACGTAATGAGCCTCCACCAAACCCGAGGGCGGGGTCTGGAGAGGGGAGCTTCCCGTGTGAACACAGGAGGTGCGGGGGGCGGGGGGAGGCAGCAGAGGCCTGTCCCCCGGCCCCGGCCTGTGCGCCTCTCTGAGGGCTGCCCCTGAGCGGTGTCCTTTATAATAAACGTCCTACAGTGCTGTCCGAGTCTGAGTCACTGTGTGAGCGGACCTGGGGTCGGGACCCCGGGGTACAGCGCGGGCAGCACAGGCGCCTGGGGTCCCCGAGGGCGATCGGGGCTGAGCCTTCCCCTGTGGGCTCCACGCCTCCCCGGCCTCAGGGTCAGAGTTGTGAGGACAGGAACCAAGTTCTCCTTCGCCAACAAACCACACAGCATGGTGCCCGGGGGGTGGGGTGGGGGGGGAGGCACGGCCCCTCCCCCTCCCGGGTCGCCCGCGTGACATCGCCATCGTCATCACGCAGCGCCTCCTGTCCGAGGCCCCCAAGCCTCAGCGGTGGCTCAGCCACGAGGAAGCAAGGGGGGCGCGCACACCGAGGTGCCCGGGAGCCACCCGGTTGCGGCCCTGCCTCACCATCCCCGCGGCCAGGGGGCGGTGCAGCCTCACTCCTTCCTGCGACTCTAGGTCACTGTCCCCTAAGTGCATCCCCCGCAGGGACGGGGTGGAGGCCGCAGGCGCAGCCACTGGCTGGAGCCCTGAAGGGGGACAACTGGCCACCCGCCTCCTCGCAGCTCGAGCTGAGGCCACGTGCTCGCGGCCTGGGTGTCGAGGCCCGGGAGCCTCGGTGCCGTGCCTTCTGGGAGCCGCCGGGAGAGGCACCACGGGTGCAGCGTCAGAGGGGGGTCTGGCATTTGATAACTGCAGTTTCTTTGGGGTCCGTGCCCCTCAGGCGCACACGCACACGCACACGCACACGCACACGCACACGTTTGGAATGTTACTGAGTCAAGGGCAGAGGGCCTGTGCGAGGGCGGGAGGCCGGCAGGCAGCTCAGGGCCTGTGCGGACAGCGGGGCCACCTCCCGAGATGGGGAGGAGGGGGGCCCCACCCCTGCACCCAGTTCCTACCTTCCTGGGGTCCTTC
>NW_006292094.1:5199109-5199550 GCF_000327345.1 Myotis davidii | reverse complement strand
AGCAGCTCCCGGGAGGCGGGCGGGGAAGTCCGGGCGAAATCCCCGGCCCGGCAGGGGCCTCTCCTCCGCTTCCTGGAGCCACGTCTCGGCGCTGGGAGGTCCCTGGCACCCACTCCCCGGTACAGGGGTGGCTCCCTGGAACCCACGCCACCCTGGGGCCCAGCCTCTCTTCTCAACTCGAAGCCGGTCCCTCCCTTCCCGCACCCAAGGGGCAGCCCTGAACCCGTGAGGCCAGCCCGGGACGCACAGCCTCTGACCGCAAGGCCACGGAGCTCCCAGCAGGCCCCTCCGTCCTTCCCACCTCCCGGTCCCTCTGCCCGCGCCACCTCTCCCGTCTCTGCCTGGGACTGCGCAGAAGACCCGCTGGCCGCCCTGGGGGCTGTGTGCGCCCCTCCATCACCACAGCCTTCGCCACGCACGGCTCCCATCCAGGTCTGCCTG
>NW_006292094.1:5185289-5198941 GCF_000327345.1 Myotis davidii | reverse complement strand
AAGCCAAAGCCTGGCGGCAGCCTGCCCACAAGGGCTCCAGGCGGCCAGGCCCCAGGGCCCTGACAACTGCAGGCCCAGCAGAGGGACGGGGTGGGGCGGGGGAGGGGGCACACGTATGGGAAGGAGCCTCTTGCAAAGCGTAATGATCCCGGTAATTAATCGTTTGTTAACAGACCTCCCCCGGCACAGGGAGGCAGCCGGGGCTTTCACGGCTATTAGAGGGCGGCCCTAAAACACAGGGAAGAGGGAACGAGCCCCACCTGCCGGCAGCCCCCCACAGCCCCCCAGAAGCCCCCACAGCAGCCCCCTCAGCAGCCCAGACGTGCAGAAAACTGCAGTCACTGCGCAGGGGCAGGGGCAGGCGATGGCGGGACTGACACACCTGCAGGAGGGGAGACTGGAGCTGTCGGGGGGGAGGGGGGAAGGTCAGAGGACAAACACCTCTGAGATGGGGGTGGGGGGGCAACATGAACGGCCTGAGACAGGAACCGGTCCCTGCCAGAGCGCTGGCGGGACAGGGAGGGTGTGCCAGGGCTGGGAGTGGGGCCCACGTCCTGACTCCCACCCAGCACCATGGGCTCCTGTCTTCTCCCAAAACTAAGGCTTAAAGGAGGAAGAGGGAACAGAAGAGGTGAGACGCAGAGAGTCCGGCTGTCAGAGGGTGAGGAAGAGAGACCACGCAACAGTGACCAAGAGCACTAGGTGGCCGCTGACGACATCAGGCAAAAGCTGAGCCTTTAAACCAGTGGTTCTCAACCTTCCTGATGCCGTGACCCTTTAATACAGTTCCTCATGTTGTGGTGACCCCCAATTTCATTGTTACAAATTGAACATAATTAAAGCATAGTGATTCATCACAAAACAATATGTAATTATATATGTGTTTTCCAATGGTCCGAGGCGACCCCCAAAGGGGTCGCGACCCACAGGTTGAGAACTGCTGCCACAAAGAAGGACGTTTAAAAATGGGAGCACGGTTAATCCGCCAGGGAGACATAACCGTTATAAACAGACAGGAATATAACCCGGAAATGTATAAAAACGATCAGACATCCTTACCAAGCAGGCTTTGCCCCAGGCATGCCATGCTGATTCAACATATAAAAAATAAATAAAAAATAAATCAACATAATGTCCCATATAAATGAAGGACAAAGGCCACATGAACACCTCAACAGAAACAGAAAAAGAAGACATTCCATGTTCATGGATACAAAGACTTGATACTGTCAAGGCGTCAAGTTCTTCCCAACTTCATCTACGAGCCAATGCAATCCCACCCCAAACCCCAGGAGGTTAATTCGTGGATCCTGACAACCTAATTCTAACGTTGACATGGGACAAAAGATGCAGAGCCGCCAGGCTGATATCGAAGGAGAGGACAAAGCGAGAGGCCTGCTGCTACCCGACCTCAAGACTCACTGCAGAGCTCCAGTGACCAGGGCAGTGCAGTATTGGCAAAGGGACAGGTGAAGTGACGGGACAGACGAGAGCCTAGAAACAGGCCCCAACATACAGTCCAAGAGCGTGGACAAGGGAGCAGAGGCAACACCGTGGAGAAAAGACGGTCTTTTCAACAAATGGTGCTGGACATCCACATGCAACAAAAACAAAACACAACAAAACGCCCGGCCGGCATGGCTCCGTGGCTGAGTGTCGACCTATGAGCCAGGAGGCCACGGTTTGATTCCCGGTCAGGGCACAGGCCCAGGTTGGGGGCTCCATCCCCAGTGGGGGGCGTGCAGCAGGCAGCCAATCGATGATTCTCTCTCATCACTGATGAGCTTCCATCTCTCTCTGAAATGAATAAAAATGTATTTTGCAAAAACAAAACAAAAACAAACATAGACCTTACTCCCTTCACAAAATTAACTCAAAATGGATCCCAGGCCGTAAAATGCAAAACTATAAAACGTCTAGAAAATGACCCTGGAGAAAATCCAGGTGACCCTGGGTTTGGTGGGGAATTTTTAGACACAACACCAAAGGCACAACCCACGAAAGAAAGAACTGATAAGCTGGACCTCATTCAAGTTACGAAATTCTGCTTCGCAAAAAATATCACCAAGAGAATGAAAAGATAAAACGGTGGGAAACCTGCAAAAGATACCACTGGCCAAGGACCGTTACCCAAAATAATAAGGAACTCTTACAGCTCAACGTCGGGAAGCAAACAGCCCGACCAAGAAACGGGCCCGAAACCTTGCAGCACCTCAAGGAAGACGTCCTGACGGCAAGTGAGCGCCTGAGAAGACGCTCCGCGGGGTCACGGGGAAAATGCGAGTGAAGCAGGTACACCTCCCACCCGAGGACACCCCGCACCCCGAGTCCAAGGCACCGACTCCACACGGGAGGCGGGGAGCAGGGAGCTGTCACCGCCGGGGAGTCGGTGCGCAGCAGCCACTCGGGGACACGGCTTGACGGCTCCTCGCAAACGAGACGGTCTCTCACCGTCCGGCCCAGGTGTTTGCCCAGAGGAGCTGGAAGCTGGTCCCCCCACAAACCCGCACACGATGTTTGCAGCAGCTTTATTCGTAGCGGCCACAGCTTGGCCACGAGATGTCCCCCGGGGGGTGCAGGACAAACTGCGTCCGTCCGGGTGGTGGAACGCTACGGGCCCCAGGGAGAAAGGCGCTCTCAGGCCAGAGGGAGCGGGCGGACAGCCCGGTGACGGCGGCAGCGACTGCTCCTGTCCACCCTCTACTTCCCTGCGCCCAGCCAGCTCCCAGTCTCATGGGTCCGGACTGGGCTCCTTGATTCGCCAAGCTGGGTCGTGGGCCCGCCCAGCCCCTTCCCCGGGGTGCAGATGGCGGGGGGCCTCTGCCTCCCAGAACTGCCCCTCGTCCGGCAGCTGAGGGGGCGGGTCAGGCCCCGTTGGCTGAAGGTCACTCTGCACCGCTTTGGGGGCCCCTCCTTGGAAGCAGCACACCGGGGCCCACGTCACCAGCCCGTTTCTAGGCTCTCGTCCTGTCCCAGGAGGGGCTCCGCAGGCTCCCAGCTCTGCCCCCCGCTTCCTGGAGCCTCAGTCTCCCCACCCGCGGGTCGGCCGAGCCTCTCCGGCAGCCCTGCCCCAACTTACCCATCAGGCTCTGCCGCTCCTCCTTCTTCCGCGCCTTCTGCTTGGCCTCCAGCTGCACCACCGACAGGGACGGCCCCACCGTGGGGCTGGGCAGGGCGCTGGCTGCGAAGCGGGCCAACAGGCCCAGCCCGCTCTCCTCCAGGCCTGGCGACAGGGCTCGGTCCCGGGCGCCCAGCCTGTAGCCTCCAGCCTCGTCCTCCTCGTCCTCCAGCTTGTCCTCGCCCTCGTCCTCGGAGCTCTCATCTGGTGCAGAAAACAGGGGTCAGAGCCTCACGGGGCTGCGCCGCCCGCCCCCAGGCGCAGGAGCACCGGTCTCGTTCCTCACTCCTCACCAGGTGGGGGGCGGGTCCCCCCACGGCCCAGCGCCCCATCTATGTGAGCCCAAGCCGTGGGCATCCGATGGCCCAGAGTGTGCAGCGGCTTTGGGCGTCAGAGTGGGTTTCTGTCAGGGACGGCAACATGCACGTGTGCTGTGGGGAGGACACGGACAGGACTGCAGACGGCTCTCCACGGTCTCACACGCACACACACACCCGAGAAGGCTGCGGAAGGAGGCAGGACAGGACAGAGGACAGAGGAGGCCGAGGGAGGGAGGAGAGGGTCTGGGGGGGTGGATCTGGGGGCTCAGGCTGGGTTTCCGGGCACAGGCACCTGGCAGTTTGGGCAGCTGGAGGCCTGGGGGCTGGTGGCAGGAGGAGGTGGAGTTTGGTCCCTTCTTGGGGGGAGGGGACACCCACAGTTGAAGCCCTGAGCAGCTCTGGGGTCCGAAGCTGGCTCCCAGTGCCACCCCCTCTCTGGGCCATCTACCACCCAGAGCCCTACTTCCTCATCTGCGGCACAGGGTGACCCTCCAGCCACCCCGGTCAGGGAGGGTCTGAGCAGGACCGCACATCTGTAGGCGCAAGCACGGTGCAGGCACCAAATTAGACATGCAGAGCCACCCTGTCCTGTGGAACCTCCCGCCACTGAGGGGGGCAAGCGCCGGCCTGGCCTCTGGACCACGGCGGGTGGGGAAGGGGCAGGCCGGAAGGGTGCGGGCGGGTTGCTCTGCACCAGGAGACAGGGGCTCAGGGGCTCAAGTGCTCAGGCAGAGAGGACTCGAACTGGGGCTGGCTGGCTGTCCTGCCTCCCAGTGTAGTGGGAACACGCTAGAGAAGTGCCTGCCTGTGTCTCCAGCTGGTGCCTGGATGTGCCAGCGGTCGCCAACCTTTCCGACCTCACGGACCACCAGTGGTCTGCGGACCACCGGTTGGTGACCTCTCCCAGGACCAGGCCTTTGGGACAGAGGCGGGCGGGCCGAGGGGCAGGGGTGGGACATGCTCCCACACAGGAACCTCCACCAAGACTCGGTCTGGAGATACAAGCTTGCACTTCCCAGGCTAACCAGGGGCAGGTGGGGGGCAGATGCCGTGCCCAGGAGCCCCGAGGGACCTGCCCGAGGGTGCTCACCTGCTCAGAGCTCTGGGAGTCTGAGGGTCCCTGGGGGCCTCGGGCCAGGCGAGGCTAGGGTGGGAGATGGTGTCTGGGGCGGGGACAGTCTGGGCGGGGCCAACTCCATGTTCTCCTGCCAGCGCCTCAGGCCACCTGCTGGCTTGAGTGCAACCAGTGGCCAAATGTGGGTGCCCTGGTGTGCCGGTAAGGCGGAGGCTTTCCACCCACCCCCTGATCGGAGGGAGCCCCGTTTCTGCTGAGTGACCCCTGGGTGCGGGAAGGGGTGATGAGCTTAAGGGATCTGAAAGGGAGTGAGAGGAAGGAGGCAGAGAGCGGGATTGTGTTAGGGTGAGCGGGAGGCGGGCTCGCGAGCGATGGATGAAGCGGATGGAGGCAGCGGGCAGGCGGGCGGCAGGCAGGCAGTGCACACTTGCGGTCCATTCACAGTGCGGACGTCACGTTCTGTCTCCGCCCCAGCGGGCCACAGCGGCAAAGCAGGCTAAGTGTAGGCAGACTTTCGGCAGCACCTGGGTCCCCCACATCAGGTCCCCTGGGGTGGCGGTGGGGGCTGGCTGGCTGGGGACTCGGGGACGGACAGGGGCCAGCCTGCCCTTCTGCGGCTGCTCAGGTGTGGAGGCTCCAGAACCCGCTGCCCCCGGGGTCTCCACCGCAGGGTCCCGCGGGGAGGGCTGGCTCTGGTTTCTGGATGTCGGAGCGTCCGCATCAGATCCCAGAGAGCCAGCGCAGCCCCGTCCCGGCACCCTGAGCTGGAGGAGTGTTCGAAAGGCAAAAGCCAAAGGAAGGGGTGTGCCCGTCACAACTGGGGCCACAGGTCCCGTGGTCTCCCAGGGCCTCCCGCCTCCCCTCAGAGCCTGGCCGGCCGCCCTGGCTGCCTCCCGCTGGCTGTGGCGGGGGATCGGGCTGCAGGGCAGGGGGACCAGGGATGCCTCTCGGAGCTGTCCACACCTGAGGCCACAGCTTGCCAAGGGCGGGGAGCAAAAGCCCCCAGGGATATGCAGAGGAACTTTTATTTAAAAAAACAAAACCAACAAAAAATACCCCTCCTGGCTCTGTGTGTGGGGTTGGCTGCTGTGACTTGGTTTCCAAACCCTGATGGATAAATGCCAAAGCGACCCGCTGCTGCCATCGCCGAGGGGGCAGCCCCGAGGAGGGAGGAGCAGGGGGACACGAAGAAGAGGGTGTGCCTACCTACGGACCAACGAGCCAGGCTCGACCCCGGCTCAGTGACCCGCGGCGCCGTCTGCCCTACTCCCAGCCTTCGCTTTGCGTCCGAGTGCAGCGTGAGAGCAAATGCAAGAGACCAAAACAGACATTCAAAGCATCATGGGTAGGGGTCAGGGGTGAAGGTATGGTCAAGCTGCTGGGGGAGAAAGCAGACACACTAGAAAAGCCAAGCCAATTAGGGGTTTAGTACCAGGTGTCAGTAAGGCCGTTACGCAAATATCCCTGTGGAGACCTACCTACCGGCCCCTGCGCAGTGGGCCCTCCCCTCCCCCCACTCCCCCTCTCTGTCCTCGGCCGCATCCAGTCCTGGTCTGAGGTCCCGGGGCAACGGCCCCGTAGTGGACCCAGGGGACTGCCGGCTTCTCTACGGAGTCTGAGCTGAGGCAGGGGAGCCCCAAAGCTCGGAAGCTGGTGCCTGGCTTTAAGGGGCAGGGGAGTGTGTGGAAGGGAGGCGGCTTGGGGGTCCAAGTCCAGGGGAGAGGAGGAGGAGGAAGGTGGGGAGGGTGGTGGCAAACCAGCCAGGAGGGTCCACGTGACCAGGATGGAGGCGGCCTCGGGAAACCAGGCTGGCTGGCAAGTTGCGCAGGAGAATGCGCGCCCCAAGGCCACCTGGCTCCCTGCTGTGCCATCTGCCAGTCACCCAAAATGGATCTGGGCCATCCAGAGGGGAGGCGTGGGAGGAGAGGTGGACTAGGAGTGAGAGAGAGAGGCTGGAATCGGGCAGCGCTCGGATCTCAGGGCTGAGCCAGGTCCGGTCCCAGCGGCTCTGACATGCCTGGGCCTCCCTTGGGGGCATTGGGTCTCGGCTCTGCCCCCCAGGGGATGCCACCCGGGAGCCGGGGTCCCTGTGCGGATCCACCCGGAGCAAACCCTTACCCAGGCCAAGGCGCCCCGGAGCCTGCTGGCTGGGGCGTGACTCTGACCCTGTTTTGTAAGCGAGGCCCCGGCTGAGCTGGACTCGCGGGCCATGCCCTCTCCACAGCGCTACACTTTGCCCCTCGCTGGCAGGTGATCTTGGCCCTGCACTGCCTACCAGCTCCTCCTGGCGGAAACGTGTTAGGAAACGGGTTGTGAGCATTTTTAAAGCACTGATGCAGAGGCATTGAGCTTTAGGAAAATAACAGACAGACAAGCAGCTAAAAAAAAAAAAAGATGATGCTGGAGGTGAAAGCGTTGACTTTAAACCCAAACATGAAATGCATGCCAGCAGCCCCCGGGGATATCTGAACAAGAGGGAAAAGCAGCGACTGGTTACTCCGTCTCTACCCCTTACGGGTGGGGGAGGAGAGGGGGGGGACAAACGAGGGCAGCGGCACCTAACGGTCTAAGTGAGGACACAGCAAGAGAGACGAGGCACACGGGTTTAGTTAAAAAAGAACTCGATATGTTTAATAAAGCTCGGTGTTACCAAAATCCCGGTACAAACATCAAGTCACACGCCCACACGACAGTTCCATTTACAGAACGTCCCTGGGAGACCCCGGCCTGCGGTCCAGGGGACAGGGAGGCCAGAATGGGGGGCGGAAGGGGGGGGTGGAGGAAGGTGAAGACTAAAATCAGTCCGTATAACAGCTCAAAAAGAGCCAGCCGTGGTTATCACAATGATACAGGCACAAATGCACCCGGCAGAGGCTGTACGGCAGGCTACGCTGCCAAGACCCCAGACGGCCGCCCAGCAGCGCCATCGCTCGCACCCGCACCTGGCTCGCTCTCGCACGCTCACTCACTCTCTCTCTCTCTCTCTCTCACTCACACTCTCGCTATAAAACACGGAAGGGGTGTGTTTGGAGCTAGTAACCTTGGTCAAACGAGTCCTCCGAAGAATCGCTGAAGGAGGAGCGGGCCTCGACCTCCTGCAGCAGCAAACAGAACGGCTGCTTCCTGCCCGCCAGCTTGGGCTTCAGAGTCCGGGCGGCCGCCAGGCCCCTCTTGGGCAGCTTGGGGCCCCCGGGCGGCTTGCTGCTCTTGGCCACCATGCCACACAGGAGGGACGATGTCAGCTTGGAGCCGGAGGGGCCTTGGGCGGACCACTCATCCTTCAGGAACTCCTCCTCCTCCTCCGAGTCCGTATCTGCAGTCAAGCAGTTCGTCATAAGGTAAGTCAGGGGCGGGGGGGAGGGGCTGGTGTCTGTCTGGTTACGCAGTGAGCGCCCTGGTGCTGCAGCACAGAGAGGCCCAAGGCCTACTGGCGGTGGAGCAAGCGACGGGCACCTCTCGCCTGGGAGCCGCGGGCACCGCACACAACACGGTCACCTGGGCACACCGCCCTCCCAGGCCACGGAGGTCACCTCGGGCCCCGCTATCCCACAGGACGGCACCAGCCCAGGGAGCGGCGGTCCCAGGAAGGGAAGGGCTCATGTACAGCTCCCCTTCCCCTCAAGTGCCAGCTCCCAGGGGTGCAGGCCGGCGCGGGCACTCAGCCGTGCGCACCTCTTCCCCCTGCCGCTCAGCAGTGTCACAGTGGGGGCTTGAGACAGGCCAGACAGAGTCCCACCAAAGACACTGGCAAGTGAGGCTCCTAAATGCTTCCTGTTTTCCTACCAGAGAGCCGGTCACCCCCCCCTTGCTGCTGGCACCCCAGTCTCGGCCTCACTACTGGGCAAGGCCAAGATCGCCAGCTCAGGAGGACCCCAGGCTCTGGGGAGGGAGCCGTCAGGTGGGCACAGCTCTGGCCGCTCCGCCCCTCACACACACACAGTTCTGAGCCGTGTTACATGTGGGCTGTTGAGCAAGACCTCACGGAAGAAAGGGCTGCAGCCAGAACCTGCTCCCTTAACCCGGCCAGGTCTCGAGGACGAGCCCGGCCAGGCCCCTGGCCGCAGCTCTGCCTCCTGTGAGCTCCGTCCCAAACTGGGTAACAACGGCCAACCTGGCTTCCCACCGGGCACGCCACCCACCCTACGCCCCCGAAGTGACAGGGCAGGAGGGCAGGGCTCTCCCCTCCCGTCTCCTGCGGGGGCAGCACAGCTCCCAGCGCACCCCCGGCCTCCGTGACTCGCTCTCCTTCACCCAGGCCGCGGAAGGGCCCAGCTGCACGCCTGCACCACCTCACCCGCAACAGGCCTCTGGCCTCCCTGTCGCAATGCCAGCCCACCTCCCTCACCCGGACGGCGAAGACGCAACCGAGTCAGACTGGCAACTTGAACGTGGCTCGTGCACGTGCACACAGCAGCTCGGACTGGCCCCGGGTCTCAGGGACCCAGCTCAGCCCTGGCCTCTAACTACCACATCCAGTGGGAGTGGGGGAGGGGGGACTCTTCGGGCGACCAGCCAGGCCACGTCCAGCAGCCCTCGGCCGGGAAAGATTCAAGGAGCAGCAAGCCTCCTGACCCCTCTTCGTTCCAGACCCAGCGGGGTGGGCCGTGGGGTTAAAGGCCTCCCATCCTCCTTCGGGGCAATGAGTCTCTGAAAGCGGCCGGGGCCTGGGCAGCGCGGCCAGATCACACCTGCGGGCCGAGGGGGCACACGCGGGCTCAGCCTCAGCACCGGGGGCTGACGACCTGCCTGCCCCACGACCACCTGAGACCCAGCCCTGAACACCCACTAGACCCGGGTCACCGAGCGCCAAAAGCAGCAGCGCTCCACCTACAAGGCGCACGCCCGCTCCTTACCAGCCCGACTCCCTCCAGCTCGCCACAGCCCCGCAAGGTCCGACCCAACTGTCCTTTGCCCAAGAACACACACTTGCTTGTAACACGAAAGGTGCCCGTCCGTGCGCTGGACAGTGAAACGCCATCGCCTCGCGGCCCCAGGAAGAGCCCATCAGAAGCCCAGGCGCAGACCCAAGCCGTCACCAGCAAAACAGCCTCCACCGCCCACAGCCGGGCCCTGCCCAGTTTTTTTTAGTTTTATTCATTTCAAACGGCCTGGATCCTGCCCGTGCTCCGTAGTTTGCCCATGGCTGCATTAGAGGATGACTTTCCAATCCCGAGCTCCCAGGTGCTCCCGGGCTCAGCCGCCGTCGGCATCAAGCAGCGACCGTCCTGGGCCTGATCCTGGCCCGACTCCCCCACCCAGCGCGGCCGACCACGCGCCTCAGCATCTATCTTCAGGGGCAACACGGCGGCCGCCTGGAAGGCCGTCACAAGGACAACGTGAAATGCCGCCCGCACAGCCCTCCATCCGGCTCTCGGCCTGGTGAGCGCCCATTAGATGGTCACACCAACCCTCGTCAAGGAGGGTGGGAACCGCCTGCGGACTGGGGAGGGGGGATCCTCTCTATGGTTATGGGCGGCCGCTCTAAGCAGGGCAGCCGGAAACTCTGTGGCGGAAGGCCAGCGCCAGTGGCAGGCGGACTTCCGCCCCCACCACCAATCACTGGTGGCCGCCCAATAGGGCCGCAACCACTGCAGGCACTTCCGCTTCAGGGGGACCCACTTCCGGTCTGGCGCCAGTGCAGAGAAAGAAAAGCCCTCGGAGAACCCCAGACAGAGGAGAGGAGCCAAGCAGCGGCCCGGAGGCGGCCGGCACCCGCTACTTACTGTAGGAGCAGCTGCTCGCTTCCGAGGCGAACGGGGAGGGGGCCGACTTGGGCTGGCCGCGGGCCTTGAAGCCCACCTCCATCTTCCTGGCTTTGGCGGCCCGTTTGTGTTTACCTTCTCTGGCGGCTTTGAGAGACAGGCCGAGGCCTTTGGCCAGCGCCCTCCTGTCCTTGCCCAGCAGGCTGTCATACGGCGTCAAGTACCGGCCGCAGCCCGCGCCCGGCTTGGGCTTCCCCCCACAGCTGTCCGAGAACTTGAAGGGGGACTTCAGCTTGTCCTGCTTGGTGAGGGAGAGGGCCTTGTCCAGCTTGCTTGCCAGCTGCTCCTGGTCACTGGCCATCTTCTTCTTCTTGATCTTCAGCTGGAGAGGGGAGGGGGACGTCCTGGGTTAAGACACTGGACCCCAGTGGGTCTCCATGGACAAGCGTGGACGCACCCTCTCTGCCTCTGTGGTTTCTGACAAACTGCTTCACTCCTCTCAGCCTCGACTCTCCTACTCTGTGAAATGGGGATAGTGTGGACCGGCACCCACCAGGTTGCTCTGAAGAGGAACCGAGATGAGGCACACGGAGCACCGAGCCAACAGCCAGGGCCAAGGACCACGGGCTCTGGCGTTCCCGCCCTGGTGTTCCCGCTCTGGGGTTCGCACTCTGGCTCTCCCGAGCTGCCTGGCGCCTCGCAGGGAAGCACTCGGAGAACCAGCGCTGCCAATGAGCCGGAGGAGCCAGCTGGATTAAGGGAGGGGGGCGGTACCCAAGATCGAACACCCAGATCACAGCCCGGCTGATCTGCTTATCTCAGCCACCTAAAGCGGCTGGCGCAGAAGCCTACGCCGCCAGCCCATCCAACTCCAGAGGCCGCAGCTGCCAAGAAAATGCCCGGAGCGTGCCTGGGTGCCTGGAGCCGAGATTAGAGATTCCAAAGATTAAGCTCCTGCTTCCCCTCTCATCAGCTGTAGTCATTTGTGGTTGAAGTGAAATGGGCAGTTTCCATTCATGCCCCTCATTTGAATATTTTATCTCGATTTTCTTTCATCAGGTCACATCTCATAAGGAGAAAAAAGTTGGGATAAGCATCGTTTAAACAACTAAAGGGCCCTTCGCAATGTGAGCGTCTAAGGCAGGTGCTGGCGTGCTCACTGGCTCTCTTCCCGCCCCCACACCCCGCACCCCGGCGGAGCGCTTCCCTCTGAGGGCTTCCCAGGAGGGTGACCGGGTACTGAGGACCGAGGCCTGGGTCTAAGGGGTGATTTCAGTGCTCTGCAGAAAGAAGGAAAATCAGGAGTTGGCTCTCAACCCATTACCTCGGAGAGCTCACCGAGGACATTACAACGGCATCAAGCCCTTGTTTCTTGGAACGACAGAACGGTGAGGCCGCACATTAAGCTATTACACTGTTAAACAGCATCATCGCGTTATCTGATTAAAAACTCGCACCTTCAGTCTCAGCTCTGCTTGAGGCTGCGTTACTTTGGTCAGTCTCTGGGCCATAATTTTCTCTGGACAAGAAGGCAGCTTCGAGACACTAAGGCAGTGGTTCTCAACCTTGGCTGCACATGAGGATCACCTGGGAATCTTGTTAAAATCCTGATTTCTGGGCCTCATCCTCTGGAAATTCTGTTTTTTTGTGACTCATGTTGTGGCCCCACCCCATAACAAAGACACAGAATTTCCGGAGGATGAGGCCCAGAAATCAGGATTTTAAAAAGGTTCCCAGGTGATTCTCATGTGCAGCCGAGGTTGAGAACCACTGCTCTAAGGCAACCATTCCTACAGCTTCTCTGCAGCAGGAGGGCTGCCCGAGGTGGGCGACGGGCTACTCACCTGAGTCATGAAGTCCGACGGGGCTTCGTGCTCGTCCCAAGGCTGGCTCCTCCCCATCGCTTTCCCCGTTCCCACGAGGGCGTCGTGTTCCTCCTCAGGCCCCTTGTGTCTCTTCCTCATGCCGGCTCCCAGCTCGTAGGCATCCGATGTCAGCAGGGGCTTGCTGCTCAGCCTGCAACCAGAGGCACCGCCGGTCAGCACCCTGTCGGGCAGCACCCAGGGCTGGGGTCCGCCCTCGTGGCCCCAAGGGTGGGCTCCGGGTGGTGAAGCACAGACGGTGACCACACAGTGACCAGTCTGGGGAGACGGATCCTGTGAAACCATGGGGCTGGGACTCTGGGATATTTGTGAATGGGAAAGAATAAAAACTCCCAGGCAGGACCCTCTGCTGGCCTTTCTCTCCCATGTCCCTTCACACACGCTCACACACACAGCTCTGCATGGTCAGACGCCGCTTTAACCAAAATGTGCCAAGAGCAAGGACCAGAAATGCCAAGGAAATCCGCCAGCCAGGGAGGGCGACCGAAGTCAAGAGCTGACATGAAGGCAGCCCCGGGCGGGTCTCCGCACCCTTGGGAGCGTGCGCACAGCCGGCCGGGTCCTGTCGAGGACTTCTCGTGGCTGCTCTAAGCTCACCCCCTCACAAGTAATAACAGTAAGAGCAGCTAATTGTTTCCTGGTGCTACTCGGTCTCCAGTAGCACCTATGTGCTATGTTGTTGTTGCTGCTAATCCTCACCCGAGGGTATTTTTCCATTGATCTTTTAGAGAGAGTGGAAGAGAGAGGGAAAGACAGAACATCGATGTGAGAGAAACACATCCACTGGTTGCCTCCTACATGAGCCCTGACCAGGGCCCGGGCCGGGGAGGAGCCTGCAACCAAGATACGTGCCCTTGACCAGAATCCAACTCAGGACCCTTCGGTCCGCAGTCTGACGCCCTACCCACTAAGCCACACTGCCCAGGGCAATGTACTATGTTTTACAGAGTCTGAGGCCTGAAAGAGCCAACACCTGGCCAAGGCAGGCGACGGTTGGAGCTGGGGCTCAGAAGGAGGAAGCGCGACCCCCCAGGCACGGTCCTACCCCGCGGGATGCCTGTTGCCGCCCGCCCGCTCGTGGCAGACACCCCCACCCCCACCCCTGACTCCGGGGCCTTATGAAGGCATCCCGCGGCCCTGTGCTCCCTCAGGCCAAGCCCCGGCCACCTAGCGTCGCCTGCACTGAAGTCGCGGGCTGAGGCGCACGCCACCTCTTCCCCAAATGGGCCTCCTTCAGCTCCTGCTGCTCCGGCACCGGGAGACCACAGCATCCTTCCTACCCGCCGGCCGCAGGAAAAGCTCTGGGTCCGGCCCGCCTTCAAGACGCCCCGAGGGGCCACACGAACTCCCCTGCGGCTCGCGGAGCTGGTGCCCAGAGTGCACGGAGGAGGTGGCGCGGGTCACCCAGGAGGGCGGGATGACACCGCCCGCATGAAGAGAACCGGAGAACCGAGTGACCGCACAGGCCGGGGCGCACACCCAGGACCGGTCTCAGGGGCCTCCACGGGGAGGGGCAGGACAAGCGCGGGAGTTGGTCGCGAGCCACGGAGGAAG
>NW_006292094.1:5184222-5185214 GCF_000327345.1 Myotis davidii | reverse complement strand
CCTCGAGCCTGTCCCTTAAAAAGAATCACACGCTTGGCTAGACGATGCGCCCACGTCACTCGGGTCCACACACACCTCGGCCGGCCTACACCGCGGACCTACTGAGCGCCACGCTGGGCCCCGGGGCAGGGCAGGGGCGGGGCGGGGTGGGCACTCACTCGGACTCGCGGCGCCGCTGCAGCTTCACCAGCTCGCGCTGCTTCTCCTTGTACTGCCGCTGCACCTCGGCCAGCCGCATGCGGAAGTCCAGCTCCATGGCGTCCATGTGCTCCAGGGAGGACTTCATGGCGAACATCTGGGGGGAGAGGGGGGTGAGGACGCCGACACCCACTGGCTCCCGCCACCTTGACCGGCGCCCGCTCAGACAAGGGGGGCGGCGAGGCTTCATGGCCAAGACCAAGCGCCCAGCTCAGACCCCTTCTGCCCCTTCGGACCGTGGCCTTGGGCAAAACAGACACCTCATCTGCACGACAGGGACCGGAAGACCAGCTTTGGCGGCTGCGTCAAGGCCAACTGACCCGTAACAACAGCTCAGGCAGGGCGGCCACCACAGCACCCGCCACAGGTGGCGCTCAGAGACCCAGGCCACCGCCCAAGGCCCCCAGGGAGTGAGGGGCACAGCCAGCCCACCCTTCCCGACCCGTCGGGCTGCCGCCAGGGGACACACCCAACAGGGGAGCCAAGGCCCAGACGTAAACAACAGCTTGCCCAGGACCGCACAGGAGGCAGTGGTGGAAGCTGGACATGGATCGGCCCCTCCGACTCCAAAGCCAGCCATGCCCCATGGTGGCATCTCCGGGGACCCGTCTCAGCCCCACCGCACAGGCCCCAGGCAGGAAACGGGCAGGAAACCTCACCTGCTCCTCCTTCTTCTGCATCCAGCTGTACTTCTTGTTGGGGTTCAGCTCCCGCGGGAGCCGCAGGCTCTTGAGCGGGTCCACGAAGGGGCCGCCCAGCACCTCCTTGAGCATGTGGCTGCTGGCCACCAGCAG
>NW_006292094.1:5180008-5184160 GCF_000327345.1 Myotis davidii | reverse complement strand
GCCTCGCTGTGCGCCGGGGCAGGACTGTGGGGTGCTGAGCCCACCCCCCTCGAACGCCCAGCAGGGAGAAGAGGCCCACAGTGACCACTATCCGACTGCTTCCAAGTGAACGTGAGTTCTCACGTAATTGACGTTTTCTCTGGAATGTCACACACGATCGCTTTTGTGACTGTCCCACGTGTACGGTCCCACGGAGCCGACATGAATGATCATGAATGACCCGGCTCCTCACCCTGGGGCCCCCGCCCCTCCGGTGGGCTCTGCGGGCGCTGCCTGGCTGCCTGGCGGGTGCCCAGCCGCACCAGCCTCGCCCACTAGGTGTCAGCAGCACTCCCAGCCGGACGGCCTGTCACTGCCGCTGCGAGCCACCGGTTTGCTCTTCTCTCTCCTGAAGGAAACTGAGGCCGCCCAGGGTGAACCCCATCAGCTCCCGTGGGGGTGTCAGAGGAAACCCGAGGCCCGCTCGGAGGTGACGCCTCGCAGGACCCTCAGCTGCTGGGTAAGGCTGCTCCGGGGCAGAGGAGGGGCCCACGGGGGGCTGTCACCCCCTCCCCCTCCCATGAGCCAGTCTTGCTGGGGCTCTCAGAACCGAGACCGCAGCGCAGCCTGATGACCAGTGCCAGCTGCGACGGTGACTGTCCCCCCAAAATCACCCGCTGAAGTCTGAACCCCAGTACCTTAGGGTGTGACCTTATTTGGAGACAGTCTTGAAAGATGTGGTCAAGGTAAAGTGGCCCTCACCAATATGACTACATCCTCAGAAGAGGAGATGAGGCCACGGAGACACAGAGAGACAGCCACGTGAGGGCATAGAGAACACGTCCTTGTACACGCAGGACTGAGGCCTCGGAGGAGCCAGCCGGCCCACACCTGGCTCTCAGACCCTGTGACACAGCCTGCTGGTCTCACTAAGGTGGGGCGACCGGGGCCAGAACCCTGACGTGTGCTGGCACCCCACGGGGCCAGGGCAGTCCCGGGCTGAGGCCGGCTGGCGGGAGGGAGGCATGTTCACTCGGTGTGGGCAGCCCCATGGGAGGCCTGGCGGCTCCAGGAAGTGGCGTGGCCATGGGAGCAGTGCCCCCTGCTCACCCACTGGCCCCACAGCCCACTCTGAAAGGAAATCCACGGGGACTGGAGTGAGGAAATGACAGACCACCACAGCTCAAAAGCGAGGATATGACGACAGGTAAGTTACACCATCAAGAGCTTATGAAGATGACAATTCACCACGCACAGCGCTGCAGGGCACCTCAGGGGCCCGTGTCCAAACCACCTGCTGTTCTCCCGCCCAAACGCCCCCCACCCCCCCAGCTTCCCCAGCTCAGAAACAGGCCAGCCCCGTGGGTCCCTCCACATGCTCATCCTGCCCGGCAGCAGAAGCTGCTGGCCCCGCCTGAACTTCCTTCCCCAGAACCTCTGCTCCTCACCTCCTGTCACCCCACCTGGCCTGGACCCAGGGACTCGCCTGGGCCTCCACGCAGCCTCACAGCCACCCTGCTTAGGTCCGATCCTGTCGCTGCAGCTCAGAACGGCCCTCCGATGGCTCTCCACTCACAGGGAAAGCCCCCCCCCCGAGACTGCCCCCACCTCCTCACCACCTCTCCCCTCCCAGGCCACTCCAGCCCCGGCCTCCCTGCTCTCGCTCCAGCGTGCCAGACACTGTCACCCCAGGGCCTTTGCACCTGCTGTTCCTGTGGCCTGAATGGTTTTCCCCGGAAGAGCCGTCCTCCCTCACCTTCCCCTTATCAAGAGGAGCCTCCCTGGCCATCCCCTAGGAGACCCCCTTCCACCTGCTGTCTCTGTCCCAGTGGGGCACCCCCTCCTGTCCCACCAGGCAGTTCTGGGCCTCACAGCAACACCGTGCCCGGATGCAGCAGGTGCCTGGTAAGCATCTGCTGAATGAGGGGACGTGGCATCCCCAACAGGAACCGAGGCAAGAGTGCGAGAGGGACCAGGGTGGGGGGCAGCCCCCAAACCACGGACCCTCCTCAGCCCCCTCGGTGGACCCCCCTGAAAACCCACCACCGGTTGGTAGCGTTAAGAGGGTTTTCAATTTCCTTTGAAAAAAAGTAATTTTTTTTACACCAAACCATTTCAACAAAAGGCAGCAACGAACTTTAAAAAAACAACGAAACACACACCTGAGGGGAACGGGGCGGCACTTGTCCCAGCTCCCTGGGGGCCGCTGACCAGACGAAAAGCCTTGAGAGCGTGGCCTTGCTCTGCCCAGCACCCCACCCCCGGAGCAGGCCCCCAGGAAAACCCGCGGGCCGGGAAGAAACAACGTCACATGGTTCCCAACAGCCGGAAGGAACAAGGAGAGGCAAAGGCAGGTGCCTGACCAGTGAGGACGGGCCATGGGCGGCCGGGCCTCCGAGGGGCCGAAAACTGGCAAGTCCGTGAGAAACAGAAAACAAACACTGCCTGGCCGGGGGCTCAGTGGTTAGAGCATCCACCAAAGAGTCTCAGGTTCGATTCCCGATCAAGGGCTTGCACCTGGGTGGCAGCGCATGCGGGAGGCAACCAGACGATGTTTCTCTCACATCAGTCTCTCCCTCTCTCTCTCTCTCCCTTCCACCCTCTCTGAAAAACAATGGAAAAAATACCCTCAGGTGAGGACTAACAAAAAAATAAAATGAACTAAATAAAGTAAAAGACACAAATGTCTCAAATCAAAAACATTTACGACGTTTTAAAAAAAGCCCGAAAACTGGTTAGTAAAGACACTGCACTAAGTGGAAAGCGAACACTGTCGGCCGAACAGCCTCAATTTTGGAAACGGGCGTCGCGGCAGCGCGAGAGGAAGCACGCCCAGGCGCCGGCACTGCCATCGCTGCCCCTTGGCAGCTGTCGCCGGCCGCGAGGCTGAGCGTGGGGCGGCGAGGCCGCGTCTACCCACAACCCGCTCTTCGCACACTTCTTGGAACGCCCCGATGTTCTGTTGCACCTCATTTCTGTGCCCAGTCCTTTTGCTGAGGGCACCCTGCCTCCTTCGGGGGCCCACCCCCTCCTACACCCCAGGGACGACACTCCATCCAGCGTGGAGCACGATCGGTCTGGTCCTGCCCATGTCCTGGGCCACAGGGTTCGCTTCTGCAAAAGGCGTGAAGCACAGAGAGCCAGTGAGTGTGGCATCTCTGCCAGAGCTGCCAGGAAAGAAGTGCCTCGTCTGGAGTGTGCTGAGCTGAGCAGGCCCACGGACCTGGAATGGATATTGGGGGGCCCCGCCCCCATGAGAACAGTGGGCCTGCCCTGAATGCCAACAGAGAGGAGAGTGGAGCAAGGGGACAGGGGCGGGGGAGAGGTGGGTGGGAAGAGAAGCTCCTGATAACTTGACTTGGGCGCCTGGATCCAGCCATACCTGAAGCTAATTAACTGCTGCTGTCCCTGAGCCAACAAATGTCCTGCCTTTCTCTAAGCCAGCTACAATGAATGTCTGCCCCTGGCAACCCAAAGCATCGCTCATACAAAACTCGACCACTGACAACCAGGAGAAACGTCACCACTAAGAAACCCATCGATTGGCTGAACACGAACACCCACAACCTGCTGACCTGTACCCTTGGAAACAGTCAAGATAAATTTTATGTTGTATATTTTACCAAGAATTTTAAGTAAATATGGATAAACCATATCCTGGGTATTTTTTAAATGTTTAAATCTTTTTTTTTTTAAGTCCTCACCCGAGGATATTTTTCCACTGACTTTTAGAGAGAGTGGAAGAGAGAGGGAGAGACAGAGAGAAACATCGATGTTGCCTTCTGCACACACCCCGACCAGGACCCGGGCCAGGGAGGAGCCTTCGACCAAGGGACGTGCCTTTGACAGGAATCGAACCCTTCAATCCACAGGCCAACACTCTACCCACCGAGCAAAATCAGCTAGGGCTAAAACGTTTAAATCGCATAAAGTTTTTAAAAAAGCAAAACAGAAAACACCCGCCCACGCCCAGCCCGCCGCCAGCGCTCACCGGCCCCGTCCTGGCTCCGCTTCTCCAGCTCCAGCTCCGCGATCTCGCTGAGCAGGGTGATGCCGTGCAGGAAGCTCTGCTCCAGCACCAGGCTCTGCGCCGCCTCCAGCTGCTCCAGGGCCTGGGCCCCGGCGCCCGGCGAGGGCAGAGGCCGGGCCTGGGGCAGCTCTGCGGCCGCCGCC